>NW_027478164.1:7104166-7407196 GCF_051020975.1 Osmia lignaria lignaria
TTGATCAGATGCGTAGTTCTCGAGATATATCAAGATATTTAAAAGTTCCGAAGCCGCACCAACATAATAGAGATACAGAAACACCGTGGCCCCTTTCTTTGAGATAACTCTGCACTATTGCGAGCTGTAAATGCCACTTCCAGCTTAGCTGTGCAGAAGAAGAACAACAAGAAGAAGAAATATCTCGAAATATGTCCGTCAGGCCCCTGCCCTTGAGATATATCTGCAAATATCTCGGAAACGAAGCGAGCTATGGCGAAATGTTAAGAGACCTATTTTGTAGAGAATTATGTTTCCTACTTTTTATGTTCTATGATATTTTTTGATCAGACGCGTAGTTCTCGAGATATATCAAGATATTTAAAAGTTCCGAAGCCGCACCAACATAATACAGATACAGAAACACCGTGGCCCCTTTCTTTGAGATAACTCTGCACTAGTGCGAGCCGCAAATGCCACTTCCAGCTTAGCTGTGCAGAAGAAGAACAACAAGAAGAAGAAATATCTCGAAATATGTCCGTCAGGCCCCTTCCCTTGAGATAAATCTGCAAATATCTCGGAAACGACGCGAGCTATGGCAAAATGTTAAAAGACCTTTTTTGTAGAGAATTATGTTTCCTACTTTTTATGTTCTATGATATTTTTTGATCAGACGCGTAGTTCTCGAGATATATCAAGATATTTAAAAGTTCCGAAGCCGCACCAACATAATAGAGATACAGAAACACCGTGGCCCCTTTCTTTGAGATATCTCTGCACTATTGCGAGCTGCAAATGCCACTTCCAGCTTAGCTGTGCAGAAGAAGAACAACAAGAAGAAGAAATATCTCGAAATATGTCCGTGAGGCCCCTTCCCTTGAGATAAATCTGCAAATATCTCGGAAACGAAGCGAGCTATGGCAAAATGTTAAGAGACCTTATTTGTAGAGAATTAAGTTTCCTACTTTTTATGTTCTATGATATTTTTTGATCAGATGCGTAGTTCTCGAGATATATCAAGATATTTAAAAGTTCCGAAACCGCACCAACATAATAGAGATACAGAAACACCGTGGCCCCTTTCTTTGAGATATCTCTGCACTATTGCGAGCTGCAAATGCCACTTCCAGCTTAGCTGTGCAGAAGAAGAACAACAAGAAGAAGAAATATCTCGAAATATGTCCGTGAGGCCCCTTCCCTTGAGATAAATCTGCAAATATCTCGGAAACGAAGCGAGCTATGGCAAAATGTTAAGAGACCTTATTTGTAGAGAATTAAGTTTCCTACTTTTTATGTTCTATGATATTTTTTGATCAGATGCGTAGTTCTCGAGATATATCAAGATATTTAAAAGTTCCGAAACCGCACCAACATAATAGAGATACAGAAACACCGTGGCCCCATCCTTTGAGATAACTCTGCACTATTGCGAGCTGTAAATGCCACTTCCAGCTTAGCTGTGCAGGAGAAGAACAACAAGAAGAAGAAATATCTCGAAATATGTCCGTCAGGCCCCTGCCCTTGAGATATATCTGCAAATATCTCGGAAACCAAGCGAGCTATGGCAAAATGTTAAGAGACCTTTTTTGTAGAGAATTAAGTTTCCTACTTTTTATGTTCTATGATATTTTTTGATCAGATGCGTAGTTCTCGAGATATATCAAGATATTTAAAAGTTCCGAAACCGCACCAACATAATAGAGATACAGAAACACCGTGGCCCCTTTCTTTGAGATAACTCTGCACTATTGCGAGCTGTAAATGCCACTTCCAGCTTAGCTGTGCAGAAGAAGAACAACAAGAAGAAGAAATATCTCGAAATATGTCCGTCAGGCCCCTGCCCTTGAGATATATCTGCAAATATCTCGGAAACCAAGCGAGCTATGGCAAAATGTTAAGAGACCTTTTTTGTAGAGAAATATGTTTCCTACAATTTATGTTCTATGATATTTTTTGATCAGAAGCGTAGTTTTCGAGATATATCTAGATATTTAAAAGTTACGAAGCCGCACCAACATAATAGAGATACAGAAACACCGCGGCTCCTTTCTTTGAGATAACTCTGCACTATTGCGAGCTGTAAATGCCACTTCCAGCTTAGCTGTGCAGAAGAAGAACAACAAGAAGAAGAAATATCTCGAAATATGTCCGTCAGGCCCCTGCCCTTGAGATATATCTGCAAATATCTCGGAAACCAAGCGAGCTATGGCAAAATGTTAAGAGACCTTTTTTGTAGAGAATTATGTTTCCTACAATTTATGTTCTATGATATTTTTTGATCAGAAGCGTAGTTTTCGAGATATATCGAGATACTTAAAAGTTCCGAAGCTGCACCAACATATTAGAGATACAGAAACACCGTGGCCCCTTTCTTTGAGATAACTGTGCACTAGTGCGAGCCGCAAATGCCACTTCCAGCTTAGCTGTGCAGAAGAAGAACAACAAGAAGAAGAAACTTCTCGAAGTATGTCCGTTAGGCCCCTTCCCTTGAGATAAATCTGCAAATATCTCGGAAACGAAGCGAGCTATGGCAAAATGTTAAGAGACCTTTTTTGTAGAGAATTAAGTTTCCTACTTTTTATGTTCTATGATATTTTTTGATCAGATGCGTAGTTCTCGAGATATATCAAGATATTTAAAAGTTCCGAAGCCGCACCAACATAATAGAGATACAGAAACACCGTGGCCCCTTTCTTTGAGATAACTCTGCACTATTGCGAGCTGTAAATGCCACTTCCAGCTTAGCTGTGCAGAAGAAGAACAACAAGAAGAAGAAATATCTCGAAATATGTCCGTCAGGCCCCTGCCCTTGAGATATATCTGCAAATATCTCGGAAACGAAGCGAGCTATGGCAAAATGTTGAGAGACCTTTTTTGTAGAGAATTATGTTTCCTACAATTTATGTTCTATGATATTTTTTGATCAGAAGCGTAGTTTTCGAGATATATCGAGATATTTAAAAGTTCCGAAGCCGCACCAACATAATAGAGATACAGAAACACCGTGGCCCCTTTCTTTGAGATAACTCTGCAATAGTGCGAGCCGCAAATGCCACTTCCAGCTTAGCTGTGCAGAAGAAGAACAACAAGAAGAAGAAATATCTCGAAATATGTCCGTCAGGCCCCTTCCCTTGAGATAAATCTGCAAATATCTCGGAAACGAAGCGAGCTATGGCAAAATGTTAAGAGACCTTTTTTGTAGAGAATTAAGTTTCCTACTTTTTATGTTCTATGATATTTTTTGATCAGATGCGTAGTTCTCGAGATATATCAAGATATTTAAAAGTTCCGAAGCCGCACCAACATAATAGAGATACAGAAACACCGTGGCCCCTTTCTTTGAGATAACTCTGCACTAGTGCGAGCCGCAAATGCCACTTCCAGCTTAGCTGTGCAGAAGAAGAACAACAAGAAGAAGAAATATCTCGAAATATGTCCGTCAGGCCCCTTCCCTTGAGATAAATCTGCAAATATCTCGGAAACGAAGCGAGCTATGGCAAAATGTTAAGAGACCTTTTTTGTAGAGAATTAAGTTTCCTACTTTTTATGTTCTATGATATTTTTTGATCAGATGCGTAGTTCTCGAGATATATCAAGATATTTAAAAGTTCCGAAGCCGCACCAACATAATAGAGATACAGAAACACCGTGGCCCCTTTCTTTGAGATAACTCTGCACTATTGCGAGCTGTAAATGCCACTTCCAGCTTAGCTGTGCAGAAGAAGAACAACAAGAAGAAGAAATATCTCGAAATATGTCCGTCAGGCCCCTGCCCTTGAGATATATCTGCAAATACCTCGGAAACCAAGCGAGCTATGGCAAAATGTTAAGAAACCTTTTTTGTAGAGAATTATGTTTCCTACAATTTATGTTCTATGATATTTTTTGATCAGAAGCGTAGTTTTCGAGATATATCTAGATATTTAAAAGTTACGAAGCCGCACCAACATCATAGAGATACAGAAACACCGCGGCTCCTTTCTTTGAGATAACTCTGCACTATTGCGAGCTGTAAATGCCACTTCCAGCTTAGCTGTGCAGAAGAAGAACAACAAGAAGAAGAAATATCTCGAAATATGTCCGTCAGGCCCCTGCCCTTGAGATATATCTGCAAATATCTCGGAAACGAAGCGAGCTATGGCAAAATGTTGAGGGACCTTTTTTGTAGAGAATTATGTTTCCTACAATTTATGTTCTATGATATTTTTTGATCAGAAGCGTAGTTTTCGAGATATATCGAGATATTTAAAAGTTCCGAAGCCGCACCAACATAATAGAGATACAGAAACACCGTGGCCCCTTTCTTTGAGATAACTCTGCAATAGTGCGAGCCGCAAATGCCACTTCCAGCTTAGCTGTGCAGAAGAAGAACAACAAGAAGAAGAAATATCTCGAAATATGTCCGTCAGGCCCCTTCCCTTGAGATAAATCTGCAAATATCTCGGAAACGAAGCGAGCTATGGCAAAATGTTAAGAGACCTTTTTTGTAGAGAATTAAGTTTCCTACTTTTTACGTTCTATGATATTTTTTGATCAGATGCGTAGTTCTCGAGATATATCAAGATATTTAAAAGTTCCGAAGCCGCACCAACATAATAGAGATACAGAAACACCGTGGCCCCTTTCTTTGAGATAACTCTGCACTAGTGCGAGCCGCAAATGCCACTTCCAGCTTAGCTGTGCAGAAGAAGAACAACAAGAAGAAGAAATATCTCGAAATATGTCCGTCAGGCCCCTTCCCTTGAGATAAATCTGCAAATATCTCGGAAACGAAGCGAGCTATGGCAAAATGTTAAGAGACCTTTTTTGTAGAGAATTAAGTTTCCTACTTTTTATGTTCTATGATATTTTTTGATCAGATGCGTAGTTCTCGAGATATATCAAGATATTTAAAAGTTCCGAAGCCGCACCAACATAATAGAGATACAGAAACACCGTGGCCCCTTTCTTTGAGATAACTCTGCACTAGTGCGAGCCGCAAATGCCACTTCCAGCTTAGCTGTGCAGAAGAAGAACAACAAGAAGAAGAAATATCTCGAAATATGTCCGTCAGGCCCCTTCCCTTGAGATAAATCTGCAAATATCTCGGGAACGAAGCGAGCTATGGCAAAATGTTAAGAGACCTTTTTTGTAGAGAATTATGTTTCCTACAATTTATGTTCTATGATATTTTTTGATCAGAAGCGTAGTTTTCGAGATATATCTAGATATTTAAAAGTTACGAAGCCGCACCAACATAATAGAGATACAGAAACACCGCGGCTCCTTTCTTTGAGATAACTCTGCACTATTGCGAGCTGTAAATGCCACTTCCAGCTTAGCTGTGCAGAAGAAGAACAACAAGAAGAAGAAATATCTCGAAATATGTCCGTCAGGCCCCTGCTCTTGAGATATATCTGCAAATATCTCGGAAACCAAGCGAGCTATGGCAAAATGTTAAGAGACCTTTTTTGTAGAGAATTAAGTTTCCTACTTTTTATGTTCTATGATATTTTTTGATCAGATGCGTAGTTCTCGAGATATATCAAGATATTTAAAAGTTCCGAAACCGCACCAACATAATAGAGATACAGAAACACCGTGGCCCCATTCTTTGAGATAACTCTGCACTATTGCGAGCTGTAAATGCCACTTCCAGCTTAGCTGTGCAGGAGAAGAACAACAAGAAGAAGAAATATCTCGAAATATGTCCGTCAGGCCCCTGCCCTTGAGATATATCTGCAAATATCTCGGAAACCAAGCGAGCTATGGCAAAATGTTAAGAGACCTTTTTTGTAGAGAATTATGTTTCCTACTTTTTATGTTCTATGATATTTTTTGATCAGATGCGTAGTTCTCGAGATATATCAAGATATTTAAAAGTTCCGAAGCCGCACCAACATAATACAGATACAGAAACACCGTGGCCCCTTTCTTTGAGATAACTCTGCACTAGTGCGAGCCGCAAATGCCACTTCCAGCTTAGCTGTGCAGAAGAAGAACAACAAGAAGAAGAAATATCTCGAAATATGTCCGTCAGGCCCCTTCCCTTGAGATAAATCTGCAAATATCTCGGAAACGAAGCGAGCTATGGCAAAATGTTAAGAGACCTTATTTGTAGAGAATTAAGTTTCCTACTTTTTATGTTCTATGATATTTTTTGATCAGATGCGTAGTTCTCGAGATATATCAAGATATTTAAAAGTTCCGAAACCGCACCAACATAATAGAGATACAGAAACACCGTGGCCCCTTTCTTTGAGATAACTCTGCACTATTGCGAGCTGTAAATGCCACTTCCAGCTTAGCTGTGCAGAAGAAGAACAACAAGAAGAAGAAATATCTCGAAATATGTCCGTCAGGCCCCTGCCCTTGAGATATATCTGCAAATATATCGGAAACCAAGCGAGCTATGGCAAAATGTTAAGAGACCTTTTTTGTAGAGAATTATGTTTCCTACAATTTATGTTCTATGATATTTTTTGATCAGAAGCGTAGTTTTCGAGATATATCGAGATACTTAAAAGTTCCGAAGCTGCACCAACATATTAGAGATACAGAAACACCGTGGCCCCTTTCTTTGAGATAACTGTGCACTAGTGCGAGCCGCAAATGCCACTTCCAGCTTAGCTGTGCAGAAGAAGAACAACAAGAAGAAGAAACTTCTCGAAGTATGTCCGTTAGGCCCCTTCCCTTGAGATAAATCTGCAAATATCTCGGAAACGAAGCGAGCTATGGCAAAATGTTAAGAGACCTTTTTTGTAGAGAATTAAGTTTCCTACTTTTTATGTTCTATGATATTTTTTGATCAGATGCGTAGTTCTCGAGATATATCAAGATATTTAAAAGTTCCGAAGCCGCACCAACATAATAGAGATACAGAAACACCGTGGCCCCTTTCTTTGAGATAACTCTGCACTATTGCGAGCTGTAAATGCCACTTCCAGCTTAGCTGTGCAGAAGAAGAACAACAAGAAGAAGAAATATCTCGAAATATGTCCGTCAGGCCCCTTCCCTTGAGATATATCTGCAAATATCTCGGAAACGAAGCGAGCTATGGCAAAATGTTAAGAGACCTTTTTTGTAGAGAATTATGTTTGCTACAATTTATGTTCTATGATATTCTTTGATCAGATGCGTAGTTCTCGAGATATATCAAGATATTTAAAAGTTCCGAAGCCGCACCAACATAATAGAGATACAGAAACACCGTGGCCCCTTTCTTTGAGATAACTCTGCACTATTGCGAGCTGCAAATGCCACTTCCAGCTTAGCTGTGCAGAAGAAGAACAACAAGAAGAAGAAATATCTCGAAATATGTCCGTCAGGCCCCTTCCCTTGAGATAAATCTGCAAATATCTCGGAAACGAAGCGAGCTATGGCAAAATGTTAAGAGACCTCTTTTGTAGAGAATTAAGTTTCCTACTTTTTATGTTCTATGATATTTTTTGATCAGATGCGTAGTTCTCGAGATATATCAAGATATTTAAAAGTTCCGAAGCCGCACCAACATAATAGAGATACAGAAACACCGTGGCCCCTTTCTTTGAGATAACTCTGCACTATTGCGAGCTGCAAATGCCACTTCCAGCTTAGCTGTGCAGAGGAAGAACAACAAGAAGAAGAAATATCTCGAAATATGTCCGTCAGGCCAGTTCCTTTGAGCTGAATCGGCAAATATCTCGGAAACGAAGCGAGCTATGGCAAAATGTTAAGAGACGTTTTTTGTAGAGAATTATGTTTCCTACAATTTAAGTTCTATGATATTTTTTGATCAGAAGCGTAGTTTTCGAGATATATCGAGATATTTAAAAGTTCCGAAGCCGCACCAACATAATAGGGATACAGAAACACCGTGGCCCCTTTCTTTGAGATAACTCTGCACTAGTGCGATCCGCAAATGCCACTTCCAGCTTAGCTGTGCAGAAGAAGAACAACAAGAAGAAGAAATATCTCGAAATATGTCCGTCAGGCCCCTTCCCTTGAGATAAATCTGCAAATATCTCGGAAACGAAGCGAGCTATGGCAAAATGTTAAGAGACCTTTTTTGTAGAGAATTAAGTTTCCTACTTTTTATGTTCTATGATATTTTTTGATCAGATGCGTAGTTCTCGAGATATATCAAGATATTTAAAAGCTCCGAAGCCGCACCAACATAATAGAGATACAGAAACACCGTGGCTCCTTTCTTTGAGATAACTCTGCACTATTGCGAGCTGGAAATGCCACTTCCAGTTTAGCTGTGCAGAAGAAGAACAACAAGAAGAAGAAATATCTCGAAATATGTCCGTTAGGCCCCTTCCCTTGAGATAAATCTGCAAATATCTCGGAAACTAAGCGAGCTATGGCGAAATGTTAAGAGACCTTTTTTGTAGAGAATTAAGTTTCCTACTTTTTATGTTCTATGATATTTTTTGATCAGATGCGTAGTTCTCGAGATATATCAAGATATTTAAAAGTTCCGAAGCCGCACCAACATAATACAGATACAGAAACACCGTGGCCCCTTTCTTTGAGATAACTCTGCACTAGTGCGAGCCGCAAATGCCACTTCCAGCTTAGCTGTGCAGAAGAAGAACAACAAGAAGAAGAAATATCTCGAAATATGTCCGTCAGGCCCCTTCCCTTGAGATAAATCTGCAAATATCTCGGAAACGAAGCGAGGTATGGCAAAATGTTGAGAGACCTTTTTTGTAGAGAATTAAGTTTCCTACTTTTTATGTTCTATGATATTTTTTGATCAGATGCGTAGTTCTCGAGATATATCAAGATATTTAAAAGTTCCGAAGCCGCACCAACATAATAGAGATACAGAAACACCGTGGCCCCTTTCTTTGAGATAACTCTGCAATAGTGCGAGCCGCAAATGCCACTTCCAGCTTAGCTGTGCAGAAGAAGAACAACAAGAAGAAGAAATATCTCGAAATATGTCCGTTAGGCCCCTTCCCTTGAGATAAATCTGCAAATATCTCGGAAACGAAGCGAGCTATGGCAAAATGTTAAGAGACCTTTTTTGTAGAGAATTAAGTTTCCTACTTTTTATGTTCTATGATATTTTTTGATCAGATGCGCAGTTCTCGAGATATATCAAGATATTTAAAAGTTCCGAAGCCGCACCAACATAATAGAGATACAGAAACACCGTGGCCCCTTTCTTTGAGATAACCCTGCACTATTGCGAGCTGTAAATGCCACTTCCAGCTTAGCTGTGCAGAAGAAGAACAACAAGAAGAAGAAATATCTCGAAATATGTCCGTCAGGCCCCTGCCCTTGAGATATAT
Organism: Osmia lignaria lignaria; assembly: GCF_051020975.1. Classification (NCBI taxonomy): domain Eukaryota; kingdom Metazoa; phylum Arthropoda; class Insecta; order Hymenoptera; family Megachilidae; genus Osmia; species Osmia lignaria. The sequence continues at coordinate 7,113,406 of NW_027478164.1, forward strand.
CTGCAAATATCTCGGAAACGAAGCGAGCTATGGCAAAATGTTGAGGGACCTTTTTTGTAGAGAATTATGTTTCCTACAATTTATGTTCTATGATATTTTTTGATCAGAAGCGTAGTTTTCGAGATATATCGAGATATTTAAAAGTTCCGAAGCCGCACCAACATAATAGAGATACAGAAACACCGTGGCCCCTTTCTTTGAGATAACTCTGCAATAGTGCGAGCCGCAAATGCCACTTCCAGCTTAGCTGTGCAGAAGAAGAACAACAAGAAGAAGAAATATCTCGAAATATGTCCGTCAGGCCCCTTCCCTTGAGATAAATCTGCAAATATCTCGGAAACGAAGCGAGCTATGGCAAAATGTTAAGAGACCTTTTTTGTAGAGAATTAAGTTTCCTACTTTTTACGTTCTATGATATTTTTTGATCAGATGCGTAGTTCTCGAGATATATCAAGATATTTAAAAGTTCCGAAGCCGCACCAACATAATAGAGATACAGAAACACCGTGGCCCCTTTCTTTGAGATAACTCTGCACTAGTGCGAGCCGCAAATGCCACTTCCAGCTTAGCTGTGCAGAAGAAGAACAACAAGAAGAAGAAATATCTCGAAATATGTCCGTCAGGCCCCTGCCCTTGAGATATATCTGCAAATACCTCGGAAACCAAGCGAGCTATGGCAAAATGTTAAGAGACCTTTTTTGTAGAGAATTATGTTTCCTACAATTTATGTTCTATGATATTTTTTGATCAGAAGCGTAGTTTTCGAGATATATCTAGATATTTAAAAGTTACGAAGCCGCACCAACATAATAGAGATACAGAAACACCGCGGCTCCTTTCTTTGAGATAACTCTGCACTATTGCGAGCTGTAAATGCCACTTCCAGCTTAGCTGTGCAGAAGAAGAACAACAAGAAGAAGAAATATCTCGAAATATGTCCGTCAGGCCCCTGCTCTTGAGATATATCTGCAAATATCTCGGAAACCAAGCGAGCTATGGCAAAATGTTAAGAGACCTTTTTTGTAGAGAATTAAGTTTCCTACTTTTTACGTTCTATGATATTTTTTGATCAGATGCGTAGTTCTCGAGATATATCAAGATATTTAAAAGTTCCGAAGCCGCACCAACATAATAGAGATACAGAAACACCGTGGCCCCTTTCTTTGAGATAACTCTGCACTAGTGCGAGCCGCAAATGCCACTTCCAGCTTAGCTGTGCAGAAGAAGAACAACAAGAAGAAGAAATATCTCGAAATATGTCCGTCAGGCCCCTTCCCTTGAGATAAATCTGCAAATATCTCGGAAACGAAGCGAGCTATGGCAAAATGTTAAGAGACCTTTTTTGTAGAGAATTAAGTTTCCTACTTTTTATGTTCTATGATATTTTTTGATCAGATGCGTAGTTCTCGAGATATATCAAGATATTTAAAAGTTCCGAAGCCGCACCAACATAATAGAGATACAGAAACACCGTGGCCCCTTTCTTTGAGATAACTCTGCACTATTGCGAGCTGTAAATGCCACTTCCAGCTTAGCTGTGCAGAAGAAGAACAACAAGAAGAAGAAATATCTCGAAATATGTCCGTCAGGCCCCTGCCCTTGAGATATATCTGCAAATACCTCGGAAACCAAGCGAGCTATGGCAAAATGTTAAGAGACCTTTTTTGTAGAGAATTATGTTTCCTACAATTTATGTTCTATGATATTTTTTGATCAGAAGCGTAGTTTTCGAGATATATCTAGATATTTAAAAGTTACGAAGCCGCACCAACATAATAGAGATACAGAAACACCGCGGCTCCTTTCTTTGAGATAACTCTGCACTATTGCGAGCTGTAAATGCCACTTCCAGCTTAGCTGTGCAGAAGAAGAACAACAAGAAGAAGAAATATCTCGAAATATGTCCGTCAGGCCCCTGCTCTTGAGATATATCTGCAAATATCTCGGAAACCAAGCGAGCTATGGGAAAATGTTAAGAGACCTTTTTTGTAGAGAATTAAGTTTCCTACTTTTTATGTTCTATGATATTTTTTGATCAGATGCGTAGTTCTCGAGATATATCAAGATATTTAAAAGTTCCGAAGCCGCACCAACATAATAGAGATACAGAAACACCGTGGCTCCTTTCTTTGAGATAACTCTGCACTATTGCGAGCTGGAAATGCCACTTCCAGTTTAGCTGTGCAGAAGAAGAACAACAAGAAGAAGAAATATCTCGAAATATGTCCGTTAGGCCCCTTCCCTTGAGATAAATCTGCAAATATCTCGGAAACGAAGCGAGCTATGGCAAAATGTTAAGAGACCTTTTTTGTAGAGAATTAAGTTTCCTACTTTTTATGCTCTATGATATTTTTTGATCAGATGCGTAGTTTTCGAGATATATCAAGATACTTAAAAGTTCCGAAGCCGCACCAACATATTAGAGATACAGAAACACCGTGGCCCCTTTCTTTGAGATAACTGTGCACTAGTGCGAGCCGCAAATGCCACTTCCAGCTTAGCTGTGCAGAAGAAGAACAACAAGAAGAAGAAATATCTCGAAATATGTCCGTCAGGCCCCTGCCCTTGAGATATATCTGCAAATATCTCGGAAACGAAGCGAGCTATGGCAAAATGTTGAGAGACCTTTTTTGTAGAGAATTAAGTTTCCTACTTTTTATGTTCTATGATATTTTTTGATCAGATGCGTAGTTCTCGAGATATATCAAGATATTTAAAAGTTCCGAAGCCGCACCAACATAATAGAGATACAGAAACACCGTGGCCCCTTTCTTTGAGATAACTCTGCACTATTGCGAGCTGTAAATGCCACTTTCAGCTTAGCTGTGCAGAAGAAGAACAACAAGAAGAAGAAATATCTCGAAATATGTCCGTCAGGGCCCTTCCCTTGAGATAAATCTGCAAATATCTCGGAAACGAAGCGAGCTATGGCAAAATGTTAAGAGACCTTTTTTGTAGAGAATTATGTTTCCTACAATTTATGTTCTATGATATTCTTTGATCAGATGCGTAGTTCTCGAGATATATCAAGATATTTAAAAGTTCCGAAGCCGCACCAACATAATAGAGATACAGAAACACCGTGGCCCCTTTCTTTGAGATAACTCTGCACTATTGCGAGCTGCAAATGCCACTTCCAGCTTAGCTGTGCAGAAGAAGAACATCAAGAAGAAGAAATATCTCGATTAATGTCCGTCAGGCCCCTTCCCTTGAGATAAATCTGCAAATATCTCGGAAACGAAGAGGGCTATGGCAAAATGTTAAGAGACCTTTTTTGTAGAGAATTAAGTTTCCTACTTTTTATGTTCTATGATATTTTTTTATCTGATGCGTAGTTCTCGAGATATATCAAGATATTTAAAAGTTCCGAAGCCGCACCAACATAATAGAGATACAGAAACACCGTGGCCCCTTTCTTTGACATAACTCTGCACTATTGCGAGCTGTAAATGCCACTTCCAGCTTAGCTGTGCAGAAGAAGAACAACAAGAAGAAGAAATATCTCGAAATATGTCCGTCAGGCCCCTTCCCTTGAGATAAATCTGCAAATATCTCGGAAACGAAGCGAGCTATGGCAAAATGTTAAGAGACCTCTTTTGTAGAGAATTAAGTTTCCTACTTTTTATGTTCTATGATATTTTTTGATCAGATGCGTAGTTCTCGAGATATATCAAGATATTTAAAAGTTCCGAAGCCGCACCAACATAATAGAGATACAGAAACACCGTGGCTCCTTTCTTTGAGATAACTCTGCACTATTGCGAGCTGGAAATGCCACTTCCAGTTTAGCTGTGCAGAAGAAGAACAACAAGAAGAAGAAATATCTCGAAATATGTCCGTTAGGCCCCTTCCCTTGAGATAAATCTGCAAATATCTCGGAAACTAAGCGAGCTATGGCGAAATGTTAAGAGACCTTTTTTGTAGAGAATTAAGTTTCCTACTTTTTATGTTCTATGATATTTTTTGATCAGATGCGTAGTTCTCGAGATATATCAAGATATTTAAAAGTTCCGAAGCCGCACCAACATAATACAGATACAGAAACACCGTGGCCCCTTTCTTTGAGATAACTCTGCACTAGTGCGAGCCGCAAATGCCACTTCCAGCTTAGCTGTGCAGAAGAAGAACAACAAGAAGAAGAAATATCTCGAAATATGTCCGTCAGGCCCCTTCTCTTGAGATAAATCTGCAAATATCTCGGAAACGAAGCGAGGTATGGCAAAATGTTGAGAGACCTTTTTTGTAGAGAATTAAGTTTCCTACTTTTTATGTTCTATGATATTTTTTGATCAGATGCGTAGTTCTCGAGATATATCAAGATATTTAAAAGTTCCGAAGCCGCACCAACATAATAGAGATACAGAAACACCGTGGCCCCTTTCTTTGAGATAACTCTGCAATAGTGCGAGCCGCAAATGCCACTTCCAGCTTAGCTGTGCAGAAGAAGAACAACAAGAAGAAGAAATATCTCGAAATATGTCCGTTAGGCCCCTTCCCTTGAGATAAATCTGCAAATATCTCGGAAACGAAGCGAGCTATGGCAAAATGTTAAGAGACCTTTTTTGTAGAGAATTAAGTTTCCTACTTTTTATGTTCTATGATATTTTTTGATCAGATGCGCAGTTCTCGAGATATATCAAGATATTTAAAAGTTCCGAAGCCGCACCAACATAATAGAGATACAGAAACACCGTGGCCCCTTTCTTTGAGATAACCCTGCACTATTGCGAGCTGTAAATGCCACTTCCAGCTTAGCTGTGCAGAAGAAGAACAACAAGAAGAAGAAATATCTCGAAATATGTCCGTCAGGCCCCTGCCCTTGAGATATATCTGCAAATATCTCGGAAACGAAGCGAGCTATGGCAAAATGTTGAGGGACCTTTTTTGTAGAGAATTATGTTTCCTACAATTTATGTTCTATGATATTTTTTGATCAGAAGCGTAGTTTTCGAGATATATCGAGATATTTAAAAGTTCCGAAGCCGCACCAACATAATAGAGATACAGAAACACCGTGGCCCCTTTCTTTGAGATAACTCTGCAATAGTGCGAGCCGCAAATGCCACTTCCAGCTTAGCTGTGCAGAAGAAGAACAACAAGAAGAAGAAATATCTCGAAATATGTCCGTCAGGCCCCTTCCCTTGAGATAAATCTGCAAATATCTCGGAAACGAAGCGAGCTATGGCAAAATGTTAAGAGACCTTTTTTGTAGAGAATTAAGTTTCCTACTTTTTACGTTCTATGATATTTTTTGATCAGATGCGTAGTTCTCGAGATATATCAAGATATTTAAAAGTTCCGAAGCCGCACCAACATAATAGAGATACAGAAACACCGTGGCCCCTTTCTTTGAGATAACTCTGCACTAGTGCGAGCCGCAAATGCCACTTCCAGCTTAGCTGTGCAGAAGAAGAACAACAAGAAGAAGAAATATCTCGAAATATGTCCGTCAGGCCCCTTCCCTTGAGATAAATCTGCAAATATCTCGGAAACGAAGCGAGCTATGGCAAAATGTTAAGAGACCTTTTTTGTAGAGAATTAAGTTTCCTTCTTTTTATGTTCTATGATATTTTTTGATCAGATGCGTAGTTCTCGAGATATATCAAGATATTTAAAAGTTCCGAAGCCGCACCAACATAATAGAGATACAGAAACACCGTGGCCCCTTTCTTTGAGATAACTCTGCACTATTGCGAGCTGTAAATGCCACTTCCAGCTTAGCTGTGCAGAAGAAGAACAACAAGAAGAAGAAATATCTCGAAATATGTCCGTCAGGCCCCTGCCCTTGAGATATATCTGCAAATACCTCGGAAACCAAGCGAGCTATGGCAAAATGTTAAGAGACCTTTTTTGTAGAGAATTATGTTTCCTACAATTTATGTTCTATGATATTTTTTGATCAGAAGCGTAGTTTTCGAGATATATCTAGATATTTAAAAGTTACGAAGCCGCACCAACATAATAGAGATACAGAAACACCGCGGCTCCTTTCTTTGAGATAACTCTGCACTATTGCGAGCTGTAAATGCCACTTCCAGCTTAGCTGTGCAGAAGAAGAACAACAAGAAGAAGAAATATCTCGAAATATGTCCGTCAGGCCCCTGCTCTTGAGATATATCTGCAAATATCTCGGAAACCAAGCGAGCTATGGCAAAATGTTAAGAGACCTTTTTTGTAGAGAATTAAGTTTCCTACTTTTTACGTTCTATGATATTTTTTGATCAGATACGTAGTTCTCGAGATATATCAAGATATTTAAAAGTTCCGAAGCCGCACCAACATAATAGAGATACAGAAACACCGTGGCCCCTTTCTTTGAGATAACTCTGCACTAGTGCGAGCCGCAAATGCCACTTCCAGCTTAGCTGTGCAGAAGAAGAACAACAAGAAGAAGAAATATCTCGAAATATGTCCGTCAGGCCCCTTCCCTTGAGATAAATCTGCAAATATCTCGGAAACGAAGCGAGCTATGGCAAAATGTTAAGAGACCTTTTTTGTAGAGAATTAAGTTTCCTACTTTTTATGTTCTATGATATTTTTTGATCAGATGCGTAGTTCTCGAGATATATCAAGATATTTAAAAGTTCCGAAGCCGCACCAACATAATAGAGATACAGAAACACCGTGGCCCCTTTCTTTGAGATAACTCTGCACTATTGCGAGCTGTAAATGCCACTTCCAGCTTAGCTGTGCAGAAGAAGAACAACAAGAAGAAGAAATATCTCGAAATATGTCCGTCAGGCCCCTGCCCTTGAGATATATCTGCAAATACCTCGGAAACCAAGCGAGCTATGGCAAAATGTTAAGAGACCTTTTTTGTAGAGAATTATGTTTCCTACAATTTATGTTCTATGATATTTTTTGATCAGAAGCGTAGTTTTCGAGATATATCTAGATATTTAAAAGTTACGAAGCCGCACCAACATAATAGAGATACAGAAACACCGCGGCTCCTTTCTTTGAGATAACTCTGCACTATTGCGAGCTGTAAATGCCACTTCCAGCTTAGCTGTGCAGAAGAAGAACAACAAGAAGAAGAAATATCTCGAAATATGTCCGTCAGGCCCCTGCTCTTGAGATATATCTGCAAATATCTCGGAAACCAAGCGAGCAATGGGAAAATGTTAAGAGACCTTTTTTGTAGAGAATTAAGTTTCCTACTTTTTATGTTCTATGATATTTTTTGATCAGATGCGTAGTTCTCGAGATATATCAAGATATTTAAAAGTTCCGAAGCCGCACCAACATAATAGAGATACAGAAACACCGTGGCTCCTTTCTTTGAGATAACTCTGCACTATTGCGAGCTGGAAATGCCACTTCCAGTTTAGCTGTGCAGAAGAAGAACAACAAGAAGAAGAAATATCTCGAAATATGTCCGTTAGGCCCCTTCCCTTGAGATAAATCTGCAAATATCTCGGAAACGAAGCGAGCTATGGCAAAATGTTAAGAGACCTTTTTTGTAGAGAATTAAGTTTCCTACTTTTTATGCTCTATGATATTTTTTGATCAGATGCGTAGTTTTCGAGATATATCAAGATACTTAAAAGTTCCGAAGCCGCACCAACATATTAGAGATACAGAAACACCGTGGCCCCTTTCTTTGAGATAACTGTGCACTAGTGCGAGCCGCAAATGCCACTTCCAGCTTAGCTGTGCAGAAGAAGAACAACAAGAAGAAGAAATATCTCGAAATATGTCCGTCAGGGCCCTTCCCTTGAGATATATCTGCAAATATCTCGGAAACGAAGCTAGCTATGGCAAAATGTTAAGAGACCTTTTTTGTAGAGAATTACGTTTCCTACAATTTATGTTCTATGATATTTTTTGATCAGAAGCGTAGTTTTCGAGATATATCGAGATATTTAAGAGTTCCGAAGCCGCACCAACATAATAGAGATACAGAAACACCGTGGCCCCTTTCTTTGAGATAACTCTGCGCTAGTGCGAGCCGCAAATGCCACTTCCAGCTTAGCTGTGCAGAACAAGAACAACAAGAAGAAGAAATATCTCGAAATATGTCCGTCAGGCCCCTTCCCTTGAGATAAATCTGCAAATATCTCGGAAACGAAGCGAGCTATGGCAAAATGTTAAGAGACCTTTTTTGTAGAGAATTAAGTTTCCTACTTTTTATGTTCTATGATATTTTTTGATCAGATGCGTAGTTCTCGAGATATATCAAGATATTTAAAAGTTCCGAAGCCGCACCAACATAATAGAGATACAGAAACACCGTGGCCCCTTTCTTTGAGATAACTCTGCACTATTGCGAGCTGCAAATGCCACTTCCAGCTTAGCTGTGCAGAGGAAGAACAACAAGAAGAAGAAATATCTCGAAATATGTCCGTCAGGCCAGTTCCTTTGAGCTGAATCGGCAAATATCTCGGAAACGAAGCGAGCTATGGCAAAATGTTAAGAGACGTTTTTTGTAGAGAATTATGTTTCCTACAATTTAAGTTCTATGATATTTTTTGATCAGAAGCGTAGTTTTCGAGATATATCGAGATATTTAAAAGTTCCGAAGCCGCACCAACATAATAGGGATACAGAAACACCGTGACCCCTTTCTTTGAGATAACTCTGCACTAGTGCGAGCCGCAAATGCCACTTCCAGCTTAGCTGTGCAGAAGAAGAACAACAAGAAGAAGAAATATCTCGAAATATGTCCGTCAGGCCCCTTCCCTTGAGATAAATCTGCAAATATCTCGGAAACGAAGCGAGCTATGGCAAAATGTTAAGAGACCTTTTTTGTAGAGAATTAAGGTTCCTACTTTTTATGTTCTATGATATTTTTTGATCAGATGCGTAGTTCTCGAGATATATCAAGATATTTAAAAGTTCCGAAGCCGCACCAACATAATAGAGATACAGAAACACCGTGGCCCCTTTCTTTGAGATAACTCTGCACTATTGCGAGCTGCAAATGCCACTTCCAGCTTAGCTGTGCAGAAGAAGAACAACAAGAAGAAGAAATATCTCGAAATATGTCCGTCAGGCCCCTTCCCTTGAGATAAATCTGCAAATATCTCGGAAACGAAGCGAGCTATGGCAAAATGTTAAGAGACCTTTTTTGTAGAGAATTATGTTTCCTACAATTTATGTTCTATGATATTCTTTGATCAGATGCGTAGTTCTCGAGATATATCAAGATATTTAAAAGTTCCGAAGCCGCACCAACATAATAGAGATACAGAAACACCGTGGCCCCTTTCTTTGAGATAACTCTGCACTATTGCGAGCTGTAAATGCCACTTCCAGCTTAGCTGTGCAGAAGAAGAACAACAAGAAGAAGAAATATCTCGAAATATGTCCGTCAGGCCCCTTCCCTTGAGATATATCTGCAAATATCTCGGAAACGAAGCTAGCTATGGCAAAATGTTAAGAGACCTTTTTTGTAGAGAATTACGTTTCCTACAATTTATGTTCTATGATATTTTTTGATCAGAAGCGTAGTTTTCGAGATATATCGAGATATTTAAAAGTTCCGAAGCCGCACCAACATAATAGAGATACAGAAACACCGTGGCCCCTTTCTTTGAGATAACTCTGCGCTAGTGCGAGCCGCAAATGCCACTTCCAGCTTAGCTGTGCAGAAGAAGAACAACAAGAAGAAGAAATATCTCGAAATATGTCCGTCAGGCCCCTTCCCTTGAGATAAATCTGCAAATATCTCGGAAACGAAGCGAGCTATGGCAAAATGTTAAGAGACCTTTTTTGTAGAGAATTAAGTTTCCTACTTTTTATGTTCTATGATATTTTTTGATCAGATGCGTAGTTCTCGAGATATATCAAGATATTTAAAAGTTCCGAAGCCGCACCAACATAATAGAGATACAGAAACACCGTGGCCCCGTTCTTTGAGATAACTCTGCACTATTGCGAGCTGCAAATGCCACTTCCAGCTTAGCTGTGCAGAAGAAGAACATCAAGAAGAAGAAATATCTCGATTAATGTCCGTCAGGCCCCTTCCCTTGAGATAAATCTGCAAATATCTCGGAAACGAAGAGGGCTATGGCAAAATGTTAAGAGACCTTTTTTGTAGAGAATTAAGTTTCCTACTTTTTATGTTCTATGATATTTTTTTATCTGATGCGTAGTTCTCGAGATATATCAAGATATTTAAAAGTTCCGAAGCCGCACCATCATAATAGAGATACAGAAACACCGTGGCCCCTTTCTTTGAGATAACTCTGCACTATTGCGAGCTGTAAATGCCACTTCCAGCTTAGCTGTGCAGAAGAAGAACAACAAGAAGAAGAAATATCTCGAAATATGTCCGTCAGGCCCCTTCCCTTGAGATATATCTGCAAATATCTCGGAAACGAAGCTAGCTATGGCAAAATGTTAAGAGACCTTTTTTGTAGAGAATTACGTTTCCTACAATTTATGTTCTATGATATTTTTTGATCAGAAGCGTAGTTTTCGAGATATATCGAGATATTTAAAAGTTCCGAAGCCGCACCAACATAATAGAGATACAGAAACACCGTGGCCCCTTTCTTTGAGATAACTCTGCGCTAGTGCGAGCCGCAAATGCCACTTCCAGCTTAGCTGTGCAGAAGAAGAACAACAAGAAGAAGAAATATCTCGAAATATGTCCGTCAGGCCCCTTCCCTTGAAATAAATCTGCAAATATCTCGGAAACGAAGCGAGCTATGGCAAAATGTTAAGAGACCTTTTTTGTAGAGAATTAAGTTTCCTACTTTTTATGTTCTATGATATTTTTTGATCAGATGCGTAGTTCTCGAGAGATATCAAGATATTTAAAAGTTCCGAAGCCGCACCAACATAATAGAGATACAGAAACACCGTGGCCCCTTTCTTTGAGATAACTCTGCACTATTGCGAGCTGCAAATGCCACTTCCAGCTTAGCTGTGCAGAGGAAGAACAACAAGAAGAAGAAATATCTCGAAATATGTCCGTCAGGCCAGTTCCTTTGAGCTGAATCGGCAAATATCTCGGAAACGAAGCGAGCTATGGCAAAATGTTAAGAGACGTTTTTTGTAGAGAATTATGTTTCCTACAATTTAAGTTCTATGATATTTTTTGATCAGAAGCGTAGTTTTCGAGATATATCGAGATATTTAAAAGTTCCGAAGCCGCACCAACATAATAGGGATACAGAAACACCGTGGCCCCTTTCTTTGAGATAACTCTGCACTAGTGCGAGCCGCAAATGCCACTTCCAGCTTAGCTGTGCAGAAGAAGAACAACAAGAAGAAGAAATATCTCGAAATATGTCCGTCAGGCCCCTTCCCTTGAGATATATCTGCAAATATCTCGGAAACGAAGCGAGCTATGACAAAATGTTACGAGACGCTTTTTGTAGAGAATTATGTTTCCTACAATTTAAGTTCTATGATATTTTTTGATCAGAAGCGTAGTTTTCGAGATATATCGAGATATTTAAAAGTTCCGAAGCCGCACCAACATAATAGGGATACAGAAACACCGTGACCCCTTTCTTTGAGATAACTCTGCACTAGTGCGAGCCGCAAATGCCACTTCCAGCTTAGCTGTGCAGAAGAAGAACAACAAGAAGAAGAAATATCTCGAAATATGTCCGTCAGGCCCCTTCCCTTGAGATAAATCTGCAAATATCTCGGAAACGAAGCGAGCTATGGCAAAATGTTAAGAGACCTTTTTTGTAGCGAATTAAGGTTCCTACTTTTTATGTTCTATGATATTTTTTGATCAGATGCGTAGTTCTCGAGATATATCAAGATATTTAAAAGTTCCGAAGCCGCACCAACATAATAGAGATACAGAAACACCGTGGCCCCTTTCTTTGAGATAACTCTGCACTATTGCGAGCTGCAAATGCCACTTCCAGCTTAGCTGTGCAGAAGAAGAACAACAAGAAGAAGCAATATCTCGAAATATGTCCGTCAGGCCCCTTCCCTTGAGATATATCTGCAAATATCTCGGAAACGAAGCGAGCTATGGCAAAATGTTAAGAGACCTTTTTTGTAGAGAATTATGTTTCCTACTTTTTATGTTCTATGATATTTTTTGATCAGACGCGTAGCTCTCGATATATATCAAGATATTTAAAAGTTCCGAAGCCGCACCAACATAATAGAGATACAGAAACAGCGTGGCCCCTTTCTTTGAGATATCTCTGCACTATTGCGAGCTGCAAATGCCACTTCCAGCTTAGCTGCGCAGAAGAAGAACAACAAGAAGAAGAAATATCTCGAAATATGTCCGTCAGGCCCCTTCCCTTGAGATATATCTGCAAATATCTCGGAAACGAAGCTAGCTATGGCAAAATGTTAAGAGACCTTTTTTGTAGAGAATTACGTTTCCTACAATTTATGTTCTATGATATTTTTTGATCAGAAGCGTAGTTTTCGAGATATATCGAGATATTTAAGAGTTCCGAAGCCGCACCAACATAATAGAGATACAGAAACACCGTGGCCCCTTTCTTTGAGATAACTCTGCGCTAGTGCGAGCCGCAAGTGCCACTTCCAGCTTAGCTGTGCAGAACAAGAACAACAAGAAGAAGAAATATCTCGAAATATGTCCGTCAGGCCCCTTCCCTTGAGATAAATCTGCAAATATCTCCGAAACGAAGCGAGCTATGGCAAAATGTCAAGAGACCTTTTTTGTAGAGAATTAAGTTTCCTACTTTTTATGTTCTATGATATTTTTTGATCAGATGCGTAGTTCTCGAGATATATCAAGATATTTAAAAGTTCCGAAGCCGCACCAACATAATAGAGATACAGAAACACCGTGGCCCCTTTCTTTGAGATAACTCTGCACTATTGCGAGCTGCAAATGCCACTTCCAGCTTAGCTGTGCAGAGGAAGAACAACAAGAAGAAGAAATATCTCGAAATATGTCCGTCAGGCCAGTTCCTTTGAGCTGAATCGGCAAATATCTCGGAAACGAAGCGAGCTATGGCAAAATGTTAACAGACGTTTTTTGTAGAGAATTATGTTTCCTACAATTTAAGTTCTATGATATTTTTTGATCAGAAGCGTAGTTTTCGAGATATATCGAGATATTTAAAAGTTCCGACGCCGCACCAACATAATAGGGATACAGAAACACCGTGACCCCTTTCTTTGAGATAACTCTGCACTAGTGCGAGCCGCAAATGCCACTTCCAGCTTAGCTGTGCAGAAGAAGAACAACAAGAAGAAGAAATATCTCGAAATATGTCCGTCAGGCCCCTTCCCTTGAGATATATCTGCAAATATCTCGGAAACGAAGCGAGCTATGACAAAATGTTAAGAGACCTTTTTTGTAGAGAATTATGTTTCCTACAATTTATGTTCTATGATATTTTTTGATCAGAAGCGTAGTTTTCGAGATATATCGAGATATTTAAAAATTCCGAAGCCGCACCAACATAATAGAGATACAGAAACACCGTGGCCCCTTTCTTTGAGATAACTCTGCACTAGTGCGAGCCGCAAATGCCACTTCCAGCTTAGCTGTGCAGAAGAAGAACAACAAGAAGAAGAAATATCTCGAAATATGTCCGTCAGGCCCCTTCCCTTGAGATGAATCTGCAAATATCTCGGAAACGAAGCGAGCTATGGCAAAATGTTAAAAGAAATTTTTTGTAGAGAATTAAGTTTCCTACTTTTTATGTTCTATGATATTTTTTGATCAGATGCGTAGTTCTCGAGATATATCAAGATATTTAAAAGTTCCGAAGCCGCACCAACATAATAGAGATACAGAAACACCGTGGCCCCTTTCTTTGAGATAACTCTGCACTATTGCGAGCTGCAAATGCCACTTCCAGCTTAGCTGTGCAGAAGAAGAACAACAAGAAGAAGAAGTATCTCGAAATATGTCCGTCAGGCCCCTTCCCTTGAGATAAATCTGCAAATATCTCGGAAACGAAGCGAGCTATGGCAAAATGTTAAGAGACCTTTTTTGTAGAGAATTATGTTTCCTACAATTTATGTTCTATGATATTCTTTGATCAGATGCGTAGTTCTCGAGATATATCAAGATATTTAAAAGTTCCGAAGCCGCACCAACATAATAGAGATACAGAAACACCGTGGCCCCTTTCTTTGAGATAACTCTGCACTATTGCGAGCTGCAAATGCCACTTCCAGCTTAGCTGTGCAGAAGAAGAACATCAAGAAGAAGAAATATCTCGATTAATGTCCGTCAGGCCCCTTCCCTTGAGATAAATCTGCAAATATCTCGGAAACGAAGAGGGCTATGGCAAAATGTTAAGAGACCTTTTTTGTAGAGAATTAAGTTTCCTACTTTTTATGTTCTATGATATTTTTTTATCTGATGCGTAGTTCTCGAGATATATCAAGATATTTAAAAGTTCCGAAGCCGCACCAACATAATAGAGATACAGAAACACCGTGGCCCCTTTCTTTGAGATAACTCTGCACTATTGCGAGCTGTAAATGCCACTTCCAGCTTAGCTGTGCAGAAGAAGAACAACAAGAAGAAGAAATATCTCGAAATATGTCCGTCAGGCCCCTTCCCTTGAGATATATCTGCAAATATCTCGGAAACGAAGCTAGCTATGGCAAAATGTTAAGAGACCTTTTTTGTAGAGAATTACGTTTCCTACAATTTATGTTCTATGATATTTTTTGATCAGAAGCGTAGTTTTCGAGATATATCGAGATATTTAAAAGTTCCGAAGCCGCACCAACATAATAGAGATACAGAAACACCGTGGCCCCTTTCTTTGAGATAACTCTGCGCTAGTGCGAGCCGCAAATGCCACTTCCAGCTTAGCTGTGCAGAAGAAGAACAACAAGAAGAAGAAATATCTCGAAATATGTCCGTCAGGCCCCTTCCCTTGAGATAAATCTGCAAATATCTCGGAAACGAAGCGAGCTATGGCAAAATGTTAAGAGACCTTTTTTGTAGAGAATTAAGTTTTCTACTTTTTATGTTCTATGATATTTTTTGATCAGATGCGTAGTTCTCGAGATATATCAAGATATTTAAAAGTTCCGAAGCCGCACCAACATAATAGAGATACAGAAACACCGTGGCCCCTTTCTTTGAGATAACTCTGCACTATTGCGAGCTGCAAATGCCACTTCCAGCTTAGCTGTGCAGAAGAAGAACATCAAGAAGAAGAAATATCTCGATTAATGTCCGTCAGGCCCCTTCCCTTGAGATAAATCTGCAAATATCTCGGAAACGAAGAGGGCTATGGCAAAATGTTAAGAGACCTTTTTTGTAGAGAATTAAGTTTCCTACTTTTTATGTTCTATGATATTTTTTTATCTGATGCGTAGTTCTCGAGATATATCAAGATATTTAAAAGTTCCGAAGCCGCACCAACATAATAGAGATACAGAAACACCGTGGCCCCTTTCTTTGAGATAACTCTGCACTATTGCGAGCTGTAAATGCCACTTCCAGCTTAGCTGTGCAGAAGAAGAACAACAAGAAGAAGAAATATCTCGAAATATGTCCGTCAGGCCCCTTCCCTTGAGATATATCTGCAAATATCTCGGAAACGAAGCTAGCTATGGCAAAATGTTAAGAGACCTTTTTTGTAGAGAATTACGTTTCCTACAATTTATGTTCTATGATATTTTTTGATCAGAAGCGTAGTTTTCGAGATATATCGAGATATTTAAAAGTACCGAAGCCGCACCAACATAATAGAGATACAGAAACACCGTGGCCCCTTTCTTTGAGATAACTCTGCGCTAGTGCGAGCCGCAAATGCCACTTCCAGCTTAGCTGTGCAGAAGAAGAACAACAAGAAGAAGAAATATCTCGAAATATGTCCGTCAGGCCCCTTCCCTTGAAATAAATCTGCAAATATCTCGGAAACGAAGCGAGCTATGGCAAAATGTTAAGAGACCTTTTTTGTAGAGAATTAAGTTTCCTACTTTTTATGTTCTATGATATTTTTTGATCAGATGCGTAGTTCTCGAGAGATATCAAGATATTTAAAAGTTCCGAAGCCGCACCAACATAATAGAGATACAGAAACACCGTGGCCCCTTTCTTTGAGATAACTCTGCACTATTGCGAGCTGCAAATGCCACTTCCAGCTTAGCTGTGCAGAGGAAGAACAACAAGAAGAAGAAATATCTCGAAATATGTCCGTCAGGCCAGTTCCTTTGAGCTGAATCGGCAAATATCTCGGAAACGAAGCGAGCTATGGCAAAATGTTAAGAGACGTTTTTTGTAGAGAATTATGTTTCCTACAATTTAAGTTCTATGATATTTTTTGATCAGAAGCGTAGTTTTCGAGATATATCGAGATATTTAAAAGTTCCGAAGCCGCACCAACATAATAGGGATACAGAAACACCGTGGCCCCTTTCTTTGAGATAACTCTGCACTAGTGCGAGCCGCAAATGCCACTTCCAGCTTAGCTGTGCAGAAGAAGAACAACAAGAAGAAGAAATATCTCGAAATATGTCCGTCAGGCCCCTTCCCTTGAGATATATCTGCAAATATCTCGGAAACGAAGCGAGCTATGACAAAATGTTACGAGACCTTTTTTGTAGAGAATTATGTTTCCTACAATTTATGTTCTATGATATTTTTTGATCAGAAGCGTAGTTTTCGAGATATATCGAGATATTTAAAAATTCCGAAGCCGCACCAACATAATAGAGATACAGAAACACCGTGGCCCCTTTCTTTGAGATAACTCTGC
The DNA here is from genome assembly GCF_051020975.1 of Osmia lignaria lignaria. Classification (NCBI taxonomy): domain Eukaryota; kingdom Metazoa; phylum Arthropoda; class Insecta; order Hymenoptera; family Megachilidae; genus Osmia; species Osmia lignaria. Next base: position 7,130,040 of record NW_027478164.1, read on the forward strand.
ACTAGTGCGAGCCGCAAATGCCACTTCCAGCTTAGCTGTGCAGAAGAAGAACAACAAGAAGAAGAAATATCTCGAAATATGTCTGTCAGGCCCCTTCCCTTGAGATAAATCTGCAAATATCTCGGAACCGAAGCGAGCTATGGCAAAATGTTAAGAGACCTTTTTTGTAGAGAATTAAGTTTCCTACTTTTTATGTTCTATGATATTTTTTGATCAGATGCGTAGTTCTCGAGATATATCAAGATATTTAAAAGTTCCGAAGCCGCACCAACATAATAGAGATACAGAAACACCGTGGCCCCTTTCTTTGAGATAACTCTGCACTATTGCGAGCTGCAAATGCCACTTCCAGCTTAGCTGTGCAGAGGAAGAACAACAAGAAGAAGAAATATCTCGAAATATGTCCGTCAGGCCAGTTCCTTTGAGCTGAATCTGCAAATATCTCGGAAACGAAGCGAGCTATGGCAAAATGTTAAGAGACATTTTTTGTAGAGAATTATGTTTCCTACAATTTATGTTCTATGATATTTTTTGATCAGAAGCGTAGTTTTCGAGATATATCGAGATATTTAAAAGTTCCGAAGCCGCACCAACATAATAGGGATACAGAAACACTGTGGCCCCTTTCTTTGAGATAACTCTGCACTAGTGCGAGCCGCAAATGCCACTTCCAGCTTAGCTGTACAGAAGAAGAACAACAAGAAGAAGAAGTATCTCGAAATATGTCCGTCAGGCCCCTTCCCTTGAGATGAATCTGCAAATATCTCGGAAACGAAGCGAGCTATGGCAAAATGTTAAGAGACGTTTTTTATAGAGAATTATGTTTCCTACAATTTATGTTCTATGATATTTTTTGATCAGAAGCGTAGTTTTCGAGACACATCGAGATATTTAAAAGTTCCGAAGCCGCACCAACATAATAGAGATACAGAAACAGCGTGGCCCCTTTCTTTGAGATAACTCTGCACTAGTGCGAGCCGCAAATGCCACTTCCAGCTTAGCTGTGCAGAAGAAGAACAACAAGAAGAAGAAATATCTCGAAATATGTCCGTCAGGCCCCTTCCCTTGAGATAAATCTGCAAATATCTCGGAAACGAAGCGAGCTATGGCAAAATGTTAAGAGACCTTTTTTGTAGAGAATTAAGCTTCCTACTTTTTATCTTCTATGATATTTTTTGATCAGATGCGTAGTTCTCGAGATATATCAAGATATTTAAAAGTTCCGAAGCCGCACCAACATAATAGGGATAAAGAAACACCGTGGCCCCTTTCTTTGAGATAACTCTGCACTAGTGCGAGCCGCAAATGCCACTTCCAGCTTTGCTGTGCAGAAGAAGAACAACAAGAAGAAGAAATATCTCGAAATCTGTCCGTCAGGCCCCTTCCCTTGAGATATATCTGCAAATATCTCGGAAACGAAGCGAGCTATGGCAAAATGTTAAGAGACCTTTTTTGTAGAGAATTATGTTTCCTACAATTGATGTTCTATGATATTTTTTGATCAGAAGCGTAGTTTTCGAGATACATCGAGATATTTAAAAGTTCCGAAGCCGCACCAACATAATAGAGATACAGAAACACCGTGGCCCCTTTCTTTGAGATAACTCTGCACTAGTGCGAGCGGCAAATGCCACTTCCAGCTTAGCTGTGCAGAAGAAGAACAACAAGAAGAAGAAATATCTCGAAATATGTCCGTCAGGCTCCTTCCCTTGAGATATATCTGCAAATATCTCGGAAACGAAGCGAGCTATGGCAAAATGTTAAGAGACCTTTTTTGTAGAGAATTATGTTTCCTACAATTTATGTTCTATGATATTTTTTGATCAGAAGCGTAGTTTTCGAGATATATCGAGATATTTAAAAGTTCCGAAGCCGCACCAACATAATAGAGATACAGAAACACCGTGGCCCCTTTCGTTGAGATAACTCTGCACTAGTGCGAGCCGCAAATGCCGCTTCCAGCTTAGCTGTGCAGAAGAAGAACAACAAGAAGAAGAAATATCTCGAAATATGTCCGTCAGGCCCCTTCCCTTGAGATAAATCTGCACATATCTCGGAAACGAAGCGAGCTATGGCAAAATGTTAAGAGACCTTTTTTGTAGAGAATTAAGTTTCCTACTTTTTATGTTCTATGATATTTTTTGATCAGATGCGTAGTTCTCGAGATATATCAAGTTATTTAAAAGTTCCGAAGCCGCACCAACATAATAGAGATACAGAAACACCGTGGCCCCTTTCTTTGAGATAACTCTGCACTATTGCGAGCTGCAAATGCCACTTTCAGCTTAGCTGTGCAGAGGAAGAACAACAAGAAGAAGAAATATCTCGAAATATGTCCGTCAGGCCAGTTCCTTTGAGCTGAATCTGCAAATATCTCGGAAACGAAGAGAGCTATGGCAAAATGTTAAGAGACGTTTTTTGTAGAGAATTATGTTTCCTACAATTTATGTTCTATGATATTTTTTGATCAGAAGCGTAGTTTTCGAGATATATCGAGATATTTAAAAGTTCCGAAGCCGCACCAACATAATAGGGATACAGAAACACCGTGGCCCCTTTCTTTGAGATAACTCTGCACTAGTGCGAGCCGCAAATGCCACTTCCAGCTTAGCTGTGCAGAAGAAGAACAACAAGAAGAAGAAATATCTCGAAATATGTCCGTCAGGGCCCTTCCCTTGAGATAAATCTGCAAATATCTCGGAAACGAAGCGAGCTATGGCAAAATGTTAAGAGACCTTTTTTGTAGAGAATTAAGTTTCCTACTTTTTATCTTCTATGATATTTTTTGATCAGATGCGTAGTTCTCGAGATATATCAAGATATTTAAAAGTTCCGAAGCCGCACCAACATAATAGGGATACAGAAACACCGTGGCCCCTTTCTTTGAGATAACTCTGCACTAGTGCGAGCCGCAAATGCCACTTCCAGCTTAGCTGTGCAGAAGAAGAACAACAAGAAGAAGAAATATCTCGAAATATGTCCGTCAGGCCCCTTCCCTTGAGATAAATCTGCAAATATCTCGGAAACGAAGCGAGCTATGGCAAAATGTTAAGAGACCTTTTTTGTAGAGAATTAAGTTTCCTACTTTTTATCTTCTATGATATTTTTTGATCAGATGCGTAGTTCTCGAGATATATCAAGATATTTAAAAGTTCCGAAGCCGCACCAACATAATAGAGATACAGAAACACCGTGGCCCCTTTCTTTAAGATAACTCTGCACTATTGCGAGCTGTAAATGCCACTTCCAGCTTAGCTGTGCAGAAGAAGAACAACAAGAAGAAGAAATATCTCGAAATATGTCCGTCAGGCCCCTTCCCTTGAGATATATCTGCAAATATCTCGGAAACGAAGCGAGCTATGGCAAAATGTTAAGAGACCTTTTTTGTAGAGAATTATGTTTCCTACAATTTATATTCTATGATATTTTTTGATCAGAAGCGTAGTTTTCGAGATACATCGAGATATTTAAAAGTTCCGAAGCCGCACCAACATAATAGAGATACAGAAACACCGTGGCCCCTTTCTTTGAGATAACTCTGCACTATTGCGAGCTGCAAATGCCACTTCCAGCTTAGCTGTGCAGAGGAAGAACAACAAGAAGAAGAAATATCTCGAAATATGTCCGTCAGGCCAGTTCCTTTGAGCTGAATCTGCAAATATCTCGGAAACGAAGAGAGCTATGGCAAAATGTTAAGACACGTTTTTTGTAGAGAATTATGTTTCCTACAATTTATGTTCTATGATATTTTTTGATCAGAAGCGTAGTTTTCGAGATATATCGAGATATTTAAAAGTTCCGAAGCCGCACCAACATAATAGGGATACAGAAACACCGTGGCCCCTTTCTTTGAGATAACTCTGCACTAGTGCGAGCCGCAAATGCCACTTCCAGCTTAGCTGTGCAGAAGAAGAACAACAAGAAGAAGAAATATCTCGAAATATGTCCGTCAGGGCCCTTCCCTTGAGATAAATCTGCAAATATCTCGGAAACGAAGCGAGCTATGGCAAAATGTTAAGAGACCTTTTTTGTAGAGAATTAAGTTTCCTACTTTTTATCTTCTATGATATTTTTTGATCAGATGCGTAGTTCTCGAGATATATCAAGATATTTAAAAGTTCCGAAGCCGCACCAACATAATAGAGATACAGAAACACCGTGGCCCCTCTCTTTGAGATAACTCTGCACTATTGCGAGCTGGAAATGCCACTTCCAGTTTAGCTGTGCAGAAGAAGAACAACAAGAAGAAGGAATATCTCGAAATATGTCCGTCAGGCCCCTTCCCTTGAGATATATCTGCAAATATCTCGGAAACGAAGCGAGCTATGACAAAATGTTAAGAGACCTTTTTTGTAGAGAATTATTTTTCCTACAATTTATGTTCTATGATATTTTTTGATCAGAAGCGTAGTTTTCGAGATATATCGAGATATTTAAAAGTTCCGAAGCCGCACCAACATAATAGGGATACAGAAACACCGTGGCCCCTTTCTTTGAGATAACTCTGCACTAGTGCGAGCCGCAAATGCCACTTCCAGCTTAGCTGTGCAGAAGAAGAACAACAAGAAGAAGAAATATCTCGAAATATGTCCGTCAGGCCCCTTCCCTTGAGATAAATCTGCAAATATCTCGGAAACGAAGCGAGCTATGGCAAAATGTTAAGAGACCTTTTTTGTAGAGAATTAAGTTTCCTACTTTTTATCTTCTATGATATTTTTTGATCAGATGCGTAGTTCTCGAGATATATCAAGATATTTAAAAGTTCCCAAGCCGCACCAACATAATAGAGATACAGAAACACCGTGGCCCCTTTCTTTAAGATAACTCTGCACTATTGCGAGCTGTAAATGCCACTTCCAGCTTAGCTGTGCAGAAGAAGAACAACAAGAAGAAGAAATATCTCGAAATATGTCCGTCAGGCCCCTTCCCTTGAGATATATCTGCAAATATCTCGGAAACGAAGCGAGCTATGGCAAAATGTTAAGAGACCTTTTTTGTAGAGAATTATGTTTCCTACAATTTATATTCTATGATATTTTTTGATCAGAAGCGTAGTTTTCGAGATACATCGAGATATTTAAAAGTTCCGAAGCCGCACCAACATAATAGAGATACAGAAACACCGTGGCCCCTTTCTTTGAGATAACTCTGCACTAGTGCGAGCCGCAAATGCCACTTCCAGCTTAGCTGTGCAGAAGAAGAACAACAAGAAGAAGAAATATCTCGAAATATGTCCGTCAGGCCCCTTCCCTTGAGATATATCTGCAAATATCTCGGAAACGAAGCGAGCTATGGCAAAATGTTAAGAGACCTTTTTTGTAAAGAATTCTGTTTCCTACAATTTATGCTCTATGATATTTTTTGATCAGAAGCGTAGTTTTCGAGATATATCGAGATATTTAAAAGGTCCGAAGCCGCACCAACTTAATAGAGATACAGATACACCGTGGCCCCTTTCCTTGAGATAACTCTGCACTAGTGCGAGCCGCAAATGCCACTTCCAGCTTAGCTGTGCAGAAGAAGAACAACAAGAAGAAGAAATATCTCGAAATATGTCCGTCAGGCCCCTTCCCTTGAGATAAATCTGCAAATATCTCGGAAACGAAGCGAGCTATGGCAAAATGTTAAGAGACCTTTTGTGTAGAGAATTAAGTTTCCTACTTTTTATGTTCTATGATATTTTTTGAGCAGATGCGTAGTTCTCGAGATATATCAAGATATTTAAAAGTTCCGAAGCCGCACCAACATAATAGAGATACAGAAACACCGTGGCCCCTTTCTTTGAGATAACTCTGCACTATTGCGAGCTGTAAATGCCACTTCCAGCTTAGCTGTGCAGAAGAAGAACAACAAGAAGAAGAAATATCTCGAAATATGTCCGTCAGGCCCCTTCCCTTGAGATATATCTGCAAATATCTCGGAAACGAAGCGAGCTATGGCAAAATGTTAAGAGACCTTTTTTGTAGAGAATTATGTTTCCTACAATTTATGTTCTATGATATTTTTTGATCAGAAGCGTAGTTTTCGAGATACATCGAGATATTTAAAAGTTCCGAAGCCGCACCAACATAATAGAGATACAGAAACACCGTGGCCCCTTTCTTTGAGATAACTCTGCACTAGTGCGAGCCGCAAATGCCACTTCCAGCTTAGCTGTGCAGAAGAAGAACAACAAGAAGAAGAAATATCTCGAAATATGTCCGTCAGGCCCCTTCCCTTGAGATAAATCTGCAAATATCTCGGAAACGAAGCGAGCTATGGCAAAATGTTAAGAGACCTTTTGTGTAGAGAATTAAGTTTCCTACTTTTTATGTTCTATGATATTTTTTGAGCAGATGCGTAGTTCTCGAGATATATCAAGATATTTAAAAGTTCCGAAGCCGCACCAACATAATAGAGATACAGAAACACCGTGGCCCCTTTCTTTGAGATAACTCTGCACTATTGCGAGCTGTAAATGCCACTTCCAGCTTAGCTGTGCAGAAGAAGAACAACAAGAAGAAGAAATATCTCGAAATATGTCCGTCAGGCCCCTTCCCTTGAGATATATCTGCAAATATCTCGGAAACGAAGCGAGCTATGGCAAAATGTTGAGAGACCTTTTTTGTAGAGAATTATGTTTCCTACAATTTATATTCTATGATATTTTTTGATCAGAAGCGTAGTTTTCGAGATACATCGAGATATTTAAAAGTTCCGAAGCCGCACCAACATAATAGAGATACAGAAACACCGTGGCCCCTTTCTTTGAGATAACTCTGCACTAGTGCGAGCCGCAAATGCCACTTCCAGCTTAGCTGTGCAGAAGAAGAACAACAAGAAGAAGAAATATCTCGAAATATGTCCGTCAGGCTCCTTCCCTTGAGATATATCTGCAAATATCTCGGAAACGAAACGAGCTATGGCAAAATGTTAAGAGACCTTTTTTGTAGAGAATTATGTTTCCTACAATTTATGTTCTATGATATTTTTTGATCAGAAGCGTAGTTTTCGAGATATATCGAGATATTTAAAAGTTCCGAAGCCGCACCGACATAATAGAGATACAGAAACACCGTGGCCCCTTTCGTTGAGATAACTCTGCACTAGTGCGAGCCGCAAATGCCACTTCCAGCTTAGCTGTGCAGAAGAAGAACAACAAGAAGAAGAAATATCTCGAAATATGTCCGTCAGGCCCCTTCCCTTGAGATAAATCTGCACATATCTCGGAAACGAAGCGAGCTATGGCAAAATGTTAAGAGACCTTTTTTGTAGAGAATTAAGTTTCCTACTTTTTATGTTCTATGATATTTTTTGATCAGATGCGTAGTTCTCGAGATATATCAAGTTATTTAAAAGTTCCGAAGCCGCACCAACATAATAGAGATACAGAAACACCGTGGCCCCTTTCTTTGAGATAACTCTGCACTATTGCGAGCTGTAAATGCCACTTCCAGCTTAGCTGTGCAGAAGAAGAACAACAAGAAGAAGAAATATCTCGAAATATGTCCGTCAGGCCCCTTCCCTTGAGATATATCTGCAAATATCTCGGAAACGAAGCGAGCTATGGCAAAATGTTAAGAGACCTTTTTTGTAGAGAATTATGTTTCCTACAATTGATGTTCTATGATATTTTTTGATCAGAAGCGTAGTTTTCGAGATACATCGAGATATTTAAAAGTTCCGAAGCCGCACCAACATAATAGGGATACAGAAACACCGTGGCCCCTTTCTTTGAGATAACTCTGCACTAGTGCGAGCCGCAAATGCCACTTCCAGCTTAGCTGTGCAGAAGAAGCACAACAAGAAGAAGAAATATCTCGAAATATGTCCGTCAGGGCCCTTCCCTTGAGATAAATCTGCAAATATCTCGGAAACGAAGCGAGCTATGGCAAAATGTTAAGAGACCTTTTTTGTAGAGAATTAAGTTTCCTACTTTTTATGTTCTATGATATTTTTTGATCAGATGCGTAGTTCTCGAGATATATCAAGATATTTAAAAGTTCCGAAGCCGCACCAACATAATAGAGATACAGAAACACCGTGGCCCCTTTCCTTGAGATAACTCTGCACTATTGCGAGCTGCAAATGCCACTTCCAGCTTAGCTGTGCAGAGGAAGAACAACAAGAAGAAGAAATATCTCGAAATATGTCCGTCAGGCCAGTTCCTTTGAGCTGAATCTGCAAATATCTCGGAAACGAAGCGAGCTATGGCAAAATGTTAAGAGACGTTTTTTGTAGAGAATTATGTTTCCTACAATTTATGTTCTATGATATTTTTTGATCAGAAGCGTAGTTTTCGAGATACATCGAGATATTTAAAAGTTCCGAAGCCGCACCAACATAATAGAGATACAGAAACACCGTGGCCCCTTTCTTTGAGATAACTCTGCACTAGTGCCAGCCGCAAATGCCACTTCCAGCTTAGCTGTGCAGAAGAAGAACAACAAGAAGAAGAAATATCTCGAAATATGTCCGTCAGGCCCCTTCCCTTGAGATAAATCTGCAAATATCTCGGAAACGAAGAGAGCTATGGCAAAATGTTAAGAGACCTTTTTTGTAGAGAATTAAGTTTCCTACTTTTTATGTTCTATTATATTTTTTGATCAGATGCGTAGTTCTCGAGATATATCAAGATATTTAAAAGTTCCGAAGCCGCACCAACATAATAGAGATACAGAAACACCGTGGCCCCTTTCTTTGAGATAACTCTGCACTATTGCGAGCTGTAAATGCCACTTCCAGCTTAGCTGTGCAGAAGAAGAACAACAAGAAGAAGAAATATCTCGAAATATGTCCGTCAGGCCCCTTCCCTTGAGATATATCTGCAAATATCTCGGAAACGAAGCGAGCTATGGCAAAATGTTAAGAGACGTTTTTTATAGAGAATTATGTTTCCTACAATTTATGTTCTATGATATTTTTTGATCAGAAGCGTAGTTTTCGAGATACATCGAGATATTTAAAAGTTCCGAAGCCGCACCAACATAATAGAGATACAGAAACAGCGTGGCCCCTTTCTTTGAGATAACTCTGCACTAGTGCGAGCCGCAAATGCCACTTCCAGCTTAGCTGTGCAGAAGAAGAACAACAAGAAGAAGAAATATCTCGAAATATGTCCGTCAGGCCCCTTCCCTTGAGATATATCTGCAAATATCTCGGAAACGAAGCGAGTTATGGCAAAATGTTAAGAGACCTTTTTTGTAGAGAATTATGTTTCCTACAATTTATGTTCTATGATATTTTTTGATCAGAAGCGTAGTTTTCGAGATACATCGAGATATTTAAAAGTTCCGAAGCCGCACCAACATAATAGGGATACAGAAACACCGTGGCCCCTTTCTTTGAGATAACTCTGCACTAGTGCGAGCCGCAAATGCCACTTCCAGCTTAGCTGTGCAGAAGAAGAACAACAAGAAGAAGAAATATCTCGAAATATGTCCGTCAGGGCCCTTCCCTTGAGATAAACCTGCAAATATCTCGGAAACGAAGCGAGCTATGGCAAAATGTTAAAAGACCTTTTTTGTAGAGAATTAAGTTTCCTACTTCTTATGTTCTATGATATTTTTTGATCAGATGCGTAGTTCTCGAGATATATCAAGATATTTAAAAGTTCCGAAGCCGCACCAACATAATAGAGATACAGAAACACCGTGGCCCCTTTCCTTGAGATAACTCTGCACTATTGCGAGCTGCAAATGCCACTTCCAGCTTAGCTGTGCAGAGGAAGAACAACAAGAAGAAGAAATATCTCGAAATATGTCCGTCAGGCCAGTTCCTTTGAGCTGAATCTGCAAATATCTCGGAAACGAAGCGAGCTATGGCAAAATGTTAAGAGACGTTTTTTGTAGAGAATTATGTTTCCTACAATTTATGTTCTATGATATTTTTTGATCAGAAGCGTAGTTTTCGAGATATATCGAGATATTTAAAAGTTCCGAAGCCGCACCAACATAATAGAGATACAGAAACACCGTGGCCCCTTTCGTTGAGATAACTCTGCACTAGTGCGAGCCGCAAATGCCACTTCCAGCTTAGCTGTGCAGAAGAAGAACAACAAGAAGAAGAAATATCTCGAAATATGTCCGTCAGGCCCCTTCCCTTGAGATAAATCTGCACATATCTCGGAAACGAAGCGAGCTATGGCAAAATGCTAAGAGACCTTTTTTGTAGAGAATTAAGTTTCCTACTTTTTATGTTCTATGATATTTTTTGATCAGATGCGTAGTTCTCGAGATATATCAAGTTATTTAAAAGTTCCGAAGCCGCACCAACATAATAGAGATACAGAAACACCGTGGCCCCTTTCTTTGAGATAACTCTGCACTATTGCGCGCTGCAAATGCCACTTCCAGCTTAGCTGTGCAGAGGAAGAACAACAAGAAGAAGAAATATCTCGAAATATGTCCGTCAGGCCAGTTCCTTTGAGCTGAATCTGCAAATATCTCGGAAACGAAGCGAGCTATGGCAAAATGTTAAGAGACGTTTTTTGTAGAGAATTATGTTTCCTACAATTTGTGTTCTATGATATTTTTTGATCAGAAGCGTAGTTTTCGAGATATATCGAGATATTTAAAAGTTCCGAAGCCGCACCAACATAATAGGGATACAGAAACACCGTGGCCCCTTTCTTTGAGATAACTCTGCACTATTGCGAGCTGTAAATGCTACTTCCAGCTTAGCTGTGCAGAAGAAGAACAACAAGAAGAAGAAATATCTCGAAATCTGTCCGTCAGGCCCCTTCCCTTGAGATATATCTGCAAATATCTCGGAAACGAAGCGAGCTATGGCAAAATGTTAAGAGACCTTTTTTGTAGAGAATTATGTTTCCTACAATTTATCTTCTATGATATTTTTTGATCAGAAGCGTAGTTTTCGAGATACATCGAGATATTTAAAAGTTCCGAAGCCGCACCAACATAATAGAGATACAGAAACACCGTGGCCCCTTTCTTTGAGATAACTCTGCACTAGTGCGAGCCGCAAATGCCACTTCCAGCTTAGCTGTGCAGAAGAAGAACAACAAGAAGAAGAAATATCTCGAAATATGTCCGGCAGGCCCCTTCCCTTGAGATATATCTGCAAATATCTCGGAAACGAAGCGAGCTATGGCAAAATGTTAAGAGACCTTTTTTGTAGAGAATTCTGTTTCCAACAATTTATGTTCTATGATATTTTTTGATCAGAAGTGTAGTTTTGGAGATATATCGAGATATTTAAAAGTTCCGAAGCCGCACCAACATAATAGAGATACAGAAACACCGTGGCCCCTTTCTTTGAGATAACTCTGCACTAGTGCGAGCCGCAAATGCCACTTCCAGCTTAGCTGTGCAGAAAAAGAACAACAAGAAGAAGAAATATCTCGAAATATGTCCGTCAGGCCCCTTCCCTTGAGATAAATCTGCAAATATCTCGGAAACGAAGCGAGATATGGCAAAATGTTAAGAGACCTTTTTTGTAGAGAATTAAGTTTCCTACTTTTTATGTTCTATGATATTTTTTGATCAGATGCGTAGTTCTCGAGATATATCATGATATTTAAAAGTTTCGAAGCCGCACCAACATAATAGAGATACAGAAACACCGTGGCCCCTTTCTTTGAGATAACTCTGCACTATTGCGAGCTGCAAATGCCACTTCCAGCTTAGCTGTGCAGAGGAAGAACAACAAGAAGAAGAAATATCTCGAAATATGTCCGTCAGGCCAGTTCCTTTGAGCTGAATCTGCAAATATCTCGGAAACGAAGCGAGCTATGGCAAAATGTTAAGAGACGTTTTTTGTAGAGAATTATGTTTCCTACAATTTATGTTCTATGATATTTTTTGATCAGAAGCGTAGTTTTCGAGATATATCGAGATATTTAAAAGCTCCAAAGACGCACCAACATAATAGAGATACAGAAACACCGTGGCCCCTTTCTTTGAGATAACTGTGCACTAGTGCGAGCCGCAAATGCCACTTCCAGCTTAGCTGTGCAGAAGAAGAACAACAAGAAGAAGAAGTATCTCGAAATATGTCCGTCAGGCCCCTTCCCTTGAGATATATCTGCAAATATCTCGGAAACGAAGCGAGCTATGGCAAAATGTTAAGAGACCGTTTTTGTAGAGAATTAAGTTTCCTACTTTTTATGTTCTATGATATTTTTTGATCAGACGCGTAGTTCTCGAGATATATCAAGATATTTAAAAGTTCCGAAGCCGCACCAACATAATAGAGATACAGAAACACCGTGGCCCCTTTCTTTGAGATAACTCTGCACTATTGCGAGCTGCAAATGCCACTTCCAGCTTAGCTGTGCAGAAGAAGAACAACAAGAAGAAGAAATATCTCGAAATATGTCCGTCAGGCCCCTTCCCTTGAGATAAATCTGCAAATATCTCGGAAACGAAGAGAGCTATGGCAAAATCATAAGAGACCTTTTTTGTAGAGAATTAAGTTTCCTACTTTTCATGTTCTATGATATTTTTTGATCAGATGCGTAGTTCTCGAGATATATCAAGATATTTAAAAGTTCCGAAGCCGCACCAACATAATAGAGATACAGAAACACCGTGGCCCCTTTCTTTGAGATAACTCTGCACTATTGCGAGCTGTAAATGCCACTTCCAGCTTAGCTGTGCAGAAGAAGAACAACAAGATGAAGAAATATCTCGAAATATGTCCGTCAGGCCCCTTCCCTTGAGATAAATCTGTAAATATCTCGGAAACGAAGCGAGCTATGGCAAAATGTTAAGAGACCTTTTTTGTAGAGAATTAAGCTTCCTACTTTTTATCTTCTATGATATTTTTTGATCAGATGCGTAGTTCTCGAGATATATCAAGATATTTAAAAGTTCCGAAGCCGCACCAACATAATAGAGATACAGAAACACCGTGGCCCCTCTCTTTGAGATAACTCTGCACTATTGCGAGCTGGAAATGCCACTTCCAGTTTAGCTGTGCAGAAGAAGAACAACAAGAAGAAGAAATATCTCGAAATATGTCCGTTAGGCCCCTTCCCTTGAGATAAATCTGCAAATATCTCGGAAACGAAGCGAGCTATGGCAAAATGTTAAGAGACCTCTTTTGTAGAGAATTAAGTTTCCTACTTTTTATGTTCTATGATATTTTTTGATCAGATGCGTAGTTCTCGAGATATATCAAGATATTTAAAAGTTCCGAAGCCGCACCAACATAATAGAGATACAGAAACACCGTGGCCCCTTTCTTTGAGATAACTCTGCACTATTGCGAGCTGTAAATGCCACTTCCAGCTTAGCTGTGCAGAAGAAGAACAACAAGAAGAAGAAATATCTCGAAATATGTCCGTCAGGCCCCTTCCCTTGAGATAAATCTGCAAATATCTCGGAAACGAAGCGAGCTATGGCAAAATGTTAAGAGACCTTTTTTGTAGAGAATTAAGCTTCCTACTTTTTATCTTCTATGATATTTTTTGATCAGATGCGTAGTTCTCGAGATATATCAAGATATTTAAAAGTTCCGAAGCCGCACCAACATAATAGAGATACAGAAACACCGTGGACCCTCTCTTTGAGATAACTCTGCACTATTGCGAGCTGGAAATGCCACTTCCAGTTTAGCTGTGCAGAAGAAGAACAACAAGAAGAAGAAATATCTCGAAATATGTCCGTTAGGCCCCTTCCCTTGAGATAAATCTGCAAATATCTCGGAAACGAAGCGAGCTATGGCAAAATGTTAAGAGACCTCTTTTGTAGAGAATTAAGTTTCCTACTTTTTATGTTCTATGATATTTTTTGATCAGATGCGTAGTTCTCGAGATATATCAAGATATTTAAAAGTTCCGAAGCCGCACCAACATAATAGAGATACAGAAACACCGTGGCCCCTTTCTTTGAGATAACTCTGCACTATTGCGAGCTGTAAATGCCACTTCCAGCTTAGCTGTGCAGAAGAAGAACAACAAGAAGAAGAAATATCTCGAAATATGTCCGTCAGGCCCCTTCCCTTGAGATAAATCTGCACATATCTCGGAAACGAAGCGAGCTATGGCAAAATGTTAAGAGACCTTTTTTGTAGAGAATTAAGTTTCCTACTTCTTATGTTCTATGATATTTTTTGATCAGATGCGTAGTTCTCGAGATATATCAAGTTATTTAAAAGTTCCGAAGCCGCACCAACATAATAGAGATACAGAAACACCGTGGCCCCTTTCTTTGAGATAACTCTGCACTATTGCGAGCTGCAAATGCCACTTCCAGCTTAGCTGTGCAGAGGAAGAACAACAAGAAGAAGAAATATCTCGAAATATGTCCGTCAGGCCAGTTCCTTTGAGCTGAATCTGCAAATATCTCGGAAACGAAGCGAGCTATGGCAAAATGTTAAGAGACGTTTTTTGTAGAGAATTATGTTTCCTACAATTTATGCTCTATGATATTTTTTGATCAGAAGCGTAGTTTTCGAGATATATCGAGATATTTAAAAGTTCCGAAGCCGCACCAACATAATAGGGATACAGAAACACCGTGGCCCCTTTCTTTGAGATAACTCTGCACTATTGCGAGCTGTAAATGCCACTTCCAGCTTAGCTGTGCAGAAGAAGAACAACAAGAAGAAGAAATATCTCGAAATCTGTCCGTCAGGCCCCTTCCCTTGAGATATATCTGCAAATATCTCGGAAACGAAGCGAGCTATGGCAAAATGTTAAGAGACCTTTTTTGTAGAGAATTATGTTTCCTACAATTTATCTTCTATGATATTTTTTGATCAGAAGCGTAGTTTTCGAGATACATCGAGATATTTAAAAGTTCCGAAGCCGCACCAACATAATAGAGATACAGAAACACCGTGGCCCCTTTCTTTGAGATAACTCTGCACTAGTGCGAGCCGCAAATGCCACTTCCAGCTTAGCTGTGCAGAAGAAGAACAACAAGAAGAAGAAATATCTCGAAATATGTCCGGCAGGCCCCTTCCCTTGAGATATATCTGCAAATATCTCGGAAACGAAGCGAGCTATGGCAAAATGTTAAGAGACCTTTTTTGTAGAGAATTCTCTTTCCTACAATTTATGTTCTATGATATTTTTTGATCAGAAGCGTAGTTTTCGAGATATATCGAGATATTTAAAAGTTCCGAAGCCGCACCAACATAATCGAGATACAGAAACACCGTGGCCCCTTTCTTTGAGATAACTCTGCACTAGTGCGAGCCGCAGATGCCACTTCCAGCTTAGCTGTGCAGAAGAAGAACAACAAGAAGAAGAAATATCTCGAAATATGTCCGTCAGGCCCCTTCCCTTGAGATAAATCTGCAAATATCTCGGAAACGAAGCGAGCTATGGCAAAATGTTAACAGACCTTTTTAGTAGAGAATTAAGTTTCCTACTTTTTATGTTCTATGATATTTTTTGATCAGATGCGTAGTTCTCGAGATATATCAAGATATTTAAAAGTTCCGAAGCCGCACCAACATAATAGAGATACAGAAACACCGTGGCCCCTTTCTTTGAGATAACTCTGCACTATTGCGAGCTGTAAATGCCACTTCCAGCTTAGCTGTGCAGAAGAAGAACAACAAGAAGAAGAAATATCTCGAAATATGTCCGTCAGGCCCCTTCCCTTGAGATATATCTGCAAATATCTCGGAAACGAAGCGAGCTATGGCAAAATGTTAAGAGACCTTTTTTCTAGAGAATTATGTTTCCTACAATTTATGTTCTATGATATTTTTTGATCAGATGCGTAGTTCTCGAGATATATCAAGATATTTAAAAGTTCCGAAGCCGCACTAACATAATAGAGATACAGAAACACCGTGGCCCCTTTCTTTGAGATAACTCTGCACTATTGCGAGCTGCAAATGCCACTTCCAGCTTAGCTGTGCAGAAGAAGAACAACAAGAAGAAGAAATATCTGGAAATATGTCCGTCAGGCCCCTTCCCTTGAGATAAATCTGCAAATATCTCGGAAACCAAGCGAGCTACGGCAAAATGTTAAGAGACCTTTTTTGTAGAAAATTAGGATTCCTACTTTTTATGTTCTATGATATTTTTTGAACAGATGCGTAGTTCCCGAGATATATCAAGATATTTAAAAGTTCCGAAGCCGCACCAACATAATAGAGATACAGAAACACCGTGGCCCCTTTCTTTGAGATAACTCTGCACTATTGCGAGCTGCAAATGCCACTTCCAGCTTAGCTGTGCAGAAGAAGAACAACAAGAAGAAGAAATATCTCGAAATATGTCCGTCAGGCCACTTCCCTTGAGATAAATCTGCAAATATCTCGGAAACGAAACGAGCTATGGCAAAATGTTAGGAGACCTTTTTTGTAGAGAATTAAGTTTCCTACTTTTTATGTTGTATGATATTTTTCGATCAGAGGCGTAGTTCTTGAGATATATCAAGATATTTAAAAGTTCCGAAGCCGCACCAACATAATAGAGATACAGAAACACCGTGGCCCCTTTCTTTGAGATTACTCTGCACGATTGCGAGCTGGAAATGCCACTTCCAGTTTAGCTGTGCAGAAGAAGAACAACAAGAAGAAGAAATATCTCGAAATATGTCCATCAGGACCCTTCCCTTGAGATAAATCTGCAAATATCTCGGAAACGAAGCGAGCGATGGCAAAATGTTAAGAGACCTTTTTTGTAGAGAATTATGTTTCCTACAATTTATGTTCTATGATATTTTTTGATCAGAAGCGTAGGTTTCGAGATATATCGAGATATTTAAAAGTGCCGAAGCCGCACCAACATAATAGAGATACAGAAACACCGTGGCCCCTTTCTTTGGGATAACTCTGCACTATTGCGAGCTGGAAATGCCACTTCCAGTTTAGCTGTGCGGAAGAAGAACAACAAGAAGAAGAAATATCTCGAAATATGTCCGTCAGGCCCCTTCCCTTGAGATAAATATGCAAATATCTCGGAAACGAAGCGAGCTATGGCAAAATGTTAAGAGACCTTTTTTGTAGAAAATTAGGTTTCCTACTTTTTATGTTCTATGATATTTTTTGATCAGATGCGTAGTTCTCGAGATATATCAAGATATTTAAAAGTTCCGAAGCCGCACCAACATAATAGAGATACAGAAACACCGTGGCCCCTTTCTTTGCGATAACTCTGCACTATTGCGAGCTGCAAATGCCACTTCCAGCTTAGCTGTGCAGAAGAAGAACAACAAGAAGAAGAAATATCTCGGAATATGTCCGTCAGGCCCCTTCCCTTGAGCTAAATCTGCAAATATCTCGGAAACGATGCCAGCTATGGGAAAATGTTAAGAGACCTTTTTTGTAGAGAATTAAGTTTTCTACTTTTTATGTTTTATGATATTTCTTGATCAGATGCGTAGTTCTCGAGATATATCAAGATATTTAAAAGTTCCGAAGCCGCACCAACATAATAGAGATACAGAAACACCGTGGCCCCTTTCTTTGCGATAACTCTGCACTATTGCGAGCTGCAAATGCCACTTCCAGCTTAGCTGTGCAGAAGAAGAACAACAAGAAGAAGAAATATCTCGAAATATGTCCGTCAGGCCCCTTCCCTTGAGATAAATCTGCAAATATCTCGGAAACGAAGCGAGCTATGGCAAAATGTTAAGAGACCTTTTTTGTAGAGAATTAAGTTTCCTACTTTTTATGTTCTATGATATTTTTTGATCAGATGCGTAGTTCTCGAGATATATCAAGATATTTAAAAGTTCCGAAGCCGCACCAACATAATAGAGATACAGAAACACCGTGGCCCCTTTCTTTGAGATAACTCTGCACTATTGCGCGCTGCAAATGCCACTTCCAGCTTAGCTGTGCAGAAGAAGAACAACAAGAAGAAGAAATATCTCGAAATATGTCCGTCAGGCCCCTTCCCTTGAGATAAATCTGCAAATATCTCGGAAACGAAGCGAGCTATGGCAAAATGTTAAGAGACCTTTTTTGTAGAGAATTAAGTTTCCTACTTTTTATGTTCTATGATATATTTTGATCAGATGCGTAGTTCTCGAGATATATCAAGATATTTAAAAGTTCCGAAGCCGCACCAACATAATAGAGATACAGAAACACCGTGGCCCCTTTCTTTGCGATAACTCTGCACTATTGCGAGCTGCAAATGCCACTTCCAGCTTAGCTGTGCAGAAGAAGAACAACAAGAAGAAGAAATATCTCGGAATATGTCCGTCAGGCCCCTTCCCTTGAGCTAAATCTGCAAATATCTCGGAAACGATGCCAGCTATGGGAAAATGTTAAGAGACCTTTTTTGTAGAGAATTAAGTTTTCTACTTTTTATGTTTTATGATATTTCTTGATCAGATGCGTAGTTCTCGAGATATATCAAGATATTTAAAAGTTCCGAAGCCGCACCAACATAATAGAGATACAGAATCACCGTGGCCCCTTTCTTTGAGATAACTCTGCACTATTGCGCGCAGCAAATGCCACTTCCAGCTTAGCTGTGCAGAAGAAGAACAACAAGAAGAAGAAATATCTCGAAATATGTCCGTCAGGCCCCTTCCCTTGAGATAAATCTGCAAATATCTCGGAAACGAAGCGAGCTATGGCAAAATGTTAAGAGACCTTTTTTGTAGAGAATTAAGTTTCCTACTTTTTATGTTCTATGATATTTTTCGATCAGAGGCGTAGTTCTCGAGATATATCAAGATATTTAAAAGTTTCGAAGCCGCACCAACATAATAGAGATACAGAAACACCGTGGCCCCTCTCTTTGAGATAACTCTGCATGATTGCGAGCTGGAAATGCCACTTCCAGTTTAGCTGTGCAGAAGAAGAACAACAAGAAGAAGAAATATCTCGAAATATGTCCGTCAGGACCCTTCCCTTGAGATAAATCTGCAAATATCTCGGAAACGAAGCGAGCTATTGCAAAACGTTAAGAGACCTTTTTTGCAGAGAATTAAGTTTCCTACTTTTTATGTTCTATGATATTTTTTGATCAGATGCGTAGTTCTCGAGATATATCAAGATATTTAAAAGCTCCGAAGCTGCACCAACATAATAGAGGTACAGAAACACAGTGGCCCCTTTCTTTGAGATAACTCTGCACTATTGCGAGCTGCAAATGCCACTTCCAGCTTAGCTGTGCAAAAGAAGAACAACAAGAATAAGAAATATTTCGAAATATGTCCGTCAGGCCCCTTCCCTTGAGATAAATCTGCAAATATCTCGGAAACGAAGCGAGCTACGGCAAAATGTTAAGAGACCTTTTTTGTAGAAAATTAGGTTTCCTACTTTTTATGTTCTATGATATTTTTTGATCAGATGCGTAGTTCTCGAGATATATCAAGATATTTGAAAGTTCCGAAGCCGCACCAACATAATAGAGATACAGAAACACCGTGGCCCCTTTCTTTGAGATAACTCTGCACTATTGCGAGCTGCAAATGCCACTTCCAGCTTAGCTGTGCAGAAGAAGAACAACAAGAAGAAGAAATATCTGGAAATATGTCCGTCAGGCCCCTTCCCTTGAGATAAATCTGCAAATATCTCGGAAACCAAGCGAGCTACGGCAAAATGTTAAGAGCCCTTTTTTGTAGAAAATTAGGATTCCTACTTTTTATGTTCTATGATATTTTTTGATCAGATGCGTAGTTCTCGAGATATATCATGATATGTAAAAGCTCCGAAGCTGCACCAACATAATAGAGGTACAGAAACACCGTGGCCCCTTTCTTTGAGATAACTCTGCACTATTGCGAGCTGCAGATGCCACTTCCAGCTTAGCTGTGCAGAAGAAGAACAACAAGAAGAAGAAATATCTCGAAATATGTCCGTCAGGACCCTTCCCTTGAGATAAATCTGCAAATATCTCGGAAACGAAGCGAGCTATGGCAAAATGTTAGGAGACCTTTTTTGTAGAGAATTAAGTTTCCTACTTTTTATGTTCTATGATATTTTTCGATCAGAGGCGTAGTTCTCGAGATATATCAAGATATTTAAAAGTTCCGAAGCCGCACCAACATAATAGAGATACAGAAACACCGTGGCCCCTTTCTTTGCGATAACTCTGCACTATTGCGAGCTGCAAATGCCACTTCCAGCTTAGCTGTGCAGAAGAAGAACAACAAGAAAAAGAAATATCTCGAAATATGTCCGTCAGGCCACTTCCCTTGAGATAAATCTGCAAATATCTCGGAAACGAAGCGAGCTATGGCAAAATGTTAGGAGACCTTTTTTGTAGAGAATTAAGTTTCCTACTTTTTATGTTGTATGATATTTTTCGATCAGAGGCGTAGTTCTCGAGATATATCAAGATATTTAAAAGTTCCGAAGCCGCACCAACATAATAGAGATACAGAAACACCGTGGCCCCTTTCTTTGAGATTACTCTGCACGATTGCGAGCTGGAAATGCCACTTCCAGTTTAGCTGTGCAGAAGAAGAACAACAAGAAGAAGAAATATCTCGAAATATGTCCATCAGGACCCTTCCCTTGAGATAAATCTGCAAATATCTCGGAAACGAAGCGAGCGATGGCAAAATGTTAAGAGACCTTTTTTGTAGAGAATTATGTTTCCTACAATTTATGTTCTATGATATTTTTTGATCAGAAGCGTAGTTTTCGAGATATATCGAGATATTTAAAAGTGCCGAAGCCGCACCAACATAATAGAGATACAGAAACACCGTGGCCCCTTTCTTTGGGATAACTCTGCACTATTGCGAGCTGGAAATGCCACTTCCAGTTTAGCTGTGCGGAAGAAGAACAACAAGAAGAAGAAATATCTCGAAATATGTCCGTCAGGCCCCTTCCCTTGAGATAAATCTGCAAATATCTCGGAAACGAAGCGAGCTATGGCAAAATGTTAAGAGACCTTTTTTGTAGAGAATTAAGTTTCCTACTTTTTATGTTCTATGATATTTTTTGATCAGATGCGTAGTTCTCGAGATATATCAAGATATTTAAAAGTTCCGAAGCCGCACCAACATAATAGAGATACAGAAACACCGTGGCCCCTTTCTTTGAGATAACTCTGCACTATTGCGCGCTGCAAATGCCACTTCCAGCTTAGCTGTGCAGAAGAAGAACAACAAGAAGAAGAAATATCTCGAAATATGTCCGTCAGGCCCCTTCCCTTGAGATAAATCTGCAAATATCTCGGAAACGAAGCGAGCTATGGCAAAATGTTAAGAGACCTTTTTTGTAGAGAATTAAGTTTCCTACTTTTTATGTTCTATGATATATTTTGATCAGATGCGTAGTTCTCGAGATATATCAAGATATTTAAAAGTTCCGAAGCCGCACCAACATAATAGAGATACAGAAACACCGTGGCCCCTTTCTTTGCGATAACTCTGCACTATTGCGAGCTGCAAATGCCACTTCCAGCTTAGCTGTGCAGAAGAAGAACAACAAGAAGAAGAAATATCTCGGAATATGTCCGTCAGGCCCCTTCCCTTGAGCTAAATCTGCAAATATCTCGGAAACGATGCCAGCTATGGGAAAATGTTAAGAGACCTTTTTTGTAGAGAATTAAGTTTTCTACTTTTTATGTTTTATGATATTTCTTGATCAGATGCGTAGTTCTCGAGATATATCAAGATATTTAAAAGTTCCGAAGCCGCACCAACATAATAGAGATACAGAATCACCGTGGCCCCTTTCTTTGAGATAACTCTGCACTATTGCGCGCAGCAAATGCCACTTCCAGCTTAGCTGTGCAGAAGAAGAACAACAAGAAGAAGAAATATCTCGAAATATGTCCGTCAGGCCCCTTCCCTTGAGATAAATCTGCAAATATCTCGGAAACGAAGCGAGCTATGGCAAAATGTTAAGAGACCTTTTTTGTAGAGAATTAAGTTTCCTACTTTTTATGTTCTATGATATTTTTCGATCAGAGGCGTAGTTCTCGAGATATATCAAGATATTTAAAAGTTTCGAAGCCGCACCAACATAATAGAGATACAGAAACACCGTGGCCCCTCTCTTTGAGATAACTCTGCATGATTGCGAGCTGGAAATGCCACTTCCAGTTTAGCTGTGCAGAAGAAGAACAACAAGAAGAAGAAATATCTCGAAATATGTCCGTCAGGACCCTTCCCTTGAGATAAATCTGCAAATATCTCGGAAACGAAGCGAGCTATTGCAAAACGTTAAGAGACCTTTTTTGCAGAGAATTAAGTTTCCTACTTTTTATGTTCTATGATATTTTTTGATCAGATGCGTAGTTCTCGAGATATATCAAGATATTTAAAAGCTCCGAAGCTGCACCAACATAATAGAGGTACAGAAACACAGTGGCCCCTTTCTTTGAGATAACTCTGCACTATTGCGAGCTGCAAATGCCACTTCCAGCTTAGCTGTGCAAAAGAAGAACAACAAGAATAAGAAATATTTCGAAATATGTCCGTCAGGCCCCTTCCCTTGAGATAAATCTGCAAATATCTCGGAAACGAAGCGAGCTACGGCAAAATGTTAAGAGACCTTTTTTGTAGAAAATTAGGTTTCCTACTTTTTATGTTCTATGATATTTTTTGATCAGATGCGTAGTTCTCGAGATATATCAAGATATTTGAAAGTTCCGAAGCCGCACCAACATAATAGAGATACAGAAACACCGTGGCCCCTTTCTTTGAGATAACTCTGCACTATTGCGAGCTGCAAATGCCACTTCCAGCTTAGCTGTGCAGAAGAAGAACAACAAGAAGAAGAAATATCTGGAAATATGTCCGTCAGGCCCCTTCCCTTGAGATAAATCTGCAAATATCTCGGAAACCAAGCGAGCTACGGCAAAATGTTAAGAGCCCTTTTTTATAGAAAATTAGGATTCCTACTTTTTATGTTCTATGATATTTTTTGATCAGATGCGTAGTTCTCGAGATATATCATGATATGTAAAAGCTCCGAAGCTGCACCAACATAATAGAGGTACAGAAACACCGTGGCCCCTTTCTTTGAGATAACTCTGCACTATTGCGAGCTGCAGATGCCACTTCCAGCTTAGCTGTGCAGAAGAAGAACAACAAGAAGAAGAAATATCTCGAAATATGTCCGTCAGGACCCTTCCCCTGAGATAAATCTGCAAATATCTCGGAAACGAAGCGAGCTATGGCAAAATGTTAGGAGACCTTTTTTGTAGAGAATTAAGTTTCCTACTTTTTATGTTCTATGATATTTTTCGATCAGAGGCGTAGTTCTCGAGATATATCAAGATATTTAAAAGTTCCGAAGCCGCACCAACATAATAGAGATACAGAAACACCGTGGCCCCTTTCTTTGCGATAACTCTGCACTATTGCGAGCTGCAAATGCCACTTCCAGCTTAGCTGTGCAGAAGAAGAACAACAAGAAAAAGAAATATCTCGAAATATGTCCGTCAGGCCACTTCCCTTGAGATAAATCTGCAAATATCTCGGAAACGAAGCGAGCTATGGCAAAATGTTAAGAGACCTTTTTTGTAGAGAATTATGTTTCCTACAATTTATGTTCTATGATATTTTTTGATCAGAAGCGTAGTTTTCGAGATATATCGAGATATTTAAAAGTGCCGAAGCCGCACCAACATAATAGAGATACAGAAACACCGTGGCCCCTTTCTTTGGGATAACTCTGCACTATTGCGAGCTGGAAATGCCACTTCCAGTTTAGCTGTGCGGAAGAAGAACAACAAGAAGAAGAAATATCTCGAAATATGTCCGTCAGGCCCCTTCCCTTGAGATAAATATGCAAATATCTCGGAAACGAAGCGAGCTATGGCAAAATGTTAAGAGACCTTTTTTGTAGAGAATTAAGTTTCCTACTTTTTATGTTCTATGATATTTTTTGATCAGATGCGTAGTTCTCGAGATATATCAAGATATTTAAAAGTTCCGAAGCCGCACGAACATAATAGAGATACAGAAACACCGTGGCCCCTTTCTTTGAGATAACTCTGCACTATTGCGAGCTGCAAATGCCACTTCCAGCTTAGCTGTGCAGAAGAAGAACAACAAGAAGAAGAAATATCTGGAAATATGTCCGTCAGGCCCCTTCCCTTGAGATAAATCTGCAAATATCTCGGAAACGAAGCGAGCTATGGCAAAATGTTGAGAGACCTTTTTTGTGGAGAATTAAGTTTCCTACTATTTATGTTCTATGATATTTTTGGATCAGACGCGTAGTTCTCGAGATACATCAAGATATTTAAAAGTTCCGAAGCCGCACCAACATAATAGAGATACAGAAACACCGTGGCCCCTTTCTTTGAGATAACTCTGCACTAGTGCGAGCCGCAAATGCCACTTCCAGCTTAGCTGTGCAGAAGAAGAACAACAAGAAGAAGAAATATCTCGAAATATGTCCGTCAGGCCACTTCCCTTGAGATAAATCTGCAAATATCTCGGAAACGAAGCGAGCTATGGCAAAATGTTGAGAGACCTTTTTTGTAGAGAATTATGTTTCCTACTTTTTATGTTCTATGATATTTTTTGATCAGACGCGTAGTTCTCGAGATATATCAAGATATTTAAAAGTTCCGAAGCCGCACCAACATAATAGAGATACAGAAACACCGTGGCCCCTTTCTTTGAGATATCTCTGCACTATTGCGAGCTGCAAATGCCACTTCCAGCTTAGCTGTGCAGAAGAAGAACAACAAGAAGAAGAAATATCTCGAAATATGTCCGTCAGGCCCCTTCCCTTGAGATAAATCTGCAAATATCTCGGAAACGAAGAGAGCTATGACAAAATGTTAAGAGACCTTTTTTGTAGAGAATTAAGTTTCCTACTTTTTATGTTCTATGGTATTTTTTGATCAGATGCGTAGTTCTCGAGATATATCAAGATACTTAAAAGTTCCGAAGCCGTACCAACATAATAGAGATACAGAAACACCGTGGCCCCTTTCTTTGAGATAACTCTGCACTAGTGCGAGCTGCAAATGCCACTTCCAGCTTAGCTGTGCAGAAGAAGAACAACAAGAAGAAGAAATATCTCGAAATATGTCCGTCAGGCCCCTTCCCTTGAGATAAATCTGCAAATATCTCGGAAACGAAGCGAGCTATGGCAAAATGTTAAGAGACCTTTTTTGTAGAGAATTAAGTTTCCTACTTTTTATGTTCTATGATATTTTTTGATCAGATGCGTAGTTCTCGAGATATATCAAGATATTTAAAAGTTCCGAAGCCGCACGAACATAATAGAGATACAGAAACACCGTGGCCCCTTTCTTTGAGATATCTCTGCACTATTGCGAGCTGCAAATGCCACTTCCAGCTTAGCTGTGCAGAAGAAGAACAACAAGAAGAAGAAATATCTCGAAATATGTCCGTCAGGCCACTTCCCTTGAGATAAATCTGCAAATATCTCGGAAACGAAGCGAGCTATGGCAAAATGTTAGGAGACCTTTTTTGTAGAGAATTAAGTTTCCTACTTTTTATGTTGTATGATATTTTTCGATCAGAGGCGTAGTTCTCGAGATATATCAAGATATTTAAAAGTTCCGAAGCCGCACCAACATAATAGAGATACAGAAACACCGTGGCCCCTTTCTTTGAGATTACTCTGCACGATTGCGAGCTGGAAATGCCACTTCCAGTTTAGCTGTGCAGAAGAAGAACAACAAGAAGAAGAAATATCTCGAAATATGTCCATCAGGACCCTTCCCTTGAGATAAATCTGCAAATATCTCGGAAACGAAGCGAGCGATGGCAAAATGTTAAGAGACCTTTTTTGTACAAAATTATGTTTCCTACAATTTATGTTCTATGATATTTTTTGATCAGAAGCGTAGTTTTCGAGATATATCGCGATATTTAAAAGTGCCGAAGCCGCACCAACATAATAGAGACACAGAAACACCGTGGCCCCTTTCTTTGGGATAACTCTGCACTATTGCGAGCTGGAAATGCCACTTCCAGTTTAGCTGTGCGGAAGAAGAACAACAAGAAGAAGAAATATCTCGAAATATGTCCGTCAGGCCCCTTCCCTTGAGATAAATATGCAAATATCTCGGAAACGAAGCGAGCTATGGCAAAATGTTAAGAGACCTTTTTTGTAGAGAATTAAGTTTCCTACTTTTTATGTTCTATGATATTTTTTGATCAGATGCGTAGTTCTCGAGATATATCAAGATATTTAAAAGTTCCGAAGCCGCACGAACATAATAGAGATACAGAAACACCGTGGCCCCTTTCTTTGAGATAACTCTGCACTATTGCGAGCTGCAAATGCCACTTCCAGCTTAGCTGTGCAGAAGAAGAACAACAAGAAGAAGAAATATCTGGAAATATGTCCGTCAGGCCCCTTCCCTTGAGATAAATCTGCAAATATCTCGGAAACGAAGCGAGCTATGGCAAAATGTTGAGAGACCTTTTTTGTGGAGAATTAAGTTTCCTACTATTTATGTTCTATGATATTTTTGGATCAGACGCGTAGTTCTCGAGATACATCAAGATATTTAAAAGTTCCGAAGCCGCACCAACATAATAGAGATACAGAAACACCGTGGCCCCTTTCTTTGAGATAACTCTGCACTAGTGCGAGCCGCAAATGCCACTTCCAGCTTAGCTGTGCAGAAGAAGAACAACAAGAAGAAGAAATATCTCGAAATATGTCCGTCAGGCCACTTCCCTTGAGATAAATCTGCAAATATCTCGGAAACGAAGCGAGCTATGGCAAAATGTTGAGAGACCTTTTTTGTAGAGAATTATGTTTCCTACTTTTTATGTTCTATGATATTTTTTGATCAGACGCGTAGTTCTCGAGATATATCAAGATATTTAAAAGTTCCGAAGCCGCACCAACATAATAGAGATACAGAAACACCGTGGCCCCTTTCTTTGAGATATCTCTGCACTATTGCGAGCTGCAAATGCCACTTCCAGCTTAGCTGTGCAGAAGAAGAACAACAAGAAGAAGAAATATCTCGAAATATGTCCGTCAGGCCCCTTCCCTTGAGATAAATCTGCAAATATCTCGGAAACGAAGAGAGCTATGACAAAATGTTAAGAGACCTTTTTTGTAGAGAATTAAGTTTCCTACTTTTTATGTTCTATGGTATTTTTTGATCAGATGCGTAGTTCTCGAGATAGATCAAGATATTTAAAAGTTCCGAAGCCGCACCAACATAATAGAGATACAGAAACACCGTGGCCCCTTTCTTTGAGATAACTCTGCACTATTGCGAGCTGTAAATGCCACTTCCAGCTTAGCTGTGCAGAAGAAGAACAACAAGAAGAAGAAATATCTCGAAATATGTCCGTCAGGCCCCTTCCCTTGAGACATATCTGCAAATATCTCGGAAACGAAGCGAGCTATGGCAAAATGTTAAGAGACCTTTTTTGTAGAGAATTATGTTTCCTACAATTTATGTTCTACAATATTTTTTGATCAGAAGCGTAGTTTTCGAGATATATCGAGATATTTAAAAGTTCCGAAGCCGCACCAACATAATAGAGATACAGAAACACCGTGGCCCCTTTCTTTGAGATAACTCTGCACTAGTGCGAGCTGCAAATGCCACTTCCAGCTTAGCTGTGCAGAAGAAGAACAACAAGAAGAAGAAATATCTCGAAATATGTCCGTCAGGCCCCTTCCCTTGAGATATATCTGCAAATATCTCGGAAACGAAGCGAGCTATGGCAAAATGTTAAGAGACCTTTTTTGTAGAGAATTAAGTTTCCTACTTTTTATGTTCTATGATATTTTTTGATCAGATGCGTAGTTCTCGAGATATATCAAGGTATTTAAAAGTTCCGAAGCCGCACGAACATAATAGAGATACAGAAACACCGTGGCCCCTTTCTTTGAGATATCTCTGCACTATTGCGAGCTGCAAATGCCACTTCCAGCTTAGCTGTGCAGAAGAAGAACAACAAGAAGAAGAAATATCTCGAAATATGTCCGTCATGCCCCTTCCCTTGAGATAAATCTGCAAATATCTCGGAAACGAAGCGAGCTATGGCAAAATGTTAAGAGACCTTTTTTGTAGAGAATTAAGTTTCCTACTTTTTATGTTCTATCATATTTTTTGATCAGATGCGTAGTTCTCGAGATATATCAAGATATTTAAAAGTTCCGAAGCCGCACCAACATAATAGAGATACAGAAACACCGTGGCCCCTTTCTTTGAGATAACGCTGCACTAGTGCGAGCCGCAAATGCCACTTCCAGCTTAGCTGTGCAGAAGAAGAACAACAAGAAGAAGAAATATCTCGAAATAAGTCCGTCAGGCCCCTTCCCTTGAGATAAATCTGCAAATATCTCGGAAACGAAGCGAGCTATGGCAAAATGTTAAGAGATCTTTTTTGTAGAGAATTAAGTTTCCTACTTTTTATGTTCTATGATATTTTTTGATCAGATGCGTAGTTCTCGAGATATATCAAGATATTTAAAAGTTCCGAAGCCGCACGAACATAATAGAGATACAGAAACACCGTGGCCCCTTTCTTTGAGATAACTGCACTAGTGCGAGCCGCAAATGCCACTTCCAGCTTAGCTGTGCAGAAGAAGAACAACAAGAAGAAGAAATATCTCGAAATATGTCCGTCAGGCCCCTTCCCTTGAGATAAATCTGCAAATATCTCGGAAACGAAGCGAGCTGCGGCAAAATGTTAAGAGACCTTTTTTGTAGAGAATTAAGTTTCCTACTTTTTATGTTCTATGATATTTTTTGATCAGATGCGTAGTTCTCGAGATATATCAAGATATTTAAAAGTTCCGAAGCCGCACCAACATAATAGAGATACAGAAACACCGTGGCCCCTTTCTTTGAGATAACTCTGCACTACTGCGAGCTGCAAATGCCACTTCCAGCTTAGCTGTGCAGAAGAAGAACAACAAGAAGAAGAAATATCTCGAAATATGTCCGTCAGGCCCCTTCCCTTGAGAAAAATCTGCAAATATCTCGGAAACGAAGAGAGCTATGACAAAATGTTAAGAGACCTTTTTTGTAGAGAATTAAGTTTCCTACTTTTTATGTTCTATGATATTTTTTGATCAGATGCGTAGTTCTCGAGATATATCAAGATATTTAAAAGTTCCGAAGCCGCACCAACATAAGAGAGATAGAGAAACACCGTGGCCCCTTTCTTTGAGATAACTCTGCACTATTGCGAGCTGTAAATGCCACTTCCAGCTTAGCTGTGCAGAAGAAGAACAACAAGAAGAAGAAATATCTCGAAATATGTCCGTCAGGCCCCTTCCCTTGAGATATATCTGCAAATATTTCGGAAACGAAGCGAGCTATGGCAAAATGTTGAGAGACCTTTTTTGTAGAGAATTATGTTTCCTACAATTTATGTTCTACGATATTTTTTGATCAGAAGCGTAGTTTTCGAGATATATCGAGATATTTAAAAGTTCCGAAGCCGCACCAACATAATAGAGATACAGAAACACCGTGGCCCCTTTCTTTGAGATAACTCTGCACTAGTGCGAGCTGCAAATGCCACTTCCAGCTTAGCTGTGCAGAAGAAGAACAACAAGAAGAAGAAATATCTCGAAATATGTCCGTCAGGCCCCTTCCCTTGAGATAAATCTGCAAATATCTCGGAAACGAAGCGAGCTATGGCAAAATGTTAAGAGACCTTTTTTGTAGAGAATTAAGTTTCCTACTTTTTATGTTCTATGATATTTTTTGATCAGATGCGTAGTTCTCGAGATATATCAAGATATTTAAAAGTTCCGAAGCTGCACGAACATAATAGAGATACAGAAACACCGTGGCCCCTTTCTTTGAGATATCTCTGCACTATTGCGAGCTGCAAATGCCACTTCCAGCTTAGCTGTGCAGAAGAAGAACAACAAGAAGAAGAAATATCTCGAAATATGTCCGTCAGGCCCCTTCCCTTGAGATAAATCTGCAAATATCTCGGAAACGAAGCGAGCTGCGGCAAAATGTTAAGAGACCTTTTTTGTAGAGAATTAAGTTTCCTACTTTTTATGTTCTATGATATTTTTTGATCAGATGCGTAGTTCTCGAGATATATCAAGATATTTAAAAGTTCCGAAGCCGCACCAACATAATAGAGATACAGAAACACCGTGGCCCCTTTCTTTGAGATAACTCTGCACTACTGCGAGCTGCAAATGCCACTTCCAGCTTAGCTGTGCAGAAGAAGAACAACAAGAAGAAGAAATATCTCGAAATATGTCCGTCAGGCCCCTTCCCTTGAGATAAATCTGCAAATATCTCGGAAACGAAGAGAGCTATCACAAAATGTTAAGAGACCTTTTTTGTAGAGAATTAAGTTTCGTACTTTTTATGTTCTATGATATTTTTTGATCAGATGCGTAGTTCTCGAGATATATCAAGATATTTAAAAGTTCCGAAGCCGCACCAACATAATAGAGATACAGAAACACCGTGGCCCCTTTCTTTGAGATAACTCTGCACTATTGCGAGCTGTAAATGCCACTTCCAGCTTAGCTGTGCAGAAGAAGAACAACAAGAAGAAGAAATATCTCGAAATATGTCCGTCAGGCCCCTTCCCTTGAGATATATCTGCAAATATCTCGGAAACGAAGCGAGCTATGGCAAAATGTTAAGAGACCTTTTTTGTAGAGAATTATGTTTCCTACAATTTATGTTCTACGATATTTTTTGATCAGAAGCGTAGTTTTCGAGATATATCGAGATATTTAAAAGTTCCGAAGCCGCACCAACATAATAGAGATACAGAAACACCGTGGCCCCTTTCTTTGAGATAACTCTGCACTATTGCGAGCTGTAAATGCCACTTCCAGCTTAGCTGTGCAGAAGAAGAACAACAAGAAGATGAAATATCTCGAAATATGTCCGTCAGGCCCCTTCCCTTGAGATATATCTGCAAATATCTCGGAAACGAAGCGCTATGGCAAAATGTTAAGAGACCTTTTTTGT
This sequence comes from Osmia lignaria lignaria, assembly GCF_051020975.1. Classification (NCBI taxonomy): domain Eukaryota; kingdom Metazoa; phylum Arthropoda; class Insecta; order Hymenoptera; family Megachilidae; genus Osmia; species Osmia lignaria. Next base: position 7,160,794 of record NW_027478164.1, read on the forward strand.
AGAGAATTATGTTTCCTACAATTTATGTTCTACGATATTTTTTGATCAGAAGCGTAGTTTTCGAGATATATCGAGATATTTAAAAGTTCCGAAGCCGCACCAACATAAGAGAGATAGAGAAACACCGTGGCCCCTTTCTTTGAGATAACTCTGCACTATTGCGAGCTGTAAATGCCACTTCCAGCTTAGCTGTGCAGAAGAAGAACAACAAGAAGAAGAAATATCTCGAAATATGTCCGTCAGGCCCCTTCCCTTGAGATATATCTGCAAATATTTCGGAAACGAAGCGAGCTATGGCAAAATGTTGAGAGACCTTTTTTGTAGAGAATTATGTTTCCTACAATTTATGTTCTACGATATTTTTTGATCAGAAGCGTAGTTTTCGAGATATATCGAGATATTTAAAAGTTCCGAAGCCGCACCAACATAATAGAGATACAGAAACACCGTGGCCCCTTTCTTTGAGATAACTCTGCACTAGTGCGAGCTGCAAATGCCACTTCCAGCTTAGCTGTGCAGAAGAAGAACAACAAGAAGAAGAAATATCTCGAAATATGTCCGTCAGGCCCCTTCCCTTGAGATAAATCTGCAAATATCTCGGAAACGAAGCGAGCTATGGCAAAATGTTAAGAGACCTTTTTTGTAGAGAATTAAGTTTCCTACTTTTTATGTTCTATGATATTTTTTGATCAGATGCGTAGTTCTCGAGATATATCAAGATATTTAAAAGTTCCGAAGCTGCACGAACATAATAGAGATACAGAAACACCGTGGCCCCTTTCTTTGAGATATCTCTGCACTATTGCGAGCTGCAAATGCCACTTCCAGCTTAGCTGTGCAGAAGAAGAACAACAAGAAGAAGAAATATCTCGAAATATGTCCGTCAGGCCCCTTCCCTTGAGATAAATCTGCAAATATCTCGGAAACGAAGCGAGCTGCGGCAAAATGTTAAGAGACCTTTTTTGTAGAGAATTAAGTTTCCTACTTTTTATGTTCTATGATATTTTTTGATCAGATGCGTAGTTCTCGAGATATATCAAGATATTTAAAAGTTCCGAAGCCGCACCAACATAATAGAGATACAGAAACACCGTGGCCCCTTTCTTTGAGATAACTCTGCACTACTGCGAGCTGCAAATGCCACTTCCAGCTTAGCTGTGCAGAAGAAGAACAACAAGAAGAAGAAATATCTCGAAATATGTCCGTCAGGCCCCTTCCCTTGAGATAAATCTGCAAATATCTCGGAAACGAAGAGAGCTATGACAAAATGTTAAGAGACCTTTTTTGTAGAGAATTAAGTTTCGTACTTTTTATGTTCTATGATATTTTTTGATCAGATGCGTAGTTCTCGAGATATATCAAGATATTTAAAAGTTCCGAAGCCGCACCAACATAATAGAGATACAGAAACACCGTGGCCCCTTTCTTTGAGATAACTCTGCACTATTGCGAGCTGTAAATGCCACTTCCAGCTTAGCTGTGCAGAAGAAGAACAACAAGAAGAAGAAATATCTCGAAATATGTCCGTCAGGCCCCTTCCCTTGAGATATATCTGCAAATATCTCGGAAACGAAGCGAGCTATGGCAAAATGTTAAGAGACCTTTTTTGTAGAGAATTATGTTTCCTACAATTTATGTTCTACGATATTTTTTGATCAGAAGCGTAGTTTTCGAGATATATCGAGATATTTAAAAGTTCCGAAGCCGCACCAACATAATAGAGATACAGAAACACCGTGGCCCCTTTCTTTGAGATAACTCTGCACTATTGCGAGCTGTAAATGCCACTTCCAGCTTAGCTGTGCAGAAGAAGAACAACAAGAAGAAGAAATATCTCGAAATATGTCCGTCAGGCCCCTTCCCTTGAGATATATCTGCAAATATCTCGGAAACGAAGCGCTATGGCAAAATGTTAAGAGACCTTTTTTGTAGAGAATTATGTTTCCTACAATTTATGTTCTACGATATTTTTTGATCAGAAGCGTAGTTTTCGAGATATATCGAGATATTTAAAAGTTCCGAAGCCGCACCAACATAATAGAGATACAGAAACACCGTGGCCCCTTTCTTTGAGATAACTCTGCACTATTGCGAGCTGTAAATGCCACTTCCAGCTTAGCTGTGCAGAAGAAGAACAACAAGAAGAAGAAATATCTCGAAATATGTCCGTCAGGCCCCTTCCCTTGAGATATATCTGCAAATATCTCGGAAACGAAGCGAGCTATGGCAAAATGTTAAGAGACCTTTTTTGTAGAGAATTAAGTTTCCTACTTTTTATGTTCTATGATATTTTTTGATCAGATGCGTAGTTCTCGAGATATATCAAGATATTTAAAAGTTCCGAAGCCGCACGAACATAATAGAGATACAGAAACACCGTGGCCCCTTTCTTTGAGATAACTCTGCACTAGTGCGAGCCGCAAATGCCACTTCCAGCTTAGCTGTGCAGAAGAAGAACAACAAGAAGAAGAAATATCTCGAAATATGTCCGTCAGGCCACTTCCCTTGAGATAAATCTGCAAATATCTCGGAAACGCAGCGAGCTATGGCAAAATGTTGAGAGACCTTTTTTGTAGAGAATTATGTTTCCTACTTTTTATGTTCTATGATATTTTTTGATCAGACGCGTAGTTCTCGAGATATATCGAGATATTTAAAAGTTCCGAAGCCGCACCAACATAATAGAGATACAGAAACACCGTGGCCCCTTTCTTTGAGATATCTCTGCACTATTGCGAGCTGCAAATGCCACTTCCAGCTTAGCTGTGCAGAAGAAGAACAACAAGAAGAAGAAATATCTCGAAATATGTCCGTCAGGCCAGTTCCTTTGAGCTGTATCTGCAAATATGTCGGAAACGAAGCGAGCTATGGCAAAATGTTAAGAGAACTTTTTTGTAGAGAATTATGTTTCCTACAATTTATGTTCTATGATATTTTTTGATGAGAAGCGTAGTTTTCGAGATATATCGAGATATTTAAAAGTTCCGAAGCCGCACCAACATAATAGAGATACAGAAACACCGTGGCCCCTTTCTTTGAGATAACTCTGCACTAGTGCGAGCCGCAAATGCCACTTCCAGCTTAGCTGTGCAGAAGAAGAACAACAAGAAGAAGAAATATCTCGAAATATGTCCGTTAGGCCCCTTCCCTTGAGATAAACCTGCAAATATCTCGGAAACGAAGCGAGGTATGGCAAAATGTTAAGAGACCTTTTTTGTAGAGAATTAAGTTTCCTACTTTTTATGTTCTATGATATTTTTTGATCAGATGCGTAGTTCTCGAGATATATCAAGATATTTAAAAGTTCCGAAGCCGCACCAACATAATAGAGATACAGAAACACCGTGGCCCCTTTCTTTGAGATAACTCTGCACTATTGCGAGCTGCAAATGCCACTTCCAGGTTAGCTATGCAGAAGAAGAACAACAAGAAGAAGAAATATCTCGAAATATGTCCGTCAGGCCCCTTCCCTTGAGATATATCTGCAAATATCACGGAAACGAAGCGAGCTATGGCAAAATGTTAAGAGAACTTTTTTGTAGAGAATTATGTTTCCTACAATTTATGTTCTATGATATTTTTTGATCAGAAGCGTAGTTTTCGAGATATATCGAGATATTTAAAAGTTCCGAAGCCGCACCAACATAATAGAGATACAGAAACACCGTGGCCCCTTTCTTTGAGATAACTCTGCACTAGTGCGAGCCGCAAATGCCACTTCCAGCTTAGCTGTGCAGAAGAAGAACAACACGAAGAAGAAATATCTCGAAATATGTCCGTCATGCCCCTTCCCTTGAGATAAATCTGCAAATATCTCGGAAACGAAGCGAGCTATGGCAAAATGTTAAGAGACCTTTTTTGTAGAGAATTAAGTTTCCTACTTTTTATGTTCTATCTTATTTTTTGATCAGATGCGTAGTTCTCGAGATATATCAAGATATTTAAAAGTTCCGAAGCCGCACCAACATAATAGAGATACAGAAACACCGTGGCCCCTTTCTTTGAGATAACGCTGCACTAGTGCGAGCCGCAAATGCCACTTCCAGCTTAGCTGTGCAGAAGAAGAACAACAAGAAGAAGAAATATCTCGAAATAAGTCCGTCAGGCCCCTTCCCTTGAGATAAATCTGCAAATATCTCGGAAACGAAGCGAGCTATGGCAAAATGTTAAGAGATCTTTTTTGTAGAGAATTAAGTTTCCTACTTTTTATGTTCTATGATATTTTTTGATCAGATGCGTAGTTCTCGAGATATATCAAGATATTTAAAAGTTCCGAAGCCGCACCAACATAATAGAGATACAGAAACACCGTGGCCCCTTTCTTTGAGATAACTCTGCACTAGTGCGAGCCGCAAATGCCACTTCCAGCTTTGCTGTGCAGAAGAAGAACAACAAGAAGAAGAAATATCTCGAAATATGTCCGTTAGGCCCCTTCCCTTGAGATAAACCTGCAAATATCTCGGAAACGAAGCGAGCTATGGCAAAATGTTAAGAGACCTTTTTTGTAGAGAATTAAGTTTTCTACTTTTTATGTTCTATGATATTTTTTGATCAGATGCGTAGTTCTCGAGATATATCAAGATATTTAAAAGTTCCGAAGCCGCACCAACATAATAGAGATACAGAAACACCGTGGCCCCTTTCTTTGACATAACTCTGCACTATTGCGAGCTGCAAATGCCACTTCCAGCTTAGCTGTGCAGAAGAAGAACAACAAGAAGAAGAAATATCTCGAAATATGTCCGTCAGGCCCCTTCCCTTGAGATAAATCTGCAAATATCTCGGAAACGAAGAGAGCTATGGCAAAATGTTAAGAGACCTTTTTTGTAGAGAATTAAGTTTCCTACAATTTATGTTCTATGATATTTTTTGATCAGAAGCGTAGTTTTCGAGATATATCGAGATATTTAAAAGTTCCGAAGCCGCACCAACATAATAGAGATACAGAAACACCGTGGCCCCTTTCTTTGAGATAACTTTGCACTATTGCGAGCTGTAAATGCCACTTTCAGCTTAGCTGTGCAGAAGAAGAACAACAAGAAGAAGAAATATCTCGAAATATGTCCGTCAGGCCCCTTCCCTTGAGATATATCTGCAAATATCTCGGAAACGAAGCGAGCTATGGCAAAATGTTAAGAGACCTTTTTTGTAGAGAATTATGTTTCCTACAATTTATGTTCTATGATATTTTTTGATCAGAAGCGTAGTTTTCGAGATATATCGAGATATTTAAAAGTTCCGAAGCCGCACCAACATAATAGAGATACAGAAACACCGTGGCCCCTTTCTTTGAGATAACTCTGCACTAGTGCGAGCTGCAAATGCCACTTCCAGCTTAGCTGTGCAGAAGAAGAACAACAAGAAGAAGAAATATCTCGAAATATGTCCGTCATGCCCCTTCCCTTGAGATAAATCTGCAAATATCTCGGAAACGAAGCGAGCTATGGCAAAATGTTAAGAGACCTTTTTTGTAGAGAATTAAGTTTCCTACTTTTTATGTTCTATCATATTTTTTGATCAGATGCGTAGTTCTCGAGATATATCAAGATATTTAAAAGTTCCGAAGCCGCACCAACAAAATAGAGATACAGAAACACCGTGGCCCCTTTCTTTGAGATAACGCTGCACTAGTGCGAGCCGCAAATGCCACTTCCAGCTTAGCTGTGCAGAAGAAGAACAACAAGAAGAAGAAATATCTCGAAATAAGTCCGTCAGGCCCCTTCCCTTGAGATAAATCTGCAAATATCTCGGAAACGAAGCGAGCTATGGCAAAATGTTAAGAGACCTTTTTTGTAGAGAATTAAGTTTCCTACTTTTTATGTTCTACGATATTTTTTGATCAGATGCGTAGTTCTCGAGATATATCAAGATATTTAAAAGTTCCGAAGCCGCACCAACATAATAGAGATACAGAAACACCGTGGCCCCTTTCTTTGAGATAATTCTGCACTATTGCGAGCTGCAAATGCCACTTCCAGCTTAGCTGTGCAGAAGAAGAACAACAAGAATAAGAAATATCTCGAAATATGTCCGTCAGGCCCCTTCCCTTGAGATAAATCTGCAAATATCTCGGAAACGAAGAGAGCTATGGCAAAATGTTGAGAGACCTTTTTTGTAGAGAATTAAGTTTCCTACTATTTATGTTCTATGATATTTTTTGATCAGATGCGTAGTTCTCGAGATATATCAAGATATTTAAAAGTTCCGAAGCCGCACCAACATAATAGAGATACAGAAACACCGTGGCCCCTTTCTTTGAGATAACTCTGCACTAGTGCGAGCCGCAAATGCCACTTCCAGCTTAGCTGTGCAGAAGAAGAACAACAAGAAGAAGAAATATCTCGAAATATGTCCGTCATGCCCCTTCCCTTGAGATAAATCTGCAAATATCTCGGAAACGAAGCGAGCTATGGCAAAATGTTAAGAGACCTCTTTTGTAGAGAATTAAGTTTCCTACTTTTTATGTTCTATGATATTTTTTGATCAGATGCGTAGTTCTCGAGATATATCAAGATATTTAAAAGTTCCGAAGCCGCACCAACAGAATAGAGATACAGAAACACCGTGGCTCCTTTCTTTGAGATAACTCTGCACTATTGCGAGCTGGAAATGCCACTTCCAGTTTAGCTGTGCAGAAGAAGAACAACAAGAAGAAGAAATATCTCGAAATATGTCCGTTAGGCCCCTTCCCTTGAGATAAATCTGCAAATATCGCGGAAACGAAGCGAGCTATGGCAAAATGTTAAGAGACCTTTTTTGTAGAGAATTAAGTTTCCTACTTTTTATGTTCTATGATATTTTTTGATCAGATGCGTAGTTCTCGAGATATATCAAGATATTTAAAAGTTCCGAAGACGCACCAACATAATAGAGATACAGAAACACCGTGGCCCCTTTCTTTGAGATATCTCTGCACTATTGCGAGCTGCACATGCCACTTCCAGCTTAGCTGTGCAGAAGAAGAACAACAAGAAGAAGAAATATCTCGAAATATGTCCGTCAGGCCCCTTCCCTTGAGATAAATCTGCAAATATCTCGGAAACGAAGCGAGCTATGGCAAAATGTTAAGAGACCTTTTTTGTAGAGAATTAAGTTTCCTACTTATTATGTTCTATGATATTGTTTGATCAGATGCGTAGTTCTCGAGATATATCAAGATATTTAAAAGTTCCGAAGCCGCACCAACAGAATAGAGATACAGAAACACCGTGGCCCCTTTCTTTGAGATAACTTTGCACTATTGCGAGCTGTAAATGCCACTTTCAGCTTAGCTGTGCAGAAGAAGAACAACAAGAAGAAGAAATATCTCGAAATATGTCCGTCAGGCCCCTTCCCTTGAGATATATCTGCAAATATCTCGGAAACGAAGCGAGCTATGGCAAAATGTTAAGAGACCTTTTTTGTAGAGAATTATGTTTCCTACAATTTATGTTCTATGATATTTTTTGATCAGAAGCGTAGTTTTCGAGATATATCGAGATATTTAAAAGTTCCGAAGCCGCACCAACATAATAGAGATACAGAAACACCGTGGCCCCTTTCTTTGAGATAACTGTGCACTAGTGCGAGCCGCAAATGCCACTTCCAGCTTAGCTGTGCAGAAGAAGAACAACAAGAAGAAGAAATATCTCGAAATATGTCCGTTAGGCCCCTTCCCTTGAGATAAACCTGCAAATATCTCGGAAACGAAGCGAGCTATGGCAAAATGTTAAGAGACCTTTTTTGTAGAGAATTAAGTTTCCTACTTTTTATGTTCTATGATATTTTTTGATCAGATGCGTAGTTCTCGAGATATATCAAGATATTTAAAAGTTCCGAAGCCGCACCAACATAATAGAGATACAGAAACACCGTGGCCCCTTTCTTTGAGATAACGCTGCACTAGTGCGAGCCGCAAATGCCACTTCCAGCTTAGCTGTGCAGAAGAAGAACAACAAGAAGAAGAAATACCTCGAAATATGTCCGTCAGGCCCCTTCCCTTGAGATAAATCTGCAAATATCTCGGAAACGAAGCGAGCTATGGCAAAATGTTAAGAGACCTTTTTTGTAGAGAATTAAGTTTCCTACTTATTATGTTCTATGATATTTTTTGATCAGATGCGTAGTTCTCGAGATATATCAAGATATTTAAAAGTTCCGAAGCCGCACCAACAGAATAGAGATACAGAAACACCGTGGCTCCTTTCTTTGAGATAACTCTGCACTATTGCGAGCTGGAAATGCCACTTCCAGTTTAGCTGTGCAGAAGAAGAACAACAAGAAGAAGAAATATCTCGAAATATGTCCGTTAGGCCCCTTCCTTTGAGATAAACCTGCAAATATTTCGGAAACGAAGCGAGCTATGGCAAAATGTTAAGAGACCTTTTTTGTAGAGAATTAAGTTTCCTACTTTTTATGTTCTATGATATTTTTTGATCAGATGCGTAGTTCTCGAGATATATCAAGATATTTAAAAGTTCCGAAGCCGCACCAACATAATAGAGATACAGAAACACCGTGGCCCCTTTCTTTGAGATATCTCTGCACTATTGCGAGCTGCACATGCCACCTCCAGCTTAGCTGTGCAGAAGAAGAACAACAAGAAGAAGAAATATCTCGAAATATGTCCGTCAGGCCCCTTCCCTTGAAATAAATCTGCAAATATCTCGGAAACGAAGCGAGCTATGGCAAAATGTTAAGAGACCTTATTTGTAGAGAATTATGTTTCCTACAATTTATGTTCTATGATATTTTTTGATCAGAAGCGTAGTTTTCGAGATATATCGAGATATTTAAAAGTTCCGAAGCCGCACCAACATAATACAGATACAGAAACACCGTGGCCCCTTTCTTTGAGATAACTTTGCACTATTGCGAGCTGTAAATGCCACTTTCAGCTTAGCTGTGCAGAAGAAGAACAACAAGAAGAAGAAATATCTCGAAATATGTCCGTCAGGCCCCTTCCCTTGAGATATATCTGCAAATATCTCGGAAACGAAGCGAGCTATGGCAAAATGTTAAGAGACCTTTTTTGTAGAGAATTATGTTTCCTACAATTTATGTTCTATGATATTTTTTGATCAGAATCGTAGTTTTCGAGATATATCGAGATATTTAAAAGTTCCGAAGCCGCACCAACATAATAGAGATACAGAAACACCGTGGCCCCTTTCTTTGAGATAACTCTGCACTAGTGCGAGCCGCAAATGCCACTTCCAGCTTAGCTGTGCAGAAGAAGAACAACAAGAAGAAGAAATATCTCGAAATATGTCCGTCATGCCCCTTCCCTCGAGATAAATCTGCAAATATCTCGGAAACGAAGCGAGCTATGGCAAAATGTTAAGAGACCTTATTTGTAGAGAATTATGTTTCCTACAATTTATGTTCTATGATATTTTTTGATCAGAAGCGTAGTTTTCGAGATATATCGAGATATTTAAAAGTTCCGAAGCCGCACCAACATAATAGAGATACAGAAACACCGTGGCCCCTTTCTTTGAGATAACTGTGCACTAGTGCGAGCCGCAAATGCCACTTCCAGCTTAGCTGTGCAGAAGAAGAACAACAAGAAGAAGAAATATCTCGAAATATGTCCGTCAGGCCCCTTCCCTTGAGATAAATCTGCAAATATCTCGGAAACGAAGCGAGCTATGGCAAAATGTTAAGAGACCTTATTTGTAGAGAATTATGTTTCCTACAATTTATGTTCTATGATATTTTTTGATCAGAAGCGTAGTTTTCGAGATATATCGAGATATTTAAAAGTTCCGAAGCCGCACCAACATAATAGAGATACAGAAACACCGTGGCCCCTTTCTTTGAGATAACTGTGCACTAGTGCGAGCCGCAAATGCCACTTCCAGCTTAGCTGTGCAGAAGAAGAACAACAAGAAGAAGAAATATCTCGAAATATGTCCGTCAGGCCCCTTCCCTTGAGATAAATCTGCAAATATCTCGGAAACGAAGAGAGCTATGGCAAAATGTTAAGAGACCTTTTTTGTAGAGAATTAAGTTTCCTACAATTTATGTTCTATGATATTTTTTGATCAGAAGCGTAGTTTTCGAGATATATCGAGATATTTAAAAGTTCCGAAGCCGCACCAACATAATAGAGATACAGAAACACCGTGGCCCCTTTCTTTGAGATAACTTTGCACTATTGCGAGCTGTAAATGCCACTTTCAGCTTAGCTGTGCAGAAGAAGAGCAACAAGAAGAAGAAATATCTCGAAATATGTCCGTCAGGCCCCTTCCCTTGAGATATATCTGCAAATATCTCGGAAACGAAGCGAGCTATGGCAAAATGTTAAGAGACCTTTTTTATAGAGAATTATGTTTCCTACAATTTATGTTCTATGATATTTTTTGATCAGAAGCGTAGTTTTCGAGATATATCGAGATATTTAAAAGTTCCGAAGCCGCACCAACATAATAGAGATACAGAAACACCGTGGCCCCTTTCTTTGAGATATCTCTGCACTATTGCGAGCTGCACATGCCACTTCCAGCTTAGCTGTGCAGAAGAAGAACAACAAGAAGAAGAAATATCTCGAAATATGTCCGTCAGGCCCCTTCCCTTGAAATAAATCTGCAAATATCTCGGAAACGAAGCGAGCTATGGCAAAATGTTAAGAGACCTTATTTGTAGAGAATTATGTTTCCTACAATTTATGTTCTATGATATTTTTTGATCAGAAGCGTAGTTTTCGAGATATATCGAGATATTTAAAAGTTCCGAAGCCGCACCAACATAATAGAGATACAGAAACACCGTGGCCCCTTACTTTGAGATAACTTTGCACTATTGCGAGCTGTAAATGCCACTTTCAGCTTAGCTGTGCAGAAGAAGAACAACAAGAAGAAGAAATATCTCGAAATATGTCCGTCAGGCCCCTTCCCTTGAGATATATCTGCAAATATCTCGGAAACGAAGCGAGCTATGGCAAAATGTTAAGAGACCTTTTTTGTAGAGAATTATGTTTCCTACAATTTATGTTCTATGATATTTTTTGATCAGAAGCGTAGTTTTCGAGATATATCGAGATATTTAAAAGTTCCGAAGCCGCACCAACATAATAGAGATACAGAAACACCGTGGCCCTTTTCTTTGAGATAACTCTGCACTAGTGCGAGCCGCAAATGCCACTTCCAGCTTAGCTGTGCAGAAGAAGAACAACAAGAAGAAGAAATATCTCGAAATATGTCCGTCATGCCCCTTCCCTTGAGATAAATCTGCAAATATCTCGGAAACGAAGCGCGCTATGGCAAAATGTTAAGAGACCTTATTTGTAGAGAATTATGTTTCCTACAATTTATGTTCTATGATATTTTTTGATCAGAAGCGTAGTTTTCGAGATATATCGAGATATTTAAAAGTTCCGAAGCCGCACCAACATAATAGAGATACAGAAACACCGTGGCCCCTTTCTTTGAGATAACTGTGCACTAGTGCGAGCCGCAAATGCCACTTCCAGCTTAGCTGTGCAGAAGAAGAACAACAAGAAGAAGAAATATCTCGAAATATGTCCGCTGGGCCCCTTCCCTTGAGATAAACCTGCAAATATCTCGGAAACGAAGCGAGCTATGGCAAAATGTTAAGAGACCTTTTTTGTAGAGAATTAAGTTTCCTACTTTTTATGTTCTATGATATTTTTGTGATCAGATGCGTATTTCTCGAGATATATCAAGATATTTAAAAGTTCCGAAGCCGCACCAACAGAATAGAGATACAGAAACACCGTGGCCCCTTTCTTTGAGATAACTTTGCACTATTGCGAGCTGTAAATGCCACTTTCAGCTTAGCTGTGCAGAAGAAGAACAACAAGAAGAAGAAATATCTCGAAATATGTCCGTCAGGCCCCTTCCCTTGAGATATATCTGCAAATATCTCGGAAACGAAGCGAGCTATGGCAAAATGTTAAGAGACCTTTTTTGTAGAGAATTATGTTTCCTACAATTTATGTTCTATGATATTTTTTGATCAGAAGCGTAGTTTTCGAGATATATCGAGATATTTAAAAGTTCCGAAGCCGCACCAACATAATAGAGATACAGAAACACCGTGGCCCCTTTCTTTGAGATAACTCTGCACTAGTGCGAGCCGCAAATGCCACTTCCAGCTTAGCTGTGCAGAAGAAGAACAACAAGAAGAAGAAATATCTCGAAATATGTCCGTCATGCCCCTTCCCTTGAGATAAATCTGCAAATATCTCGGAAACGAAGCGAGCTATGGCAAAATGTTAAGAGACCTTTTTTGTAGAGAATTAAGTTTCCTACTTTTTATGTTCTATGATATTTTTTGATCAGATGCGTAGTTCTCGAGATATATCAAGATATTTAAAAGTTCCGAAGCCGCACCAACAGAATAGAGATACAGAAACACCGTGGCTCCTTTCTTTGAGATAACTCTGCACTATTGCGAGCTGGAAATGCCACTTCCAGTTTAGCTGTGCAGAACAAGAACAACAAGAAGAAGAAATATCTCGAAATATGTCCGTTAGGCCCCTTCCCTTGAGATAAATCTGCAAATATCGCGGAAACGAAGCGAGCTATGGCAAAATGTTAAGAGACCTTTTTTGTAGAGAATTAAGTTTCCTACTTTTTATGTTCTATGATATTTTTTGATCAGATGCGTAGTTCTCGAGATATATCAAGATATTTAAAAGTTCCGAAGACGCACCAACATAATAGAGATACAGAAACACCGTGGCCCCTTTCTTTGAGATATCTCTGCACTATTGCGAGCTGCACATGCCACTTCCAGCTTAGCTGTGCAGAAGAAGAACAACAAGAAGAAGAAATATCTCGAAATATGTCCGTCAGGCCCCTTCCCTTGAGATAAATCTGCAAATATCTCGGAAACGAAGCGAGCTATGGCAAAATGTTAAGAGACCTTATTTGTAGAGAATTATGTTTCCTACAATTTATGTTCTATGATATTTTTTGATCAGAAGCGTAGTTTTCGAGATATATCGAGATATTTAAAAGTTCCGAAGCCGCACCAACATAATAGAGATACAGAAACACCGTGGCCCCTTTCTTTGAGATAACTGTGCACTAGTGCGAGCCGCAAATGCCACTTCCAGCTTAGCTGTGCAGAAGAAGAACAACAAGAAGAAGAAATATCTCGAAATATGTCCGTTAGGCCCCTTCCCTTGAGATAAACCTGCAAATATCTCGGAAACGAAGCGAGCTATGGCAAAATGTTAAGAGACCTTTTTTGTAGAGAATTAAGTTTCCTACTTTTTATGTTCTATGATATTTTTTGATCAGATGCGTAGTTCTCGAGATATATCAAGATATTTAAAAGTTCCGAAGCCGCACCAACATAATAGAGATACAGAAACACCGTGGCCCCTTTCTTTGAGATAACGCTGCACTAGTGCGAGCCGCAAATGCCACTTCCAGCTTAGCTGTGCAGAAGAAGAACAACAAGAAGAAGAAATACCTCGAAATATGTCCGTCAGGCCCCTTCCATTGAGATAAATCTGCAAATATCTCGGAAACGAAGCGAGCTATGGCAAAATGTTAAGAGACCTTATTTGTAGAGAATTATGTTTCCTACAATTTATGTTCTATGATATTTTTTGATCAGAAGCGTAGTTTTCGAGATATATCGAGATATTTAAAAGTTCCGAAGCCGCACCAACATAATAGAGATACAGAAACACCGTGGCCCCTTTCTTTGAGATAACTGTGCACTAGTGCGAGCCGCAAATGCCACTTCCAGCTTAGCTGTGCAGAAGAAGAACAACAAGAAGAAGAAATATCTCGAAATATGTCCGTTAGGCCCCTTCCCTTGAGATAAACCTGCAAATATCTCGGAAACGAAGCGAGCTATGGCAAAATGTTAAGAGACCTTTTTTGTAGAGAATTAAGTTTCCTACTTTTTATGTTCTATGATATTTTTTGATCAGATGCGTAGTTCTCGAGATATATCAAGATATTTAAAAGTTCCGAAGCCGCACCAACATAATAGAGATACAGAAACACCGTGGCCCCTTTCTTTGAGATATCTCTGCACTATTGCGAGCTGCACATGCCACTTCCAGCTTAGCTGTGCAGAAGAAGAACAACAAGAAGAAGAAATATCTCGAAATATGTCCGTCAGGCCCCTTCCCTTGAGATAAATCTGCAAATATCTCGGAAACGAAGCGAGCTATGGCAAAATGTTAAGAGACCTTATTTGTAGAGAATTATGTTTCCTACATTTTATGTTCTATGATATTTTTTGATCAGAAGCGTAGTTTTCGAGATATATCGAGATATTTAAAAGTTCCGAAGCCGCACCAACATAATAGAGATACAGAAACACCGTGGCCCCTTTCTTTGAGATAACTGTGCACTAGTGCGAGCCGCAAATGCCACTTCCAGCTTAGCTGTGCAGAAGAAGAACAACAAGAAGAAGAAATATCTCGAAATATGTCCGTCAGGCCCCTTCCCTTGAGATAAATCTGCAAATATCTCGGAAACGAAGAGAGCTATGGCAAAATGTTAAGAGACCTTTTTTGTAGAGAATTAAGTTTCCTACAATTTATGTTCTATGATATTTTTTGATCAGAAGCGTAGTTTTCGAGATATATCGAGATATTTAAAAGTTCCGAAGCCGCACCAACATAATAGAGATACAGAAACACCGTGGCCCCTTTCTTTGAGATAACTTTGCACTATTGCGAGCTGTAAATGCCACTTTCAGCTTAGCTGTGCAGAAGAAGAACAACAAGAAGAAGAAATATCTCGAAATATGTCCGTCAGGCCCCTTCCCTTGAGATATATCTGCAAATATCTCGGAAACGAAGCGAGCTATGGCAAAATGTTAAGAGACCTTTTTTGTAGAGAATTATGTTTCCTACAATTTATGTTCTATGATATTTTTTGATCAGAAGCGTAGTTTTCGAGATATATCGAGATATTTAAAAGTTCCGAAGCCGCACCAACATAATAGAGATACAGAAACACCGTGGCCCCTTTCTTTGAGATATCTCTGCAATATTGCGAGCTGCACATGCCACTTCCAGCTTAGCTGTGCAGAAGAAGAACAACAAGAAGAAGAAATATCTCGAAATATGTCCGTCAGGCCCCTTCCCTTGAAATAAATCTGCAAATATCTCGGAAACGAAGCGAGCTATGGCAAAATGTTAAGAGACCTTATTTGTAGAGAATTATGTTTCCTACAATTTATGTTCTATGATATTTTTTGATCAGAAGCGTAGTTTTCGAGATATATCGAGATATTTAAAAGTTCCGAAGCCGCACCAACATAATAGAGATACAGAAACACCGTGGCCCCTTTCTTTGAGATAACTGTGCACTAGTGCGAGCCGCAAATGCCACTTCCAGCTTAGCTGTGCAGAAGAAGAACAACAAGAAGAAGAAATATCTCGAAATATGTCCGTTAGGCCCCTTCCCTTGAGATAAACCTGCAAATATCTCGGAAACGAAGCGAGCTATGGCAAAATGTTAAGAGACCTTTTTTGTAGAGAATTAAGTTTCCTACTTTTTATGTTCTATGATATTTTTTGATCAGATGCGTAGTTCTCGAGATATATCAAGATATTTAAAAGTTCCGAAGCCGCACCAACATAATAGAGATACAGAAACACCGTGGCCCCTTTCTTTGAGATAACGCTGCACTAGTGCGAGCCGCAAATGCCACTTCCAGCTTAGCTGTGCAGAAGAAGAACAACAAGAAGAAGAAATACCTCGAAATATGTCCGTCAGGCCCCTTCCCTTGAGATAAATCTGCAAATATCTCGGAAACGAAGCGAGCTATGGCAAAATGTTAAGAGACCTTTTTTGTAGAGAATTAAGTTTCCTACTTATTATGTTCTATGATATTTTTTGATCAGATGCGTAGTTCTCGAGATATATCAAGATATTTAAAAGTTCCGAAGCCGCACCAACAGAATAGAGATACAGAAACACCGTGGCTCCTTTCTTTGAGATAACTCTGCACTATTGCGAGCTGGAAATGCCACTTCCAGTTTAGCTGTGCAGAAGAAGAACAACAAGAAGAAGAAATATCTCGAAATATGTCCGTTAGGCCCCTTCCTTTGAGATAAACCTGCAAATATTTCGGAAACGAAGCGAGCTATGGCAAAATGTTAAGAGACCTTTTTTGTAGAGAATTAAGTTTCCTACTTTTTATGTTCTATGATATTTTTTGATCAGATGCGTAGTTCTCGAGATATATCAAGATATTTAAAAGTTCCGAAGCCGCACCAACATAATAGAGATACAGAAACACCGTGGCCCCTTTCTTTGAGATAACTGTGCACTAGTGCGAGCCGCAAATGCCACTTCCAGCTTAGCTGTGCAGAAGAAGAACAACAAGAAGAAGAAATATCTCGAAATATGTCCGTCAGGCCCCTTCCCTTGAGATAAATCTGCAAATATCTCGGAAACGAAGAGAGCTATGGCAAAATGTTAAGAGACCTTTTTTGTAGAGAATTAAGTTTCCTACAATTTATGTTCTATGATATTTTTTGATCAGAAGCGTAGTTTTCGAGATATATCGAGATATTTAAAAGTTCCGAAGCCGCACCAACATAATAGAGATACAGAAACACCGTGGCCCCTTTCTTTGAGATAACTGTGCACTAGTGCGAGCCGCAAATGCCACTTCCAGCTTAGCTGTGCAGAAGAAGAACAACAAGAAGAAGAAATATCTCGAAATATGTCCGTCAGGCCCCTTCCCTTGAGATATATCTGCAAATATCTCGGAAACGAAGAGAGCTATGGCAAAATGTTAAGAGACCTTTTTTGTAGAGAATTAAGTTTCCTACAATTTATGTTCTATGATATTTTTTGATCAGAAGCGTAGTTTTCGAGATATATCGAGATATTTAAAAGTTCCGAAGCCGCACCAACATAATAGAGATACAGAAACACCGTGGCCCCTTTCTTTGAGATAACTTTGCACTATTGCGAGCTGTAAATGCCACTTTCAGCTTAGCTGTGCAGAAGAAGAACAACAAGAAGAAGAAATATCTCGAAATATGTCCGTCAGGCCCCTTCCCTTGAGATATATCTGCAAATATCTCGGAAACGAAGCGAGCTATGGCAAAATGTTAAGAGACCTTTTTTGTAGAGAATTATGTTTCCTACAATTTATGTTCTATGATATTTTTTGATCAGAAGCGTAGTTTTCGAGATATATCGAGATATTTAAAAGTTCCGAAGCCGCACCAACATAATAGAGATACAGAAACACCGTGGCCCTTTTCTTTGAGATAACTCTGCACTAGTGCGAGCCGCAAATGCCACTTCCAGCTTAGCTGTGCAGAAGAAGAACAACAAGAAGAAGAAATATCTCGAAATATGTCCGTCATGCCCCTTCCCTTGAGATAAATCTGCAAATATCTCGGAAACGAAGCGAGCTATGGCAAAATGTTAAGAGACCTTATTTGTAGAGAATTATGTTTCCTACAATTTATGTTCTATGATATTTTTTGATCAGAAGCGTAGTTTTCGAGATATATCGAGATATTTAAAAGTTCCGAAGCCGCACCAACATAATAGAGATACAGAAACACCGTGGCCCCTTTCTTTGAGATATCTCTGCACTATTGCGAGCTGCACATGCCACTTCCAGCTTAGCTGTGCAGAAGAAGAACAACAAGAAGAAGAAATATCTCGAAATATGTCCGTCAGGCCCCTTCCCTTGAGATAAATCTGCAAATATCTCGGAAACGAAGCGAGCTATGGCAAAATGTTAAGAGACCTTATTTGTAGAGAATTATGTTTCCTACAATTTATGTTCTATGATATTTTTTGATCAGAAGCGTAGTTTTCGAGATATATCGAGATATTTAAAAGTTCCGAAGCCGCACCAACATAATAGAGATACAGAAACACCGTGGCCCCTTTCTTTGAGATAACTGTGCACTAGTGCGAGCCGCAAATGCCACTTCCAGCTTAGCTGTGCAGAAGAAGAACAACAAGAAGAAGAAATATCTCGAAATATGTCCGTCAGGCCCCTTCCCTTGAGATAAATCTGCAAATATCTCGGAAACGAAGAGAGCTATGGCAAAATGTTAAGAGACCTTTTCTGTAGAGAATTAAGTTTCCTACTTTTTATGTTCTATGATATTTTTTGATCAGATGCGTAGTTCTCGAGATATATCGAGATATTTAAAAGTTCCGAAGCCGCACCAACATAATAGAGATACAGAAACACCGTGGCCCCTTTCTTTGAGATAACTTTGCACTATTGCGAGCTGTAAATGCCACTTTCAGCTTAGCTGTGCAGAAGAAGAACAACAAGAAGAAGAAATATCTCGAAATATGTCCGTCAGGCCCCTTCCCTTGAGATATATCTGCAAATATCTCGGAAACGAAGCGAGCTATGGCAAAATGTTAAGAGACCTTTTTTGTAGAGAATTATGTTTCCTACAATTTATGTTCTATGATATTTTTTGATCAGAATCGTAGTTTTCGAGATATATCGAGATATTTAAAAGTTCCGAAGCCGCACCAACATAATAGAGATACAGAAACACCGTGGCCCCTTTCTTTGAGATATCTCTGCACTATTGCGAGCTGCACATGCCACTTCCAGCTTAGCTGTGCAGAAGAAGAACAACAAGAAGAAGAAATATCTCGAAATATGTCCGTCAGGCCCCTTCCCTTGAAATAAATCTGCAAATATCTCGGAAACGAAGCGAGCTATGGCAAAATGTTAAGAGACCTTATTTGTAGAGAATTATGTTTCCTACAATTCATGTTCTATGATATTCTTTGATCAGAAGCGTAGTTTTCGAGATATATCGAGATATTTAAAAGTTCCGAAGCCGCACCAACATAATAGAGATACAGAAACACCGTGGCCCCTTTCTTTGAGATAACTGTGCACTAGTGCGAGCCGCAAATGCCACTTCCAGCTTAGCTGTGCAGAAGAAGAACAACAAGAAGAAGAAATATCTCGAAATATGTCCGTCAGGCCCCTTCCCTTGAGATATATCTGCAAATATCTCGGAAACGAAGAGAGCTATGGCAAAATGTTAAGAGACCTTTTTTGTAGAGAATTAAGTTTCCTACAATTTATGTTCTATGATATTTTTTGATCAGAAGCGTAGTTTTCGAGATATATCGAGATATTTAAAAGTTCCGAAGCCGCACCAACATAATAGAGATACAGAAACACCGTGGCCCCTTTCTTTGAGATAACTTTGCACTATTGCGAGCTGTAAATGCCACTTTCAGCTTAGCTGTGCAGAAGAAGAACAACAAGAAGAAGAAATATCTCGAAATATGTCCGTCAGGCCCCTTCCCTTGAGATATATCTGCAAATATCTCGGAAACGAAGCGAGCTATGGCAAAATGTTAAGAGACCTTTTTTGTAGAGAATTATGTTTCCTACAATTTATGTTCTATGATATTTTTTGATCAGAAGCGTAGTTTTCGAGATATATCGAGATATTTAAAAGTTCCGAAGCCGCACCAACATAATAGAGATACAGAAACACCGTGGCCCTTTTCTTTGAGATAACTCTGCACTAGTGCGAGCCGCAAATGCCACTTCCAGCTTAGCTGTGCAGAAGAAGAACAACAAGAAGAAGAAATATCTCGAAATATGTCCGTTAGGCCCCTTCCGTTGAGATAAACCTGCAAATATCTCGGAAACGAAGCGAGCTATGGCAAAATGTTAAGAGACCTTTTTTGTAGAGAATTAAGTTTCCTACTTTTTATGTTCTATGATATTTTTTGATCAGATGCGTAGTTCTCGAGATATATCAAGATATTTAAAAGTTCCGAAGCCGCACCAACATAATAGAGATACAGAAACACCGTGGCCCCCTTCTTTGAGATATCTCTGCACTATTGCGAGCTGCAAATGCCACTTCCAGCTTAGCTGTGCAGAAGAAGAACAACAAGAAGAAGAAATATCTCGAAATATGTCCGTCAGGCCCCTTCCCTTGAGATAAATCTGCAAATATCTCGGAAACGAAGCGAGCTATGGCAAAATGTTAAGAGACCTTATTTGTAGAGAATTATGTTTCCTACAATTTATGTTCTATGATATTTTTTGATCAGAAGCGTAGTTTTCGAGATATATCGAGATATTTAAAAGTTCCGAAGCCGCACCAACATAATAGAGATACAGAAACACCGTGGCCCCTTTCTTTGAGATAACTCTGCACTAGTGCGAGCCGCAAATGCCACTTCCAGCTTAGCTGTGCAGAAGAAGAACAACAAGAAGAAGAAATATCTCGAAATATGTCCGTCAGGCCCCTTCCCTTGAGATAAATCTGCAAATATCTCGGAAACGAAGCGAGCTATGGCAAAATCTTAAGAGACCTTTTTTGTAGAGAATTAAGTTTCCTACTTTTTATGTTCTATGATATTTTTTGATCAGATGCGTAGTTCTCGAGATATATCAAGATATTTAAAAGTTCCGAAGCCGCACCAACATAATAGAGATACAGAAACACCGTGGCCCCTTTCTTTGAGATAACTCTGCACTAGTGCGAGCCGCAAATGCCACTTCCAGCTTAGCTGTGCAGAAGAAGAACAACAAGAAGAAGAAATATCTCGAAATATGTCCGTGAGGCCCCTTCCCTTGAGATAAATCTGCAAATATCTCGGAAACGAAGCGAGCTATGGCAAAATGTTGAGAGACCTTTTTTGTAGAGAATTAAGTTTCCTACTTTTTATGTTCTATGATATTTTTTGATCAGATGCGTAGTTCTCGAGATATATCAAGATATTTAAAAGTTCCGAAGCCGCACCAACATAATAGAGATACAGAAACACCGTCGCCCCTTTCTTTGAGATAACTTTGCACTATTGCGAGCTGTAAATGCCACTTCCAGCTTAGCTGTGCAGAAGAAGTACAACAAGAAGAAGAAATATCTCGAAATATGTCCGTCAGGCCCCTTCCCTTGAGATATATCTGCAAATATCTCGGAAACGAAGCGAGCTATGGCAAAATGTTAAGAGACCTTTTTTGTAGAGAATTATGTTTCCTACAATTTATGTTCTACGATATTTTTTGATCAGAAGCGTAGTTTTCGAGATATATCGAGATATTTAAAAGTTCCGAAGCCGCACCAACATAATAGAGATATAGAAAGACCGTGGCCCCTTTCTTTGAGATAACTGTGCACTAGTGCGAGCCGCAAATGCCACTTTCAGCTTAGCTGTGCAGAAGAAGAACAACAAGAAGAAGAAATATCTCGAAATATGTCCGTCAGGCCCCTTCCCTTGAGATATATCTGCAAATATCTCGGAAACGAAGCGAGCTATGGCAAAATGTTAAGAGACCTTTTTTGTAGAGAATTATGTTTCCTACAATTTATGTTCTATGATATTTTTTGATCAGAAGCGTAGTTTTCGAGATATATCGAGATATTTAAAAGTTCCGAAGCCGCACCAACATAATAGAGATACAGAAACACCGTGGCCCCTTTCTTTGAGATATCTCTGCACTATTGCGAGCTGCACATGCCACTTCCAGCTTAGCTGTGCAGAAGAAGAACAACAAGAAGAAGAAATATCTCGAAATATGTCCGTCAGGCCCCTTCCCTTGAAATAAATCTGCAAATATCTCGGAAACGAAGCGAGCTATGGCAAAATGTTAAGAGACCTTATTTGTAGAGAATTATGTTTCCTACAATTTATGTTCTATGATATTTTTTGATCAGAAGCGTAGTTTTCGAGATATATCGAGATATTTAAAAGTTCCGAAGCCGCACCAACATAATAGAGATACAGAAACACCGTGGCCCCTTTCTTTGAGATAACTTTGCACTATTGCGAGCTGTAAATGCCACTTTCAGCTTAGCTGTGCAGAAGAAGAACAACAAGAAGAAGAAATATCTCGAAATATGTCCGTCAGGCCCCTTCCCTTGAGATATATCTGCAAATATCTCGGAAACGAAGCGAGCTATGGCAAAATGTTAAGAGACCTTTTTTGTAGAGAATTATGTTTCCTACAATTTATGTTCTATGATATTTTTTGATCAGAAGCGTAGTTTTCGAGATATATCGAGATATTTAAAAGTTCCGAAGCCGCACCAACATAATAGAGATACAGAAACACCGTGGCCCCTTTCTTTGAGATAACTGTGCACTAGTGCGAGCCGCAAATGCCACTTCCAGCTTAGCTGTGCAGAAGAAGAACAACAAGAAGAAGAAATATCTCGAAATATGTCCGTTAGGCCCCTTCCCTTGAGAAAAACCTGCAAATATCTCGGAAACGAAGCGAGCTATGGCAAAATGTTAAGAGACCTTTTTTGTAGAGAATTAAGTTTCCTACTTTTTATGTTCTATGATATTTTTTGATCAGATGCGTAGTTCTCGAGATATATCAAGATATTTAAAAGTTCCGAAGCCGCACCAACATAATAGAGATACAGAAACACCGTGGCCCCTTTCTTTGAGATATCTCTGCACTATTGCGAGCTGCACATGCCACTTCCAGCTTAGCTGTGCAGAAGAAGAACAACAAGAAGAAGAAATATCTCGAAATATGTCCGTCAGGCCCCTTCCCTTGAGATAAATCTGCAAATATCTCGGAAACGAAGCGAGCTATGGCAAAATGTTGAGAGACCGTTTTTGTAGAGAATTAAGTTTCCTACTTTTTATGTTCTATGATATTTTTTGATCAGATGCGTAGTTCTCGAGATATATCAAGATATTTAAAAGTTCCGAAGCCGCACCAACATAATAGAGATACAGAAACACCGTGGCCCCTTTCTTTGAGATAACTCTGCACTATTGCGAGCTGCAAATGCCACTTCCAGCTTAGCTGTGCAGAAGAAGAACAACAAGAATAAGAAATATCTCGAAATATGTCCGTCAGGCCCCTTCCCTTGAGATAAATCTGCAAATATCTCGGAAACGAAGAGAGCTATGGCAAAATGTTAAGAGACCTTTTCTGTAGAGAATTAAGTTTCCTACTTTTTATGTTCTATGATATTTTTTGATCAGATGCGTAGTTCTCGAGATATATCAAGATATTTAAAAGTTCCGAAGCCGCACCAACATAATAGAGATACAGAAACACCGTGGCCCCCTTCTTTGAGATAACTCTGCACTATTGCGAGCTGCAAATGCCACTTCCAGCTTAGCTGTGCAGAAGAAGAACAACAAGAAGAAGAAATATCTCGAAATATGTCCGTCAGGCCCCTTCCCTTGAGATAAATCTGCAAATATCTCGGAAACGAAGCGAGCTATGGCAAAATGTTAAGAGACCTTATTTGTAGAGAATTATGTTTCCTACAATTTATGTTCTATGATATTTTTTGATCAGAAGCGTAGTTTTCGAGATATATCGACATATTTAAAAGTTCCGAAGCCGCACCAACATAATAGAGATACAGAAACACCGTGGCCCCTTTCTTTGAGATAACTCTGCACTAGTGCGAGCCGCAAATGCCACTTCCAGCTTAGCTGTGCAGAAGAAGAACAACAAGAAGAAGAAATATCTCGAAATATGTCCGTCAGGCCCCTTCCCTTGAGATAAATCTGCAAATATCTCGGAAACGAAGCGAGCTATGGCAAAATGTTAAGAGACCTTTTTTGTAGAGAAGTAAGTTTCCTACTTTTTATGTTCTATGATATTTTTTGATCAGATGCGTAGTTCTCGAGATATATCAAGATATTTAAAAGTTCCGAAGCCGCACCAACATAATAGAGATACAGAAACACCGTGGCCCCTTTCTTTGAGATAACTCTGCACTAGTGCGAGCCGCAAATGCCACTTCCAGCTTAGCTGTGCAGAAGAAGAACAACAAGAAGAAGAAATATCTCGAAATATGTCCGTTAGGCCCCTTCCCTTGAGAAAAACCTGCAAATATCTCGGAAACGAAGCGAGCTATGGCAAAATGTTAAGAGACCTTTTTTGTAGAGAATTAAGTTTCCTACTTTTTATGTTCTATGATATTTTTTGATCAGATGCGTAGTTCTCGAGATATATCAAGATATTTAAAAGTTCCGAAGCCGCACCAACATAATAGAGATACAGAAACACCGTGGCCCCTTTCTTTGAGATATCTCTGCACTATTGCGAGCTGCACATGCCACTTCCAGCTTAGCTGTGCAGAAGAAGAACAACAAGAAGAAGAAATATCTCGAAATATGTCCGTCAGGCCCCTTCCCTTGAGATAAATCTGCAAATATCTCGGAAACGAAGCGAGCTATGGCAAAATGTTGAGAGACCGTTTTTGTAGAGAATTAAGTTTCCTACTTTTTATGTTCTATGATATTTTTTGATCAGATGCGTAGTTCTCGAGATATATCAAGATATTTAAAAGTTCCGAAGCCGCACCAACATAATAGAGATACAGAAACACCGTGGCCCCTTTCTTTGAGATAACTCTGCACTATTGCGAGCTGCAAATGCCACTTCCAGCTTAGCTGTGCAGAAGAAGAACAACAAGAATAAGAAATATCTCGAAATATGTCCGTCAGGCCCCTTCCCTTGAGATAAATCTGCAAATATCTCGGAAACGAAGAGAGCTATGGCAAAATGTTAAGAGACCTTTTCTGTAGAGAATTAAGTTTCCTACTTTTTATGTTCTATGATATTTTTTGATCAGATGCGTAGTTCTCGAGATATATCAAGATATTTAAAAGTTCCGAAGCCGCACCAACATAATAGAGATACAGAAACACCGTGGCCCCCTTCTTTGAGATAACTCTGCACTATTGCGAGCTGCAAATGCCACTTCCAGCTTAGCTGTGCAGAAGAAGAACAACAAGAAGAAGAAATATCTCGAAATATGTCCGTCAGGCCCCTTCCCTTGAGATAAATCTGCAAATATCTCGGAAACGAAGCGAGCTATGGCAAAATGTTAAGAGACCTTATTTGTAGAGAATTATGTTTCCTACAATTTATGTTCTATGATATTTTTTGATCAGAAGCGTAGTTTTCGAGATATATCGACATATTTAAAAGTTCCGAAGCCGCACCAACATAATAGAGATACAGAAACACCGTGGCCCCTTTCTTTGAGATAACTCTGCACTAGTGCGAGCCGCAAATGCCACTTCCAGCTTAGCTGTGCAGAAGAAGAACAACAAGAAGAAGAAATATCTCGAAATATGTCCGTCAGGCCCCTTCCCTTGAGATAAATCTGCAAATATCTCGGAAACGAAGCGAGCTATGGCAAAATGTTAAGAGACCTTTTTTGTAGAGAAGTAAGTTTCCTACTTTTTATGTTCTATGATATTTTTTGATCAGATGCGTAGTTCTCGAGATATATCAAGATATTTAAAAGTTCCGAAGCCGCACCAACATAATAGAGATACAGAAACACCGTGGCCCCTTTCTTTGAGATAACTCTGCACTAGTGCGAGCCGCAAATGCCACTTCCAGCTTAGCTGTGCAGAAGAAGAACAACAAGAAGAAGAAATATCTCGAAATATGTCCGTGAGGCCCCTTCCCTTGAGATAAATCTGCAAATATCTCGGAAACGGAGCGAGCTATGGCAAAATGTTGAGAGACCTTTTTTGTAGAGAATTAAGTTTCCTACTTTTTATGTTCTATGATATTTTTTGATCAGATGCGTAGTTCTCGAGATATATCAAGATATTTAAAAGTTCCGAAGCCGCACCAACATAATAGAGATATAGAAACACCGTGGCCCCTTTCTTTGAGATAACTGTGCACTAGTGCGAGCCGCAAATGCCACTTCCAGCTTAGCTGTGCAGAAGAAGAACAACAAGAAGAAGAAATATCTCGAAATATGTCCGTCAGGCCCCTTCCCTTGAGATAAATCTGCAAATATCTCGGAAACGAAGCGAGCTATGGCAAAATGTTAAGAGACCGTTTTTGTAGAGAATTAAGTTTCCTACTTTTTATGTTCTATGATATTTTTTGATCAGATGCGTAGTTCTCGAGATATATCAAGATATTTAAAAGTTCCGAAGCCGCACCAACATAATAGAGATACAGAAACACCGTGGCCCCTTTCTTTGAGATAACTCTGCACTATTGCGAGCTGCAAATGCCACTTCCAGCTTAGCTGTGCAGAAGAAGAACACAAGAATAAGAAATATCTCGAAATATGTCCGTCAGGCCCCTTCCCTTGAGATATATCTGCCAATATCTCGGAAACGAAGCGAGCTATGGCAAAATGTTAAGAGACCTTTTTTGTAGAGAATTAAGTTTCCTACTTTTTATGTTCTATGATATTTTTTGATCAGATGCGTAGTTCTCGAGATATATCAAGATATTTAAAAGTTCCGAAGCCGCACCAACATAATAGAGATACAGAAACACCGTGGCCCCTTTCTTTGAGATAACTCTGCACTATTGCGAGCTGCAAATGCCACTTCCAGCTTAGCTGTGCAGAAGAAGAACAACAAGAAGAAGAAATATCTCGAAATATGTCCGTCAGGCCCCTTCCCTTGAGATAAATCTGCAAATATCTCGGAAACGAAGAGAGCTATGGCAAAATGTTAAGAGACCTTTTTTGTAGAGAATTAAGTTTCCTACTTTTTATGTTCTATGATATTTTTTGATCAGATGCGCAGTTCTCGAGATATATCAAGATATTTAAAAGTTCCGAAGCCGCACCAACATAATAGAGATACAGAAACACCGTGGCCCCTTTCTTTGAGATAACTTTGCACTATTGCGAGCTGTAAATGCCACTTCCAGCTTAGCTGTGCAGAAGTAGAACAACAAGAAGAAGAAATATCTCGAAATATGTCCGTCAGGCCCCTTCCTTTGAGATATATCTGCAAATATCTCGGAAACGAAGCGAGTTATGGCAAAATGCTAAGAGACCTTTTTTGTAGAGAATTATGTTTCCTACAATTTATGTTCTATGATATTTTTTGATCAGAAGCGTAGTTTTCGAGATATATCGAGATATTTAAAAGTTCCGAAGCCGCACCAACATAATAGAGATACAGAAACACCGTGGCCCCTTTCTTTGAGATAACTGTGCACTAGTGCGAGCCGCAAATGCCACTTCCAGCTTAGCTGTGCAGAAGAAGAACAACAAGAAGAAGAAATATCTCGAAATATGTCCGTCAGGCCCCTTCCCTTGAGATAAATCTGCAAATATCTCGGAAACGAAGCGAGCTATGGCAAAATGTTAAGAGACCTTATTTGTAGAGAATTATGTTTCCTACAATTTATGTTCTATCATATTTTTTGATCAGAAGCGTAGTTTTCGAGATATATCGAGATATTTAAAAGTTCCGAAGCCGCACCAACATAATAGAGATACAGAAACACCGTGGCCCCTTTCTTTGAGATAACTCTGCACTAGTGCGAGCCGCAAATGCCACTTCCAGCTTAGCTGTGCAGAAGAAGAACAACAAGAAGAAGAAATATCTCGAAATATGTCCGTCAGGCCCCTTCCCTTGAGATAAATCTGCAAATATCTCGGAAACGAAGCGAGCTATGGCAAAATGTTAAGAGACCTTTTTTGTAGAGAATTAAGTTTCCTACTTTTTATGTTCTATGATATTTTTTGATCAGATGCGTAGTTCTCGAGATATATCAAGATATTTAAAAGTTCCGAAGCCGCACCAACATAATAGAGATACAGAAACACCGTGGCCCCTTTCTTTGAGATAACTCTGCACTAGTGCGAGCCGCAAATGCCACTTCCAGCTTAGCTGTGCAGAAGAAGAACAACAAGAAGAAGAAACATCTCGAAATATGTCCGTGAGGCCCCTTCCCTTGAGATAAATCTGCAAATATCTCGGAAACGAAGCGAGCTATGGCAAAATGTTGAGAGACCTTTTTTGTAGAGAATTAAGTTTCCTACTTTTTATGTTCTATGATATTTTTTGATCAGATGCGTAGTTCTCGAGATATATCAAGATATTTAAAAGTTCCGAAGCCGCACCAACATAATAGAGATATAGAAACACCGTGGCCCCTTTCTTTGAGATAACTGTGCACTAGTGCGAGCCGCAAATGCCACTTCCAGCTTAGCTGTGCAGAAGAAGAACAACAAGAAGAAGAAATATCTCGAAATATGTCCGTCAGGCCCCTTCCCTTGAGATAAATCTGCAAATATCTCGGAAACGAAGCGAGCTATGGCAAAATGTTAAGAGACCGTTTTTGTAGAGAATTAAGTTTCCTACTTTTTATGTTCTATGATATTTTTTGATCAGATGCGTAGTTCTCGAGATATATCAAGATATTTAAAAGTTCCGAAGCCGCACCAACATAATAGAGATACAGAAACACCGTGGCCCCTTTCTTTGAGATAACTCTGCACTATTGCGAGCTGCAAATGCCACTTCCAGCTTAGCTGTGCAGAAGAAGAACAACAAGAATAAGAAATATCTCGAAATATGTCCGTCAGGCCCCTTCCCTTGAGATAAATCTGCAAATATCTCGGAAACGAAGAGAGCTATGGCAAAATGTTAAGAGACCTTTTCTGTAGAGAATTAAGTTTCCTACTTTTTATGTTCTATGATATTTTTTGATCAGATGCGTAGTTCTCGAGATATATCAAGATATTTAAAAGTTCCGAAGCCGCACCAACATAATAGAGATACAGAAACACCGTGGCCCCTTTCTTTGAGATAACTCTGCACTATTGCGAGCTGCAAATGCCACTTCCAGGTTAGCTGTGCAGAAGAAGAACAACAAGAAGAAGAAATATCTCGAAATATGTCCGTCAGGCCCCTTCCCTTGAGATATATCTGCCAATATCTCGGAAACGAAGCGAGCTATGGCAAAATGTTAAGAGACCTTTTTTGTAGAGAATTAAGTTTCCTACTTTTTATGTTCTATGATATTTTTTGATCAGATGCGTAGTTCTCGAGATATATCAAGATATTTAAAAGTTCCGAAGCCGCACCAACATAATAGAGATACAGAAACACCGTGGCCCCTTTCTTTGAGATAACTCTGCACTATTGCGAGCTGCAAATGCCACTTCCAGCTTAGCTGTGCAGAAGAAGAACAACAAGAAGAAGAAATATCTCGAAATATGTCCGTCAGGCCCCTTCCCTTGAGATAAATCTGCAAATATCTCGGAAACGAAGAGAGCTATGGCAAAATGTTAAGAGACCTTTTTTGTAGAGAATTAAGTTTCCTACTTTTTATGTTCTATGATATTTTTTGATCAGATGCGCAGTTCTCGAGATATATCGAGATATTTAAAAGTTCCGAAGCCGCACCAACATAATAGAGATACAGAAACACCGTGGCCCCTTTCTTTGAGATAACTGTGCACTAGTGCGAGCCGCAAATGCCACTTCCAGCTTAGCTGTGCAGAAGAAGAACAACAAGAAGAAGAAATATCTCGAAATATGTCCGTCAGGCCCCTTCCCTTGAGATAAATCTGCAAATATCTCGGAAACGAAGAGAGCTATGGCAAAATGTTAAGAGACCTTTTTTGTAGAGAATTAAGTTTCCTACAATTTATGTTCTATGATATTTTTTGATCAGAAGCGTAGTTTTCGAGATATATCGAGATATTTAAAAGTTCCGAAGCCGCACCAACATAATAGAGATACAGAAACACCGTGGCCCCTTTCTTTGAGATAACTTTGCACTATTGCGAGCTGTAAATGCCACTTTCAGCTTAGCTGTGCAGAAGAAGAACAACAAGAAGAAGAAATATCTCGAAATATGTCCGTCAGGCCCCTTCCCTTGAGATATATCTGCAAATATCTCGGAAACGAAGCGAGCTATGGCAAAATGTTAAGAGACCTTTTTTGTAGCGAATTATGTTTCCTACAATTTATGTTCTATGATATTTTTTGATCAGAAGCGTAGTTTTCGAGATATATCGAGATATTTAAAAGTTCCGAAGCCGCACCAACATAATAGAGATACAGAAACACCGTGGCCCCTTTCTTTGAGATATCTCTGCACTATTGCGAGCTGCACATGCCACTTCCAGCTTAGCTGTGCAGAAGAAGAACAACAAGAAGAAGAAATATCTCGAAATATGTCCGTCAGGCCCCTTCCCTTGAAATAAATCTGCAAATATCTCGGAAACGAAGCGAGCTATGGCAAAATGTTCAGAGACCTTATTTGTAGAGAATTATGTTTCCTACAATTTATGTTCTATGATATTTTTTGATCAGAAGCGTAGTTTTCGAGATATATCGAGATATTTAAAAGTTCCGAAGCCGCACCAACATAATAGAGATACAGAAACACCGTGGCCCCTTTCTTTGAGATAACTTTGCACTATTGCGAGCTGTAAATGCCACTTTCAGCTTAGCTGTGCAGAAGAAGAACAACAAGAAGAAGAAATATCTCGAAATATGTCCGTCAGGCCCCTTCCCTTGAGATATATCTGCAAATATCTCGGAAACGAAGCGAGCTATGGCAAAATGTTAAGAGACCTTTTTTGTAGAGAATTATGTTTCCTACAATTTATGTTCTATGATATTTTTTGATCAGAAGCGTAGTTTTCGAGATATATCGAGATATTTAAAAGTTCCGAAGCCGCACCAACATAATAGAGATACAGAAACACCGTGGCCCTTTTCTTTGAGATAACTCTGCACTAGTGCGAGCCGCAAATGCCACTTCCAGCTTAGCTGTGCAGAAGAAGAACAACAAGAAGAAGAAATATCTCGAAATATGTCCGTCATGCCCCTTCCCTTGAGATAAATCTGCAAATATCTCGGAAACGAAGCGAGCTATGGCAAAATGTTAAGAGACCTTTTTTGTAGAGAATTAAGTTTCCTACTTTTTATGTTCTATGATATTTTTTGATCAGATGCGTAGTTCTCGAGATATATCAAGATATTTAAAAGTTCCGAAGCCGCACCAACATAATAGAGATACAGAAACACCGTGGCCACTTTCTTTGAGATATCTCTGCACTATTGCGAGCTGCACATGCCACTTCCAGCTTAGCTGTGCAGAAGAAGAACAACAAGAAGAAGAAATATCTCGAAATATGTCCGTCATGCCCCTTCCCTTGAGATAAATCTGCAAATATCTCGGAAACGAAGCGAGCTATGGCAAAATGTTAAGAGACCTTTTTTGTAGAGAATTAAGTTTCCTACTTTTTATGTTCTATGATATTTTTTGATCAGATGCGTAGTTCTCGAGATATATCAAGATATTTAAAAGTTCCGAAGCCGCACCAACATAATAGAGATACAGAAACACCGTGGCCACTTTCTTTGAGATATCTCTGCACTATTGCGAGCTGCACATGCCACTTCCAGCTTAGCTGTGCAGAAGAAGAACAACAAGAAGAAGAAATATCTCGAAATATGTCCGTCAGGCCCCTTCCCTTGAGATAAATCTGCAAATATCTCGGAAACGAAGCGAGCTATGGCAAAATGTTAAGAGACCTTATTTGTAGAGAATTATGTTTCCTACAATTTATGTTCTATGATATTTTTTGATCAGAAGCGTAGTTTTCGAGATATATCGAGATATTTAAAAGTTCCGAAGCCGCACCAACATAATAGAGTTACAGAAACACCGTGGCCCCTTTCTTTGAGATAACTGTGCACTAGTGCGAGCCGCAAATGCCACTTCCAGCTTAGCTGTGCAGAAGAAGAACAACAAGAAGAAGAAATATTTCGAAATATGTCCGTCAGGCCCCTTCCCTTGAGATAAATCTGCAAATATCTCGGAAACGAAGCGAGCTATGGCAAAATGTTAAGAGACCGTTTTTGTAGAGAATTAAGTTTCCTACTTTTTATGTTCTATGATATTTTTTGATCAGATGCGTAGTTCTCGAGATATATCAAGATATTTAAAAGTTCCGAAGCCGCACCAACATAATAGAGATACAGAAACACCGTGGCCCCTTTCTTTGAGATAACTCTGCACTATTGCGAGCTGCAAATGCCACTTCCAGCTTAGCTGTGCAGAAGAAGAACAACAAGAATAAGAAATATCTCGAAATATGTCCGTCAGGCCCCTTCCCTTGAGATAAATCTGCAAATATCTCGGAAACGAAGAGAGCTATGGCAAAATGTTAAGAGACCTTTTCTGTAGAGAATTAAGTTTCCTACTTTTTATGTTCTATGATATTTTTTGATCAGATGCGTAGTTCTCGAGATATATCAAGATATTTAAAAGTTCCGAAGCCGCACCAACATAATAGAGATACAGAAACACCGTGGCCCCCTTCTTTGAGATAACTCTGCACTATTGCGAGCTGCAAATGCCACTTCCAGCTTAGCTGTGCAGAAGAAGAACAACAAGAAGAAGAAATATCTCGAAATATGTCCGTCAGGCCCCTTCCCTTGAGATTTATCTGCAAATATCTCGGAAACGAAGCGAGCTATGGCAAAATGTTAAGAGACCTTATTTGTAGAGAATTATGTTTCCTACAATTTATGTTCTATGATATTTTTTGATCAGAAGCGTAGTTTTCGAGATATATCGAGATATTTAAAAGTTCCGAAGCCGCACCAACATAATAGAGATACAGAAACACCGTGGCCCCTTTCTTTGAGATAACTCTGCACTAGTGCGAGCCGCAAATGCCACTTCCAGCTTAGCTGTGCAGAAGAAGAACAACAAGAAGAAGAAATATCTAGAAATATGTCCGTCAGGCCCCTTCCCTTGAGATAAATCTGCAAATATCTCGGAAACGAAGCGAGCTATGGCAAAATGTTAAGAGACCTTTTTTGTAGAGAATTAAGTTTGCTACTTTTTATGTTGTATGATATTTTTTGATCAGATGCGTAGTTCTCGAGATATATCAAGATATTTAAAAGTTCCGAAGCCGCACCAACATAATAGAGATACAGAAACACCGTGGCCCCTTTCTTTGAGATAACTCTGCACTACTGCGAGCTGGAAATGCCACTTCCAGCTTAGCTGTGCAGAAGAAGAACAACAAGAAGAAGAAATATCTCGAAATATGTCCGTCAGGCCCCTTCCCTTGAGATAAATCTGCAAATATCTCGGAAACGAAGAGGGCTATGGCAAAATGTTAAGAGACCTTTTTTGTAGAGAATTATGTTTCCTACTTTTTATGTTCTATGATATTTTTTGATCAGATGCGTAGTTCTCGAGATATATCAAGATATTTAAAAGTTCCGAAGCCGCACCAACATAATAGAGATACAGAAACACCGTGCCCCTTTCTTTGAGATAACTCTGCACTATTGCGAGCTGGAAATGCCACTTCCAGTTTAGCTGTGCAGAAGAAGAACAACAAGAAGAAGAAATATCTCGAAATATGTCCGTCAGGCCCCTTCCCTAGAGATAAATCTGCAAATATCTCGGAAACGAAGCGAGCTATGGCAAAATGTTAAGAGACCTTTTTTGTAGAGAATTAAGTTTCCTACTTTTTATCTTCTATGATCTTTTTTGATCAGATGCGCAGTTCTCGAGATATATCAAGATATTTAAAAGTTCCGAAGCCGCACCAACATAATAGAGATACAGAAACACCGTGGCCCCTTTCTTTGAGATAACTCTGCACTATTGCGAGCTGCAAATGCCACTTCCAGCTTACTGTGCAGAAGAAGAACAACAAGAAGAAGAAATATCTCGAAATATGTCCGTCAGGCCCCTTCCCTTGAGATAAATCTGCAAATATCTCGGAAACGAAGAGAGCTATGGCAAAATGTTAAGAGACCTTTTTTGTAGAGAATTAAGTTTCCTACTTTTTATGTTCTATGATATTTTTTGATCAGATGCGTAGTTCTCGAGATATATCAAGATATTTAAAAGTTCCGAAGCCGCACCAACATAATAGAGATACAGAAACACCGTGGCCCCTTTCTTTGAGATAACTCTGCACTATTGCGAGCTGGAAATGCTACTTCCAGCTTAGCTGTGCAGAAGAAGAACAACAAGAAGAAGAAATATCTCGAAATATGTCCGTCAGGCCCCTTCCCTTGAGATATATCTGCAAATATCTCGGAAACGAAGCGAGCTATGGCAAAATGTTAAGAAACCTTTTTTGTAGAGAATTATGTTTCCTACAATTTATGTTCTATGATATTTTTTGATCAGAAGCGTAGTTTTCGAGATATATAGAGATATTTAAAAGTTCCGAAGCCGCACCAACATAGTAGAGATACAGAAACACCGTGGCCCCTTTCTTTGAGATAACTCTGCACTAGTGCGAGCCGCAAATGCCACTTCCAGCTTAGCTGTGCAGAAGAAGAACAACAAGAAGAAGAAATATCTCGAAATATGTCCGTCAGGCCCCTTCCCTTGAGATAAATCTGCAAATATCTCGGAAACGAAGAGGGCTATGGCAAAATGCTAAGAGACCTTTTTTGTAGAGAATTATGTTTGCTACTTTTTATGTTCTATGATATTTTTTGATCAGATGCGTAGTTCTCGAGATATATCAAGATATTTAAAAGTTCCGAAGCCGCACCAACATAATAGAGATACAGAAACACCGTGGCCCCTTTCTTTGAGATAACTCTGCACTATTGCGAGTTGCAAATGCCACTTCCAGCTTAGCTGTGCAGAAGAAGAACAACAAGAAGAAGAAATATCTCGAAATATGTCCGTCAGGCCCCTTCCCTTGAGATAAATCTGCAAATATCTCGGAAACGAAGAGAGCTATGGCAAAATGTTAAGAGACCTTTTTTGTAGAGAATTAAGTTTCCTACTTTTTATGTTCTATGATATTTTTTGATCAGATGCGCAGTTCTCGAGATATATCAAGATATTTAAAAGTTCCGAAGCCGCACCAACATAATAGAGATACAGAAACACAGTGGCCCCTTTCTTTGAGATAACTCTGCACTATTGCGAGCTGCAAATGCCAGCTCCAGCTTAGCTGTGCAGAAGAAGAACAACAAGAAGAAGAAATATCTCGAAATATGTCCGTCAGGCCCTTTCCCTTCAGATAAATCTGCAAATATCTCGGAAACGAAGCGAGCTATGGCAAAATGCTAAGAGACCTTTTTTGTAGAGAATTATGTTTGCTACTTTTTATGTTCTATGATATTTTTTGATCAGATGCGTAGTTCTCGAGATATATCAAGATATTTAAAAGTTCCGAAGCCGCACCAACATAATAGAGATACAGAAACACCGTGGCCCCTTTCTTTGAGATAACTCTGCACTATTGCGAGTTGCAAATGCCACTTCCAGCTTAGCTGTGCAGAAGAAGAACAACAAGAAGAAGAAATATCTCGAAATATGTCCGTCAGGCCCCTTCCCTTGAAATAAATCTGCAAATATCTCGGAAACGAAGCCAGCAATGGCAAAATGTTAAGAGACCTTTTTTGTAGAGAATTACGTTTCCTACAATTTATGTTCTATGATATTTTTTGATCAGAAGCGTAGTTTTCGAGATATATCGAGATATTTAAAAGTTCCGAAGCCGCACCAACATAATAGAGATACAGAAACACCGTGGCCCCTTTCTTTGAGATAACTCTGCACTAGTGCGAGCCGCAAATGCCACTTCCAGCTTAGCTGTGCAGAAGAAGAACAACAAGAAGAAGAAATATCTCGAAATATGTCCGTCTGGCCCCTTCCCTTGAGATAAATCAGCAAATATCTCGGAAACGAAGAGAGCTATGGCAAAATGTTAAGAGACCTTTTTTGTAGAGAATTAAGTTTCCTACTTTTTATGATCTATGATATTTTTTGATCAGATGCGTAGTTCTCGAGATATATCAAGATATTTAAAAGTTCCGAAGCCGCACCAACATAATAGAGATACAGAAACACCGTGGCCCCTTTCTTTGAGATAACTCTGCACTATTGCGAGCTGCAAATGCCACTTCCAGCTTAGCTGTGCAGAAGAAGAACAACAAGAAGAAGAAATATCTCGAAATATGTCCGTCAGGCCCCTTCCCTTGAAATAAATCTGCAAATATCTCGGAAACGAAGCGAGCTATGGCAAAATGTTAAGAGACCTTTTTTGTAGAGAATTACGTTTCCTACAATGTATGTTCTATGATATTTTTTGATCAGAAGCGTAGTTTTCGAGATATATCGAGATATTTAAAAGTTCCGAAGCCGCACCAACATAATAGAGATACAGAAACACCGTGGCCCCTTTCTTTGAGATAACTCTGCACTAGTGCGAGCCGCAAATGCCACTTCCAGCTTAGCTGTGCAGAAGAAGAACAACAAGAAGAAGAAATATCTCGAAATATGTCCGTCAGGCCCCTTCCCTTGAGATAAATCTGCAAATATCTCGGAAACGAAGAGAGCTATGGCAAAATGTTAAGAGACCTTTTTTGTAGAGAATTAAGTTTCCTACTTTTTATGTTCTATGATATTTTTTGATCAGATGCGTAGTTCTCGAGATATATCAAGATATTTAAAAGTTCCGAAGCCGCACCAACATAATAGAGATACAGAAACACCGTGGCCCCTTTCTTTGAGATAACTCTGCACTATTGCGAGCTGGAAATGCTACTTCCAGCTTAGCTGTGCAGAAGAAGAACAACAAGAAGAAGAAATATCTCGAAATATGTCCGTCAGGCCCCTTCCCTTGAGATATATCTGCAAATATCTCGGAAACGAAGCGAGCTATGGCAAAATGTTAAGAAACCTTTTTTGTAGAGAATTATGTTTCCTACAATTTATGTTCTATGATATTTTTTTATCAGATGCGCAGTTCTCGAGATATATCAAGATATTTAAAAGTTCCGAAGCCGCACCAACATTATAGAGATACAGAAACACAGTGGCCCCTTTCTTTGAGATAACTCTGCACTATTGCGAGCTGCAAATGCCACCTCCAGCTTAGCTGTGCAGAAGAAGAACAACAAGAAGAAGAAATATCTCGAAATATGTCCGTCAGGCCCTTTCCCTTCAGATAAATCTGCAAATATCTCGGAAACGAAGCGAGCTATGGCAAAATGCTAAGAGACCTTTTTTGTAGAGAATTATGTTTGCTACTTTTTATGTGCTATGATATTTTTTGATCAGATACGTAGTTCTCGAGATATATCAAGATATTTAAAAGTTCCGAAGCCGCACCAACATAATAGAGGTACAGAAACACCGTGGCCCCTTTCTTTGAGATAACTCTGCACTAGTGCGAGCCGCAAATGCCACTTCCAGCTTAGCTGTGCAGAAGAAGAACAACAAGAAGAAGAAATATCTCGAAATATGTCCGTCAGGCCCCTTCCCTTGAGATAAATCTGCAAATATCTCGGAAACGAAGCGAGCGATGGCAAAATGTTAAGAGACCTTTTTTGTAGAGAATTAAGTTTCCTACTTTTTATGTTCTATGATATTTTTTGATCAGATGCGTAGTTCTCGAGATATATCAAGATATTTAAAAGTTCCGAAGCCGCACCAACATAATAGAGATACAGAAACACCGTGGCCCCTTTCTTTGAGATAACTCTGCACTATTGCGAGCTGGAAATGCCACTTCCAGTTTAGCTGTGCAGAAGAAGAACAACAAGAAGAAGAAGTATCTCGAAATATGTCCGTCAGGCCCCTTCCCTTGAGATAAATCTGCAAATATCTCGGAAACGAAGCGAGCTATGGCAAAATGTTAAGAGACCTTTTTTGTAGCGAATTAAGTTTCCTACTTTTTATGTTCTATGATATTTTTTGATCAGATGCGCAGTTCTCGAGATATATCAAGATATTTAAAAGTTCCGAAGCCGCACCAACATAATAGAGATACAGAAACACCGTGGCCCCTTTCTTTGAGATAACTCTGCACTATTGCGAGCTGCAAATGCCACTTCCAGCTTACTGTGCAGAAGAAGAACAACAAGAAGAAGAAATATCTCGAAATATGTCCGTCAGGCCCCTTCCCTTGAGATAAATCTGCAAATATCTCGGAAACGAAGCGAGCTATGGCAAAATGTTAAGAGACTTTATTTGTAGAGAATTAAGTTTCCTACTTTTCATGTTCTACGATATTTTTTGATCAGATGCGTAGTTCTCGAGATATATCAAGATATTTAAAAGTTCCGAAGCCGCACCAACATAATAGAGATACAGAAACACCGTGGCTCCTTTCTTTGAGATAGCTCTGCACTACTGCGAGCTGGAAATGCCACTTCCAGTTTAGCTGTGCAGAAGAAGAACAACAAGAAGAAGAAATATCTCGAAATATGTCCGTTAGGCCCCTTCCCTTCAGATAAATCTGCAAATATCTCGGAAACGAAGCGAGCTATGGCAAAATGTTAAGAGACCTTTTTTGTAGAGAATTAAGTTTCCTACTTTTTATGTTCTATGATATTTTTTGATCAGATGCGCAGTTCTCGAGATATATCAAGATATTTAAAAGTTCCGAAGCCGCACCAACATAATAGAGATACAGAAACACAGTGGCCCCTTTCTTTGAGATAACTCTGCACTATTGCGAGCTGCAAATGCCACTTCCAGCTTAGCTGTGCAGAAGAAGAACAACAAGAAGAAGAAATATCTCGAAATATGTCCGTCAGGCCCCTTCCCTTGAGATAAATCTGCAAATATCTCGGAAACGAAGCGAGCTATGGCAAAATGTTAAGAGACCTTTTTTGTAGAGAATTATGTTTCCTACAATTTATGTTCTATGATATTTTTTGATCAGAAGCGTAGTTTTCGAGATATATCGAGATATTTAAAAGTTCCGAAGCCGCACCAACATAATAGAGATACAGAAACACCGTGGCCCCTTTCTTTGAGATAACTCTGCGCTATTGCGAGCTGGAAATGCTACTTCCAGCTTAGCTGTGCAGAAGAAGAACAACAAGAAGAAGAAATATCTCGAAATATGTCCGTCAGGCCCCTTCCCTTGAGATATATCTGCAAATATCTCGGAAACGAAGCGAGCTATGGCAAAATGTTAAGAGACCTTTTTTGTAGAGAATTATGTTTCCTACAATTTATGTTCTATGATATTTTTTGATCAGAAGCGTAGTTTTCGAGATATATCGAGATATTTAAAAGTTCCGAAGCCGCACCAACATAATAGAGATACAGAAACACCGTGGCCCCTTTCTTTGAGATAACTCTGCACTAGTGCGAGCCGCAAATGCCACTTCCAGCTTAGCTGTGCAGAAGAAGAACAACAAGAAGAAGAAATATCTCGAAATATGTCCGTCTGGCCCCTTCCCTTGAGATAAATCAGCAAATATCTCGGAAACGAAGAGAGCTATGGCAAAATGTTAAGAGACCTTTTTTGTAGAGAATTAAGTTTCCTACTTTTTATGATCTATGATATTTTTTGATCAGATGCGTAGTTCTCGAGATATATCAAGATATTTAAAAGTTCCGAAGCCGCACCAACATAATAGAGATACAGAAACACCGTGGCCCCTTTCTTTGAGATAACTCTGCGCTATTGCGAGCTGGAAATGCTACTTCCAGCTTAGCTGTGCAGAAGAAGAACAACAAGAAGAAGAAATATCTCGAAATATGTCCGTCAGGCCCCTTCCCTTGAGATATATCTGCAAATATCTCGGAAACGAAGCGAGCTATGGCAAAATGTTAAGAGACCTTTTTTGTAGAGAATTATGTTTCCTACAATTTATGTTCTATGATATTTTTTGATCAGAAGCGTAGTTTTCGAGATATATCGAGATATTTAAAAGTTCCGAAGCCGCACCAACATAATAGAGATACAGAAACACCGTGGCCCCTTTCTTGGAGATAACTCTGCACTATTGCGAGCTGCAAATGCCACCTCCAGCTTAGCTGTGCAGAAGAAGAACAACAAGAAGAAGAAATATCTCGAAATATGTCCGTCAGGCCCTTTCCCTTCAGATAAATCTGCAAATATCTCGGAAACGAAGCGAGCTATGGCAAAATGCTAAGAGACCTTTTTTGTAGAGAATTATGTTTGCTACTTTTTATGTTCTATGATATTTTTTGATCAGATGCGTAGTTCTCGAGATATATCAAGATATTTAAAAGTTCCGAAGCCGCACCAACATAATAGAGATACAGAAACACCGTGGCCCCTTTCTTTGAGATAACTCTGCACTATTGCGAGCTGCAAATGCCACTTCCAGGTTAGCTGTGCAGAAGAAGAACAACAAGAAGAAGAAATATCTCGAAATATGTCCGTTAGGCCCCTTCCCTTGAGATAAATCTGCAAATATCTCGGAAACGAAGCGAGCTATGGCAAAATGTTAAGAGACCTTTTTTGTAGAGAATTAAGTTTCCTACTTTTTATGTTCTATGATATTTTTTGATCAGATGCGCAGTTCTCGAGATATATCAAGATATTTAAAAGTTCCGAAGCCGCACCAACATTATAGAGATACAGAAACACAGTGGCCCCTTTCTTTGAGATAACTCTGCACTATTGCGAGCTGCAAATGCCACCTCCAGCTTAGCTGTGCAGAAGAAGAACAACAAGAAGAAGAAATATCTCGAAATATGTCCGTCAGGCCCTTTCCCTTCAGATAAATCTGCAAATATCTCGGAAACGAAGCGAGCTATGGCAAAATGCTAAGAGACCTTTTTTGTAGAGAATTATGTTTGCTACTTTTTGTGTTCTATGATATTTTTTGATCAGATGCGTAGTTCTCGAGATATATCAAGATATTTAAAAGTTCCGAAGCCGCACCAACATAATAGAGATACAGAAACACCGTGGCCACTTTCTTTGAGATATCTCTGCACTATTGCGAGCTGCACATGCCACTTCCAGCTTAGCTGTGCAGAAGAAGAACAACAAGAAGAAGAAATATCTCGAAATATGTCCGTCAGGCCCCTTCCCTTGAGATAAATCTGCAAATATCTCGGAAACGAAGCGAGCTATGGCAAAATGTTAAGAGACCTTATTTGTAGAGAATTATGTTTCCTACAATTTATGTTCTATGATATTTTTTGATCAGAAGCGTAGTTTTCGAGATATATCGAGATATTTAAAAGTTCCGAAGCCGCACCAACATAATAGAGTTACAGAAACACCGTGGCCCCTTTCTTTGAGATAACTGTGCACTAGTGCGAGCCGCAAATGCCACTTCCAGCTTAGCTGTGCAGAAGAAGAACAACAAGAAGAAGAAATATTTCGAAATATGTCCGTCAGGCCCCTTCCCTTGAGATAAATCTGCAAATATCTCGGAAACGAAGCGAGCTATGGCAAAATGTTAAGAGACCGTTTTTGTAGAGAATTAAGTTTCCTACTTTTTATGTTCTATGATATTTTTTGATCAGATGCGTAGTTCTCGAGATATATCAAGATATTTAAAAGTTCCGAAGCCGCACCAACATAATAGAGATACAGAAACACCGTGGCCCCTTTCTTTGAGATCACTCTGCACTATTGCGAGCTGCAAATGCCACTTCCAGCTTAGCTGTGCAGAAGAAGAACAACAAGAATAAGAAATATCTCGAAATATGTCCGTCAGGCCCCTTCCCTTGAGATAAATCTGCAAATATCTCGGAAACGAAGCGAGCTATGGCAAAATGTTAAGAGACCTTATTTGTAGAGAATTATGTTTCCTACAATTTATGTTCTATGATATTTTTTGATCAGAAGCGTAGTTTTCGAGATATATCGAGATATTTAAAAGTTCCGAAGCCGCACCAACATAATAGAGATACAGAAACACCGTGGCCCCTTTCTTTGAGATAACTCTGCACTAGTGCGAGCCGCAAATGCCACTTCCAGCTTAGCTGTGCAGAAGAAGAACAACAAGAAGAAGAAATATCTAGAAATATGTCCGTCAGGCCCCTTCCCTTGAGATAAATCTGCAAATATCTCGGAAACGAAGCGAGCTATGGCAAAATGTTAAGAGACCTTTTTTGTAGAGAATTAAGTTTGCTACTTTTTATGTTGTATGATATTTTTTGATCAGATGCGTAGTTCTCGAGATATATCAAGATATTTAAAAGTTCCGAAGCCGCACCAACATAATAGAGATACAGAAACACCGTGGCCCCTTTCTTTGAGATAACTCTGCACTACTGCGAGCTGGAAATGCCACTTCCAGCTTAGCTGTGCAGAAGAAGAACAACAAGAAGAAGAAATATCTCGAAATATGTCCGTCAGGCCCCTTCCCTTGAGATAAATCTGCAAATATCTCGGAAACGAAGAGGGCTATGGCAAAATGTTAAGAGACCTTTTTTGTAGAGAATTATGTTTCCTACTTTTTATGTTCTATGATATTTTTTGATCAGATGCGTAGTTCTCGAGATATATCAAGATATTTAAAAGTTCCGAAGCCGCACCAACATAATAGAGATACAGAAACACCGTGCCCCTTTCTTTGAGATAACTCTGCACTATTGCGAGCTGGAAATGCCACTTCCAGTTTAGCTGTGCAGAAGAAGAACAACAAGAAGAAGAAATATCTCGAAATATGTCCGTCAGGCCCCTTCCCTAGAGATAAATCTGCAAATATCTCGGAAACGAAGCGAGCTATGGCAAAATGTTAAGAGACCTTTTTTGTAGAGAATTAAGTTTCCTACTTTTTATCTTCTATGATATTTTTTGATCAGATGCGCAGTTCTCGAGATATATCAAGATATTTAAAAGTTCCGAAGCCGCACCAACATAATAGAGATACAGAAACACCGTGGCCCCTTTCTTTGAGATAACTCTGCACTATTGCGAGCTGCAAATGCCACTTCCAGCTTACTGTGCAGAAGAAGAACAACAAGAAGAAGAAATATCTCGAAATATGTCCGTCAGGCCCCTTCCCTTGAGATAAATCTGCAAATATCTCGGAAACGAAGAGAGCTATGGCAAAATGTTAAGAGACCTTTTTTGTAGAGAATTAAGTTTCCTACTTTTTATGTTCTATGATATTTTTTGATCAGATGCGTAGTTCTCGAGATATATCAAGATATTTAAAAGTTCCGAAGCCGCACCAACATAATAGAGATACAGAAACACCGTGGCCCCTTTCTTTGAGATAACTCTGCACTATTGCGAGCTGGAAATGCTACTTCCAGCTTAGCTGTGCAGAAGAAGAACAACAAGAAGAAGAAATATCTCGAAATATGTCCGTCAGGCCCCTTCCCTTGAGATATATCTGCAAATATCTCGGAAACGAAGCGAGCTATGGCAAAATGTTAAGAAACCTTTTTTGTAGAGAATTATGTTTCCTACAATTTATGTTCTATGATATTTTTTGATCAGAAGCGTAGTTTTCGAGATATATAGAGATATTTAAAAGTTCCGAAGCCGCACCAACATAGTAGAGATACAGAAACACCGTGGCCCCTTTCTTTGAGATAACTCTGCACTAGTGCGAGCCGCAAATGCCACTTCCAGCTTAGCTGTGCAGAAGAAGAACAACAAGAAGAAGAAATATCTCGAAATATGTCCGTCAGGCCCCTTCCCTTGAGATAAATCTGCAAATATCTCGGAAACGAAGAGGGCTATGGCAAAATGCTAAGAGACCTTTTTTGTAGAGAATTATGTTTGCTACTTTTTATGTTCTATGATATTTTTTGATCAGATGCGTAGTTCTCGAGATATATCAAGATATTTAAAAGTTCCGAAGCCGCACCAACATAATAGAGATACAGAAACACCGTGGCCCCTTTCTTTGAGATAACTCTGCACTATTGCGAGTTGCAAATGCCACTTCCAGCTTAGCTGTGCAGAAGAAGAACAACAAGAAGAAGAAATATCTCGAAATATGTCCGTCAGGCCCCTTCCCTTGAGATAAATCTGCAAATATCTCGGAAACGAAGAGAGCTATGGCAAAATGTTAAGAGACCTTTTTTGTAGAGAATTAAGTTTCCTACTTTTTATGTTCTATGATATTTTTTGATCAGATGCGCAGTTCTCGAGATATATCAAGATATTTAAAAGTTCCGAAGCCGCACCAACATAATAGAGATACAGAAACACAGTGGCCCCTTTCTTTGAGATAAC
The DNA here is from genome assembly GCF_051020975.1 of Osmia lignaria lignaria. Classification (NCBI taxonomy): domain Eukaryota; kingdom Metazoa; phylum Arthropoda; class Insecta; order Hymenoptera; family Megachilidae; genus Osmia; species Osmia lignaria. The sequence goes on from NW_027478164.1 coordinate 7,204,406, forward strand.
TCTGCACTATTGCGAGCTGCAAATGCCAGCTCCAGCTTAGCTGTGCAGAAGAAGAACAACAAGAAGAAGAAATATCTCGAAATATGTCCGTCAGGCCCTTTCCCTTCAGATAAATCTGCAAATATCTCGGAAACGAAGCGAGCTATGGCAAAATGCTAAGAGACCTTTTTTGTAGAGAATTATGTTTGCTACTTTTTATGTTCTATGATATTTTTTGATCAGATGCGTAGTTCTCGAGATATATCAAGATATTTAAAAGTTCCGAAGCCGCACCAACATAATAGAGATACAGAAACACCGTGGCCCCTTTCTTTGAGATAACTCTGCACTATTGCGAGTTGCAAATGCCACTTCCAGCTTAGCTGTGCAGAAGAAGAACAACAAGAAGAAGAAATATCTCGAAATATGTCCGTCAGGCCCCTTCCCTTGAAATAAATCTGCAAATATCTCGGAAACGAAGCCAGCAATGGCAAAATGTTAAGAGACCTTTTTTGTAGAGAATTACGTTTCCTACAATTTATGTTCTATGATATTTTTTGATCAGAAGCGTAGTTTTCGAGATATATCGAGATATTTAAAAGTTCCGAAGCCGCACCAACATAATAGAGATACAGAAACACCGTGGCCCCTTTCTTTGAGATAACTCTGCACTAGTGCGAGCCGCAAATGCCACTTCCAGCTTAGCTGTGCAGAAGAAGAACAACAAGAAGAAGAAATATCTCGAAATATGTCCGTCTGGCCCCTTCCCTTGAGATAAATCAGCAAATATCTCGGAAACGAAGAGAGCTATGGCAAAATGTTAAGAGACCTTTTTTGTAGAGAATTAAGTTTCCTACTTTTTATGATCTATGATATTTTTTGATCAGATGCGTAGTTCTCGAGATATATCAAGATATTTAAAAGTTCCGAAGCCGCACCAACATAATAGAGATACAGAAACACCGTGGCCCCTTTCTTTGAGATAACTCTGCACTATTGCGAGCTGCAAATGCCACTTCCAGCTTAGCTGTGCAGAAGAAGAACAACAAGAAGAAGAAATATCTCGAAATATGTCCGTCAGGCCCCTTCCCTTGAAATAAATCTGCAAATATCTCGGAAACGAAGCGAGCTATGGCAAAATGTTAAGAGACCTTTTTTGTAGAGAATTACGTTTCCTACAATGTATGTTCTATGATATTTTTTGATCAGAAGCGTAGTTTTCGAGATATATCGAGATATTTAAAAGTTCCGAAGCCGCACCAACATAATAGAGATACAGAAACACCGTGGCCCCTTTCTTTGAGATAACTCTGCACTAGTGCGAGCCGCAAATGCCACTTCCAGCTTAGCTGTGCAGAAGAAGAACAACAAGAAGAAGAAATATCTCGAAATATGTCCGTCAGGCCCCTTCCCTTGAGATAAATCTGCAAATATCTCGGAAACGAAGAGAGCTATGGCAAAATGTTAAGAGACCTTTTTTGTAGAGAATTAAGTTTCCTACTTTTTATGTTCTATGATATTTTTTGATCAGATGCGTAGTTCTCGAGATATATCAAGATATTTAAAAGTTCCGAAGCCGCACCAACATAATAGAGATACAGAAACACCGTGGCCCCTTTCTTTGAGATAACTCTGCACTATTGCGAGCTGGAAATGCTACTTCCAGCTTAGCTGTGCAGAAGAAGAACAACAAGAAGAAGAAATATCTCGAAATATGTCCGTCAGGCCCCTTCCCTTGAGATATATCTGCAAATATCTCGGAAACGAAGCGAGCTATGGCAAAATGTTAAGAAACCTTTTTTGTAGAGAATTATGTTTCCTACAATTTATGTTCTATGATATTTTTTTATCAGATGCGCAGTTCTCGAGATATATCAAGATATTTAAAAGTTCCGAAGCCGCACCAACATTATAGAGATACAGAAACACAGTGGCCCCTTTCTTTGAGATAACTCTGCACTATTGCGAGCTGCAAATGCCACCTCCAGCTTAGCTGTGCAGAAGAAGAACAACAAGAAGAAGAAATATCTCGAAATATGTCCGTCAGGCCCTTTCCCTTCAGATAAATCTGCAAATATCTCGGAAACGAAGCGAGCTATGGCAAAATGCTAAGAGACCTTTTTTGTAGAGAATTATGTTTGCTACTTTTTATGTGCTATGATATTTTTTGATCAGATACGTAGTTCTCGAGATATATCAAGATATTTAAAAGTTCCGAAGCCGCACCAACATAATAGAGGTACAGAAACACCGTGGCCCCTTTCTTTGAGATAACTCTGCACTAGTGCGAGCCGCAAATGCCACTTCCAGCTTAGCTGTGCAGAAGAAGAACAACAAGAAGAAGAAATATCTCGAAATATGTCCGTCAGGCCCCTTCCCTTGAGATAAATCTGCAAATATCTCGGAAACGAAGCGAGCGATGGCAAAATGTTAAGAGACCTTTTTTGTAGAGAATTAAGTTTCCTACTTTTTATGTTCTATGATATTTTTTGATCAGATGCGTAGTTCTCGAGATATATCAAGATATTTAAAAGTTCCGAAGCCGCACCAACATAATAGAGATACAGAAACACCGTGGCCCCTTTCTTTGAGATAACTCTGCACTATTGCGAGCTGGAAATGCCACTTCCAGTTTAGCTGTGCAGAAGAAGAACAACAAGAAGAAGAAGTATCTCGAAATATGTCCGTCAGGCCCCTTCCCTTGAGATAAATCTGCAAATATCTCGGAAACGAAGCGAGCTATGGCAAAATGTTAAGAGACCTTTTTTGTAGCGAATTAAGTTTCCTACTTTTTATGTTCTATGATATTTTTTGATCAGATGCGCAGTTCTCGAGATATATCAAGATATTTAAAAGTTCCGAAGCCGCACCAACATAATAGAGATACAGAAACACCGTGGCCCCTTTCTTTGAGATAACTCTGCACTATTGCGAGCTGCAAATGCCACTTCCAGCTTACTGTGCAGAAGAAGAACAACAAGAAGAAGAAATATCTCGAAATATGTCCGTCAGGCCCCTTCCCTTGAGATAAATCTGCAAATATCTCGGAAACGAAGCGAGCTATGGCAAAATGTTAAGAGACTTTATTTGTAGAGAATTAAGTTTCCTACTTTTCATGTTCTACGATATTTTTTGATCAGATGCGTAGTTCTCGAGATATATCAAGATATTTAAAAGTTCCGAAGCCGCACCAACATAATAGAGATACAGAAACACCGTGGCTCCTTTCTTTGAGATAGCTCTGCACTACTGCGAGCTGGAAATGCCACTTCCAGTTTAGCTGTGCAGAAGAAGAACAACAAGAAGAAGAAATATCTCGAAATATGTCCGTTAGGCCCCTTCCCTTCAGATAAATCTGCAAATATCTCGGAAACGAAGCGAGCTATGGCAAAATGTTAAGAGACCTTTTTTGTAGAGAATTAAGTTTCCTACTTTTTATGTTCTATGATATTTTTTGATCAGATGCGCAGTTCTCGAGATATATCAAGATATTTAAAAGTTCCGAAGCCGCACCAACATAATAGAGATACAGAAACACAGTGGCCCCTTTCTTTGAGATAACTCTGCACTATTGCGAGCTGCAAATGCCACTTCCAGCTTAGCTGTGCAGAAGAAGAACAACAAGAAGAAGAAATATCTCGAAATATGTCCGTCAGGCCCCTTCCCTTGAGATAAATCTGCAAATATCTCGGAAACGAAGCGAGCTATGGCAAAATGTTAAGAGACCTTTTTTGTAGAGAATTATGTTTCCTACAATTTATGTTCTATGATATTTTTTGATCAGAAGCGTAGTTTTCGAGATATATCGAGATATTTAAAAGTTCCGAAGCCGCACCAACATAATAGAGATACAGAAACACCGTGGCCCCTTTCTTTGAGATAACTCTGCGCTATTGCGAGCTGGAAATGCTACTTCCAGCTTAGCTGTGCAGAAGAAGAACAACAAGAAGAAGAAATATCTCGAAATATGTCCGTCAGGCCCCTTCCCTTGAGATATATCTGCAAATATCTCGGAAACGAAGCGAGCTATGGCAAAATGTTAAGAGACCTTTTTTGTAGAGAATTATGTTTCCTACAATTTATGTTCTATGATATTTTTTGATCAGAAGCGTAGTTTTCGAGATATATCGAGATATTTAAAAGTTCCGAAGCCGCACCAACATAATAGAGATACAGAAACACCGTGGCCCCTTTCTTTGAGATAACTCTGCACTAGTGCGAGCCGCAAATGCCACTTCCAGCTTAGCTGTGCAGAAGAAGAACAACAAGAAGAAGAAATATCTCGAAATATGTCCGTCTGGCCCCTTCCCTTGAGATAAATCAGCAAATATCTCGGAAACGAAGAGAGCTATGGCAAAATGTTAAGAGACCTTTTTTGTAGAGAATTAAGTTTCCTACTTTTTATGATCTATGATATTTTTTGATCAGATGCGTAGTTCTCGAGATATATCAAGATATTTAAAAGTTCCGAAGCCGCACCAACATAATAGAGATACAGAAACACCGTGGCCCCTTTCTTTGAGATAACTCTGCGCTATTGCGAGCTGGAAATGCTACTTCCAGCTTAGCTGTGCAGAAGAAGAACAACAAGAAGAAGAAATATCTCGAAATATGTCCGTCAGGCCCCTTCCCTTGAGATATATCTGCAAATATCTCGGAAACGAAGCGAGCTATGGCAAAATGTTAAGAGACCTTTTTTGTAGAGAATTATGTTTCCTACAATTTATGTTCTATGATATTTTTTGATCAGAAGCGTAGTTTTCGAGATATATCGAGATATTTAAAAGTTCCGAAGCCGCACCAACATAATAGAGATACAGAAACACCGTGGCCCCTTTCTTGGAGATAACTCTGCACTATTGCGAGCTGCAAATGCCACCTCCAGCTTAGCTGTGCAGAAGAAGAACAACAAGAAGAAGAAATATCTCGAAATATGTCCGTCAGGCCCTTTCCCTTCAGATAAATCTGCAAATATCTCGGAAACGAAGCGAGCTATGGCAAAATGCTAAGAGACCTTTTTTGTAGAGAATTATGTTTGCTACTTTTTATGTTCTATGATATTTTTTGATCAGATGCGTAGTTCTCGAGATATATCAAGATATTTAAAAGTTCCGAAGCCGCACCAACATAATAGAGATACAGAAACACCGTGGCCCCTTTCTTTGAGATAACTCTGCACTATTGCGAGCTGCAAATGCCACTTCCAGGTTAGCTGTGCAGAAGAAGAACAACAAGAAGAAGAAATATCTCGAAATATGTCCGTTAGGCCCCTTCCCTTGAGATAAATCTGCAAATATCTCGGAAACGAAGCGAGCTATGGCAAAATGTTAAGAGACCTTTTTTGTAGAGAATTAAGTTTCCTACTTTTTATGTTCTATGATATTTTTTGATCAGATGCGCAGTTCTCGAGATATATCAAGATATTTAAAAGTTCCGAAGCCGCACCAACATTATAGAGATACAGAAACACAGTGGCCCCTTTCTTTGAGATAACTCTGCACTATTGCGAGCTGCAAATGCCACCTCCAGCTTAGCTGTGCAGAAGAAGAACAACAAGAAGAAGAAATATCTCGAAATATGTCCGTCAGGCCCTTTCCCTTCAGATAAATCTGCAAATATCTCGGAAACGAAGCGAGCTATGGCAAAATGCTAAGAGACCTTTTTTGTAGAGAATTATGTTTGCTACTTTTTGTGTTCTATGATATTTTTTGATCAGATGCGTAGTTCTCGAGATATATCAAGATATTTAAAAGTTCCGAAGCCGCACCAACATAATAGAGATACAGAAACACCGTGGCCCCTTTCTTTGAGATAACTCTGCACTAGTGCGAGCCGCAAATGCCACTTCCAGCTTAGCTGTGCAGAAGAAGAAATATCTCGAAATATGTCCGTCAGGCCCCTTCCCTTGAGATAAATCTGCAAATATCTCGGAAACGAAGCGAGCTATGGCAAAATGTTAAGAGACCTTTTTTGTAGAGAATTAAGTTTCCTACTTTTTATGTTCTATGATATTTTTTGATCAGATGCGCAGTTCTCGAGATATATCAAGATATTTAAAAGTTCCGAAGCCGCACCAACATAATAGAGATACAGAAACACCGTGGCCCCTTTCTTTGAGATAACTTTGCACTATTGCGAGCTGTAAATGCCACTTCCAGCTTAGCTGTGCAGAAGAAGAACAACAAGAAGAAGAAATATCTCGAAATATGTCCGTCAGGCCCCTTCCCTTGAGATATATCTGCAAATATCTCGGAAACGAAGCGAGCTATGGCAAAATGTTAAGAGACCTTTTTTGTAGAGAATTATGTTTCCTACAATTTACGTTCTATGATATTTTTTTATCAGAAGCGTAGTTTTCGAGATATATCGAGATATTTAAAAGTTCCGAAGCCGCACCAACATAATAGAGATACAGAAAGACCGTGGCCCCTTTCTTTGAGATAACTCTGCACTAGTGCGTGCCGCAAATGCCACTTCCAGCTTAGCTGTGCAGAACAAGAACAACAAGAAGAAGAAATATCTCGAAATATGTCCGTCAGGCCCCTTCCCTTGAGATAAATCTGCAAATATCTCGGAAACGAAGCGAGCTATGGCAAAATGTTAAGAGACCTTTTTTGTAGAGAATTAAGTTTCCTACTATTTATGTTCTATGATATTTTTTGATCAGATGCGCAGTTCTCGAGATATATCAAGATATTTAAAAGTTCCGAAGCCGCACCAACATAATAGAGATACAGAAACACCGTGGCCCCTTTCTTTGAGATAACTCTGCACTATTGCGAGCTGCAAATGCCACTTCCAGCTTACTGTGCAGAAGAAGAACAACAAGAAGAAGAAATATCTCGAAATATGTCCGTCAGGCCCCTTCCCTTGAGATAAATCTGCAAATATCTCGGAAACGAAGCGAGCTATGGCAAAATGTTAAGAGACTTTATTTGTAGAGAATTAAGTTTCCTACTTTTCATGTTCTACGATATTTTTTGATCAGATGCGTAGTTCTCGAGATATATCAAGATATTTAAAAGTTCCGAAGCCGCACCAACATAATAGAGATACAGAAACACCGTGGCTCCTTTCTTTGAGATAGCTCTGCACTACTGCGAGCTGGAAATGCCACTTCCAGTTTAGCTGTGCAGAAGAAGAACAACAAGAAGAAGAAATATCTCGAAATATGTCCGTTAGGCCCCTTCCCTTCAGATAAATCTGCAAATATCTCGGAAACGAAGCGAGCTATGGCAAAATGTTAAGAGACCTTTTTTGTAGAGAATTAAGTTTCCTACTTTTTATGTTCTATGATATTTTTTGATCAGATGCGCAGTTCTCGAGATATATCAAGATATTTAAAAGTTCCGAAGCCGCACCAACATAATAGAGATACAGAAACACAGTGGCCCCTTTCTTTGAGATAACTCTGCACTATTGCGAGCTGCAAATGCCACTTCCAGCTTAGCTGTGCAGAAGAAGAACAACAAGAAGAAGAAATATCTCGAAATATGTCCGTCAGGCCCTTTCCCTTCAGATAAATCTGCAAACATCTCGGAAACGAAGCGAGCTATGGCAAAATGCTAAGAGACCTTTTTTGTAGAGAATTATGTTTCCTACAATTTATGTTCTATGATATTTTTTGATCAGAAGCGTAGTTTTCGAGATATATCGAGATATTTAAGAGTTCCGAAGCCGCACCAACATAATAGAGATACAGAAACACCGTGGCCCCTTTCTTTGAGATAACTCTGCACTAGTGCGAGCCGCAAATGCCACTTCCAGCTTAGCTGTGCAGAAGAAGAAATATCTCGAAATATGTCCGTCAGGCCCCTTCCCTTGAGATAAATCTGCAAATATCTCGGAAACGAAGCGAGCTATGGCAAAATGTTAAGAGACCTTTTTTGTAGAGAATTAAGTTTCCTACTTTTTATGTTCTATGATATTTTTTGATCAGATGCGCAGTTCTCGAGATATATCAAGATATTTAAAAGTTCCGAAGCCGCACCAACATAATAGAGATACAGAAACACCGTGGCCCCTTTCTTTGAGATAACTTTGCACTATTGCGAGCTGTAAATGCCACTTCCAGCTTAGCTGTGCAGAAGAAGAACAACAAGAAGAAGAAATATCTCGAAATATGTCCGTCAGGCCCCTTCCCTTGAGATAAATCTGCAAATATCTCGGAAAGGAAGCTAGCTATGGCAAAATGTTAAGAGACCTTTTTTGTAGAGAATTATGTTTCCTACAATTTATGTTCTATGATATTTTTTGATCAGAAGCGTAGTTTTCGAGATATATCGAGATATTTAAAAGTTCCGAAGCCGCACCAACATAATAGAGATACAGAAACACCGTGGCCCCTTTCTTTGAGATAACTCTGCACTAGTGCGAGCCGCAAATGCCACTTCCAGCTTAGCTGTGCAGAAGAAGAACAACAAGAAGAAGAAATATCTCGAAATATGTCCGTCAGGCCCCTTCCCTTGAGATAAATCTGCAAATATCTCGGAAACGAAGAGAGCTATGGCAAAATGTTAAGAGACCTTTTTTGTAGAGAATTAAGTTTCCTACTTTTTATGTTCTATGATATTTTTTGATCAGCTGCGTAGTTCTCGAGATATATCAAGATATTTAAAAGTTCCGAAGCCGCACCAACATAATAGAGATACAGAAACACCGTGGCCCCTTTCTTTGAGATAACTCTGCACTATTGCGAGCTGGAAATGCCACTTCCAGTTTAGCTGTGCAGAAGAAGAACAACAAGAAGAAGAAATATCTCGAAATATGTCCGTCAGGCCCCTTCCCTTGAGATAAATATGCAAATATCTCGGAAACAAAGCGAGCTATGGCAAAATGTTAAGAGACCTTTTTTGTAGAGAATTAAGTTTCCTACTTTTTATGTTCTATGATATTTTTTGATCAGATGCGCAGTTCTCGAGATATATCAAGATATTTAAAAGTTCCGAAGCCGCACCAACATAATAGAGATACAGAAACACCGTGGCCCCTTTCTTTGAGATAACTCTGCACTATTGCGAGCTGCAAATGCCACTTCCAGCTTACTGTGCAGAAGAAGAACAACAAGAAGAAGAAATATCTCGAAATATGTCCGTCAGGCCCCTTCCCTTGAGATAAATCTGCAAATATCTCGGAAACGAAGCGAGCTATGGCAAAATGTTAAGAGACCTTTTTTGTAGAGAATTAAGTTTCCTACTTTTTATGTTCTATGATATTTTTTGATCAGATGCGCAGTTCTCGAGATATATCAAGATATTTAAAAGTTCCGAAGCCGCACCAACATAATAGAGATACAGAAACACAGTGGCCCCTTTCTTTGAGATAACTCTGCACTATTGCGAGCTGCAAATGCCACTTCCAGCTTAGCTGTGCAGAAGAAGAACAACAAGAAGAAGAAATATCTCGAAATATGTCCGTCAGGCCCTTTCCCTTCAGATAAATCTGCAAACATCTCGGAAACGAAGCGAGCTATGGCAAAATGCTAAGAGACCTTTTTTGTAGAGAATTATGTTTCCTACAATTTATGTTCTATGATATTTTTTGATCAGAAGCGTAGTTTTCGAGATATATCGAGATATTTAAGAGTTCCGAAGCCGCACCAACATAATAGAGATACAGAAACACCGTGGCCCCTTTCTTTGAGATAACTCTGCACTAGTGCGAGCCGCAAATGCCACTTCCAGCTTAGCTGTGCAGAAGAAGAAATATCTCGAAATATGTCCGTCAGGCCCCTTCCCTTGAGATAAATCTGCAAATATCTCGGAAACGAAGCGAGCTATGGCAAAATGTTAAGAGACCTTTTTTGTAGAGAATTAAGTTTCCTACTTTTTATGTTCTATGATATTTTTTGATCAGATGCGCAGTTCTCGAGATATATCAAGATATTTAAAAGTTCCGAAGCCGCACCAACATAATAGAGATACAGAAACACCGTGGCCCCTTTCTTTGAGATAACTTTGCACTATTGCGAGCTGTAAATGCCACTTCCAGCTTAGCTGTGCAGAAGAAGAACAACAAGAAGAAGAAATATCTCGAAATATGTCCGTCAGGCCCCTTCCCTTGAGATAAATCTGCAAATATCTCGGAAAGGAAGCTAGCTATGGCAAAATGTTAAGAGACCTTTTTTGTAGAGAATTATGTTTCCTACAATTTATGTTCTATGATATTTTTTGATCAGAAGCGTAGTTTTCGAGATATATCGAGATATTTAAAAGTTCCGAAGCCGCACCAATATAATAGGGATACAGAAACACCGTGGCCCCTTTCTTTGAGATAACTCTGCACTAGTGCGACCCGCAAATGCCACTTCCAGCTTAGCTGTGCAGAAGAAGAACAACAAGAATAAGAAATATCTCGAAATATGTCCGTCAGGCCCCTTCCCTTGAGATAAATCTGCAAATATCTCGGAAACGAAGCGAGCTATGGCAAAATGTTAAGAGACCTTTTTTGTAGAGAATTAGGTTTCCTACTTTTTATGCTCTATGATATTTTTTGATCAGATGCGTAGTTCTCGAGATATATCAAGATATTTAAAAGTTCCGAAGCCGCACCAACATAATAGAGATACAGAAACACCGTGGCCCCTTTCTTTGAGATAACTCTGCACTATTGCGAGCTGTAAATGCCACTTCCAGCTTAGCTGTGCAGAAGAAGAACAACAAGAAGAAGAAATATCTCGAAATATGTCCGTCAGGCCAGTTCCTTTGAGCTGAATCTGCAAATATCTCGGAAACGAAGCGAGCTATGGCAAAATGTTAAGAGACGTTTTTTGTAGAGAATTATGTTTCCTACAATTTATGTTCTATGATATTTTTTGATCAGAAGCGTAGTTTTCGAGATATATCGAGATATTTAAAAGTTCCGAAGCCGCACCAACATAATAGGGATACAGAAACACCGTGGCCCCTTTCTCTGAGATAACTCTGCACTAGTGCGAGCCGCAAATGCCACTTCCAGCTTAGCTGTGCAGAAGAAGAGCAACAAGAAGAAGAAATATCTCGAAATATGTCCGACAGGCCCCTTCCCTTGAGATAAATCTGCAAATATCTCGGAAACGAAGCGAGCTATGGCGAAATGTTAAGAGACCTTTTTTGTAGAGAATTAAGTTTCCTACTTTTTATCTTCTATGATATTTTTTGGTCAGATGCGTAGTTCTCGAGATAGATCAAGATACTTAAAAGTTCCGAAGCCGCACCAACATAATAGAGATACAGAAACACCGTGGCCCCTCTCTTTGAGATAACTCTGCACTATTGCGAGCTGCAAATGCCACTTCCAGCTTAGCTGTGCAGAAGAAGAACAACAAGAAGAAGAAATATCTCGAAATATGTCCGTCAGGCCCCTTCCCTTGAGATAAATCTGCAAATATCTCGGAAACGAAGCGAGCTATGGCAAAATGTTTAGAGACCTTTCCTGTAGAGAATTAAGTTTCCTACTTTTTATGTAGTATGATATTTTTTGATCAGATGCGTAGTTCTCGAGATATATCAAGATATTTGAAAGTTCCGAAGCCGCACCAACATAATAGAGATACAGAAACACCGTGGCCCCTTTCTTTGAGATAACTCTGCACTATTGCGCGCTGCAAATGCCACTTCCAGCTTAGCTGTGCAGAAGAAGAACAACAAGAAGAAGAAATATCTCGAAATATGTCCGTCAGGCCCCTTCCCTTGAGATAAATCTGCAAATATCTCGGAAACGAAGCGAGCTATGGCAAAATGTTAAGAGACCTTTTTTGTAGAGAATTATGTTTCCTACAATTTATGTTCTATGATATTTTTTGATCAGAAGCGTAGTTTTCGAGATATATCGAGATATTTAAAAGTTCCGAAGCCGCACCAACATAATAGAGATACAGAAACACCGTGGCCCCTTTCTTTGGGATAACTGTGCACTATTGCGAGCTGCAAATGCCACTTCCAGCTTAGCTGTGCAGAAGAAGAACAACAAGAAGAAGAAATATCTCGAAATATGTCCGTCAGGCCACTTCCCTTGAGATATATCTGCAAATATCTCGGAAACGAAGCGAGCTATGGCAAAATGTTAAGAGACCTTTTTTGTAGAGAATTAAGTTTCCTACTTTTTATGTTCGATGATATTTTTTGATCAGATGCGTAGTTCTCGAGATATATCAAGATATTTAAAAGTTCCGAAGCTGCACCAACATAATAGAGGTACAGAAACACCGTGGCCTCTTTCTTTGAGATAACTCTGCACTATTGCGAGCTGCAAATGCCACTTCGAGCTTAGCTGTGCAGAAGAAGAACAACAAGAAGAAGAAATATCTCGAAATATGTCCGTCAGACCCCTTCCCTTGAGATGAATCTGCAAATATCTCGGAAACGAAGCGAGCTATGGCAAAACGTTAAGAGACCTTTTTTGTAGAGAATAATATTTCCTACAATTTACGTTCTATGATATTTTTTGATCAGAAGCGTAGTTTTCGAGATATATCGAGATATTTAAAAGCTCCGAAGCCGCACCAATATAATAGAGATACAGAAACACCGTGGCCCCTTTCTTTGAGATAACTCTGCACTATTGCGAGCCGCAAATGCCACTTCCAGCTCAGCTGTGCAGAAGAAGAACAACAAGAAGAAGAAATATCTCGAAATATGTCCGTCAGGCCCCTTCCCTTGAGATAAATCTGCAAATATCTCCGAAACGAAGCGAGCTATGGCAAAATGTTAAGAGACCTTTTTTGTAGAGAATTATGTTTCCTACAATTTATGTTCTATGATATTTTTTGATCAGAAGCGTAGTTTTCGAGATATATCGAGATATTTAAAAGTTCCGAAGCCGCACCAACATAATAGAGATACAGAAACACCGTGGCCCCTTTCTTTGGGATAACTCTGCACTATTGCGAGCTGCAAATGCCACTTCCAGCTTAGCTGTGCAGAAGAAGAACAACAAGAAGAAGAAATATCTCGAAATATGTCCGTCAGGCCCCTTCCCTTGAGATATATCTGCAAATATCTCGGAAACGAAGCGAGCTATGGCAAAATGTTAAGAGACCTTTTTTGTAGAGAATTATGTTTCCTACAATTTATGTTCTATGATATTTTTTGATCAGAAGCGTAGTTTTCGAGATATATCGAGATATTTAAAAGTTCCGAAGCCGCACCAACATAATAGAGATACAGAAACACCGTGGCCCCTTTCTTTGAGATAACTCTGCACTAGTGCGAGCCGCAAATGCCACTTCCAGCTTAGCTGTGCAGAAGAAGAACAACAAGAAGAAGAAATATCTCGAAATATGTCCGTCAGGCCCCTTCCCTTGAGATAAATCTGCAAATATCTCGGAAACGAAGCGAGCTATGGCAAAATGTTAAGAGACCTTTTTTGTAGAGAATTAAGTTTCCTACTTTTTATGTTCTATGATATTTTTTGATCAGATGCGTAGTTCTCGAGATATATCAAGATATTTAAAAGTTCCGAAGCCGCACCAACATGATAGGGATACAGAAATACCGTGGCCGCTTTCTTTGAGATAACTCTGCACTAGTGCGAGCCGCAAATGCCACTTCCAGCTTATCTGTGCAGAAGAAGAACAACAAGAAGAAGAAATATCTCGAAATATGTCCGTCAGGCCCCTTCCCTTGAGATAAATCTGCAAATATCTCGGAAACGAAGCGAGCTATGGCAAAATGTTAAGAGACGTTTTTTGTAGAGAATTATGTTTCCTACAATTTATGTTCTATGATATTTTTTGATCAGAAGCGTAGTTTTCGAGATATATCGAGATATTTAAAAGTTCCGAAGACGCACCAACATAATAGAGATACAGAAACACCGTGGCCCCTTTCTTTGAGATAACTGTGCAATAGTGCGAGCCGCAAATGCAACTTCCAGCTTAGCTGTGCAGAAGAAGAACAACAAGAAGAAGAAATATCTCGAAATATGTCCGTCAGGCCCCTTCCCTTGAGATAAATCTGCAAATGTCTCGGAAACGAAGCGAGCTATGGCAAAATGTTAAGAGACCTTTTTTGTAGAGAATTAAGTTTCCTACTTTTTATGTTCTATGATATTTTTTGATCAGATGCGTAGTTCTCGAGATATATAAAGGTATTTAAAAGTTCCGAAGCCGCACCAACATAATAGCGATACAGAAACACCGTGGCCCCTTTCTTTGAGATAACTCTGCACTATTGCGAGCTGCAAATGCCACTTCCAGCTTAGCTGTGCAGAAGAAGAACAACAAGAAGAAGAAATATCTCGAAATATGTCCGTCAGACCCCTTCCCTTGAGATGAATCTGCAAATATCTCGGAAACGAAGCGAGCTATGGCAAAACGTTAAGAGACCTTTTTTGTAGAGAATAATATTTCCTACAATTTACGTTCTATGATATTTTTTGATCAGAAGCGTAGTTTTCGAGATATATCGAGATATTTAAAAGCTCCGAAGCCGCACCAATATAATAGAGATACAGAAACACCGTGGCCCCTTTCTTTGAGATAACTCTGCACTATTGCGAGCCGCAAATGCCACTTCCAGCTCAGCTGTGCAGAAGAAGAACAACAAGAAGAAGAAATATCTCGAAATATGTCCGTCAGGCCCCTTCCCTTGAGATAAATATGCAAATATCTCGGAAACGAAGCGAGCTATGGCAAAATGTTAAGAGACCTTTTTTGTAGAGAATTATGTTTCCTACAATTTATGTTCTACGATATTTTTTGATCAGAAGTGTAGTTTTCGAGATATATCGAGATATTTAAAAGTTCCGAAGCCGCACCAACATAATAGAGATACAGAAACACCGTGGCCCCTTTCTTTGAGATAACTCTGCACTAGTGCGAGCTGCAAATGCCACTTCCAGCTTAGCTGTGCAGAAGAAGAACAACAAGAAGAAGAAATATCTCGAAATATGTCCGTCAGGCCCCTTCCCTTGAGATAAATATGCAAATATCACGGAAACGAAGCGAGCTATGGCAAAATGTTAAGAGACCTTTTTTGTAGAGAATTAAGTTTCCTACTTTTTATGTTCTATGATATTTTTTGATCAGATGCGTAGTTCTCGAGATATATCAAGATATTTAAAAGTTCCGAAGCCGCACCAACATAATAGAGATACAGAAACACCGTGGCCCCTTTCTTTGAGATAACTCTGCACTATTGCGAGCTGCAAATGCCACTTCCAGCTTAGCTGTGCAGAGGAAGAACAACAAGAAGAAGAAATATCTCGAAATATGTCTGTCAGGCCAGTTCCTTTGAGCTGAATCTGCAAATATCTCGGAAACGAAGCGAGCTATGGCAAAATGTTAAGAGACGTTTTTTGTAGAGAATTATGTTTCCTACAATTTATGTTCTATGATATTTTTTGATCAGAAGCGTAGTTTTCGAGATATATCGAGATATTTAAAAGTTCCGAAGACGCACCAACATAATAGAGATACAGAAACACCGTGGCCCCTTTCTTTGAGATAACTGTGCAATAGTGCGAGCCGCAAATGCAACTTCCAGCTTAGCTGTGCAGAAGAAGAACAACAAGAAGAAGAAATATCTCGAAATATGTCCGTCAGGCCCCTTCCCTTGAGATAAATCTGCAAATGTCTCGGAAACGAAGCGAGCTATGGCAAAATGTTAAGAGACCTTTTTTGTAGAGAATTAAGTTTCCTACTTTTTATGTTCTATGATATTTTTTGATCAGATGCGTAGTTCTCGAGATATATCAAGATATTTAAAAGTTCCGAAGCCGCACCAACATAATAGCGATACAGAAACACCGTGGCCCCTTTCTTTGAGATAACTCTGCACTATTGCGAGCTGCAAATGCCACTTCCAGCTTTGCTGTGCAGAAGAAGAACAACAAGAAGAAGAAATATCTCGAAATATGTCCGTCAGACCCCTTCCCTTGAGATGAATCTGCAAATATCTCGGAAACGAAGCGAGCTATGGCAAAACGTTAAGAGACCTTTTTTGTAGAGAATAATATTTCCTACAATTTACGTTCTATGATATTTTTTGATCAGAAGCGTAGTTTTCGAGATATATCGAGATATTTAAAAGCTCCGAAGCCGCACCAATATAATAGAGATACAGAAACACCGTGGCCCCTTTCTTTGAGATAACTCTGCACTATTGCGAGCCGCAAATGCCACTTCCAGCTCAGCTGTGCAGAAGAAGAACAACAAGAAGAAGAAATATCTCGAAATATGTCCGTCAGGCCCCTTCCCTTGAGATAAATATGCAAATATCTCGGAAACGAAGCGAGCTATGGCAAAATGTTAAGAGACCTTTTTTGTAGAGAATTAAGTTTCCTACTTTTTATGTTCTATGATATTTTTTGATCAGATGCGTAGTTCTCGAGATATATCAAGATATTTAAAAGTTCCGAAGCCGCACCAACATAATAGAGATACAGAAACACCGTGGCCCCTTTCTTTGAGATAACTCTGCACTATTGCGAGCTGTAAATGCCACTTCCAGCTTAGCTGTGCAGAAGAAGAACAACAAGAAGAAGAAATATCTCGAAATATGTCCGTCAGGCCCCTTCCCTTGAGATATATCTGCAAATATCTCGGAAACGAAGCGAGCTATGGCAAAATGTTAAGAGACCTTTTTTGTAGAGAATTATGTTTCCTACAATTTATGTTCTATGATATTTTTTGATCAGAAGCGTAGTTTTCGAGATATATCGAGATATTTAAAAGTTCCGAAGCCGCACCAACATAATAGGGATACAGAAACACCGTGGCCCCTTTCTTTGAGATAACTCTGCACTAGTGCGAGCCGCAAATGCCACTTCCAGCTTAGCTGTGCAGAAGAAGAACAACAAGAAGAAGAAATATCTCGAAATATGTCCGTCAGGCCACTTCCCTTGAGATAAATCTGCAAATATCTCGGAAACGAAGCGAGCTATGGCAAAATGTTAAGAGACGTTTTTTGTAGAGAATTATGTTTCCTACAATTTATGTTCTATGATATTTTTTGATCAGAAGCGTAGTTTTCGAGATATATCGAGATATTTAAAAGTTCCGAAGCCGCACCAACATAATAGAGATACAGAAACACCGTGGCCCCTTTTTTTGAGATAACTCTGCACTAGTGCGAGCCGCAAATGCCACTTCCAGCTTAGCTGTGCAGAAGAAGAGCAACAAGAAGAAGAAATATCTCGAAATATGTCCGACAGGCCCCTTCCCTTGAGATAAATCTGCAAATATCTCGGAAACGAAGCGAGCTATGGCAAAATGTTTAGAGACCTTTCTTGTAGAGAATTAAGTTTCCTACTTTTTATGTAGTATGATATTTTTTGATCAGATGCGTAGTTCTCGAGATATATCAAGATATTTAAAAGTTCCGAAGCCGCACCAACATAATAGAGATACAGAAACACCGTGGCCCCTTTCTTTGGGATAACTCTGCACTATTGCGAGCTGCAAATGCCACTTCCAGCTTAGCTGTGCAGAACAAGAACAACAAGAAGAAGAAATATCTCGAAATATGTCCGTCAGGCCACTTCCCTTGAGATAAATCTGCAAATATCTCGGAAACGAAGCGAGCTATGGCAAAATGTTAAGAGACCTTTTTTGTAGAGAATTATGTTTCCTACAATTTATGTTGTATGATATTTTTTGATCAGAAGCGTAGTTTTCGAGATATATCGAGATATTTAAAAGTTCCGAAGCCGCACCAACATAATAGAGATACAGAAACACCGTGGCCCCTTTGTTTGAGATAACTCTGCACTAGTGCGAGCCGCAAATGCCACTTCCAGCTTAGCTGTGCAGAAGAAGAACAACAAGAAGAAGAAATATCTCGAAATATGTCCGTCAGGCCCCTTCCCTTGAGATAAATATGCAAATATCACGGAAACGAAGCGAGCTATGGCAAAATGTTAAGAGACCTTTTTTGTAGAGAATTAAGTTTCCTACTTTTTATGTTCTATGATATTTTTTGATCAGATGCGTAGTTCTCGAGATATATCAAGATATTTAAAAGTTCCGAAGCCGCACCAACATAATAGAGATACAGAAACACCGTGGCCCCTTTCTTTGAGATAACTCTGCACTATTGCGAGCTGCAAATGCCACTTCCAGCTTAGCTGTGCAGAGGAAGAACAACAAGAAGAAGAAATATCTCGAAATATGTCTGTCAGGCCAGTTCCTTTGAGCTGAATCTGCAAATATCTCGGAAACGAAGCGAGCTATGGCAAAATGTTAAGAGACGTTTTTTGTAGAGAATTATGTTTCCTACAATTTATGTTCTATGATATTTTTTGATCAGAAGCGTAGTTTTCGAGATATATCGAGATATTTAAAAGTTCCGAAGACGCACCAACATAATAGAGATACAGAAACACCGTGGCCCCTTTCTTTGAGATAACTGTGCAATAGTGCGAGCCGCAAATGCAACTTCCAGCTTAGCTGTGCAGAAGAAGAACAACAAGAAGAAGAAATATCTCGAAATATGTCCGTCAGGCCCCTTCCCTTGAGATAAATCTGCAAATGTCTCGGAAACGAAGCGAGCTATGGCAAAATGTTAAGAGACCTTTTTTGTAGAGAATTAAGTTTCCTACTTTTTATGTTCTATGATATTTTTTGATCAGATGCGTAGTTCTCGAGATATATCAAGATATTTAAAAGTTCCGAAGCCGCACCAACATAATAGAGATACAGAAACACCGTGGCCCCTTTCTTTGAGATAACTCTGCACTATTGCGAGCTGTAAATGCCACTTCCAGCTTAGCTGTGCAGAAGAAGAACAACAAGAAGAAGAAATATCTCGAAATATGTCCGTCAGGCCCCTTCCCTTGA
This sequence comes from Osmia lignaria lignaria, assembly GCF_051020975.1. Taxonomy (NCBI): domain Eukaryota; kingdom Metazoa; phylum Arthropoda; class Insecta; order Hymenoptera; family Megachilidae; genus Osmia; species Osmia lignaria. The sequence goes on from NW_027478164.1 coordinate 7,223,142, forward strand.
GATATATCTGCAAATATCTCGGAAACGAAGCGAGCTATGGCAAAATGTTAAGAGACCTTTTTTGTAGAGAATTAAGTTTCCTACTTTTTATGTTCTATGATATTTTTTGATCAGATGCGTAGTTCTCGAGATATATCAAGATATTTAAAAGTTCCGAAGCCGCACCAACATAATAGCGATACAGAAACACCGTGGCCCCTTTCTTTGAGATAACTCTGCACTATTGCGAGCTGCAAATGCCACTTCCAGCTTAGCTGTGCAGAAGAAGAACAACAAGAAGAAGAAATATCTCGAAATATGTCCGTCAGGCCCCTTCCCTTGAGATATATCTGCAAATATCTCGGAAACGAAGCGAGCTATGGCAAAATGTTAAGAGACCTTTTTTGTAGAGAATTAAGTTTCCTACTTTTTATGTTCTATGATATTTTTTGATCAGATGCGTAGTTCTCGAGATATATCAAGATATTTAAAAGTTCCGAAGCCGCACCAACATAATAGCGATACAGAAACACCGTGGCCCCTTTCTTTGAGATAACTCTGCACTATTGCGAGCTGCAAATGCCACTTCCAGCTTAGCTGTGCAGAAGAAGAACAACAAGAAGAAGAAATATCTCGAAATATGTCCGTCAGACCCCTTCCCTTGAGATGAATCTGCAAATATCTCGGAAACGAAGCGAGCTATGGCAAAACGTTAAGAGACCTTTTTTGTAGAGAATAATATTTCCTACAATTTACGTTCTATGATATTTTTTGATCAGAAGCGTAGTTTTCGAGATATATCGAGATATTTAAAAGCTCCGAAGCCGCACCAATATAATAGAGATACAGAAACACCGTGGCCCCTTTCTTTGAGATAACTCTGCACTATTGCGAGCCGCAAATGCCACTTCCAGCTCAGCTGTGCAGAAGAAGAACAACAAGAAGAAGAAATATCTCGAAATATGTCCGTCAGGCCCCTTCCCTTGAGATAAATATGCAAATATCTCGGAAACGAAGCGAGCTATGGCAAAATGTTAAGAGACCTTTTTTGTAGAGAATTAAGTTTCCTACTTTTTATGTTCTATGATATTTTTTGATCAGATGCGTAGTTCTCGAGATATATCAAGATATTTAAAAGTTCCGAAGCCGCACCAACATAATAGAGATACAGAAACACCGTGGCCCCTTTCTTTGAGATAACTCTGCACTATTGCGAGCTGTAAATGCCACTTCCAGCTTAGCTGTGCAGAAGAAGAACAACAAGAAGAAGAAATATCTCGAAATATGTCCGTCAGGCCCCTTCCCTTGAGATATATCTGCAAATATCTCGGAAACGAAGCGAGCTATGGCAAAATGTTAAGAGACCTTTTTTGTAGAGAATTATGTTTCCTACAATTTATGTTCTATGATATTTTTTGATCAGAAGCGTAGTTTTCGAGATATATCGAGATATTTAAAAGTTCCGAAGCCGCACCAACATAATAGAGATACAGAAACACCGTGGCCCCTTTCTTTGAGATAACTCTGCACTAGTGCGAGCTGCAAATGCCACTTCCAGCTTAGCTGTGCAGAAGAAGAACAACAAGAAGAAGAAATATCTCGAAATATGTCCGTCAGGCCCCTTCCCTTGAGATAAATCTGCAAATATCTCGGAAACGAAGCGAGCTATGGCAAAATGTTAAGAGACCTTTTTTGTAGAGAATTAAGTTTCCTACTTTTCATGTTCTATGATATTTTTTGATCAGATGCGTAGTTCTCGAGATATATCAAGATATTTAAAAGTTCCGAAGCCGCACCAACATAATAGGGATACAGAAACACCGTGGCCCCTTTCTTTGAGATAACTCTGCACTATTGCGAGCTGCAAATGCCACTTCCAGCTTAGCTGTGCAGAAGAAGAACAACAAGAAGAAGAAATATCTCGAAATATGTCCGTCAGGCCCCTTCCCTTGAGATAAATCTGCAAATATCTCGGAAACGAAGCGAGCTATGGCAAAATGTTAAGAGACCTTTTTTGTAGAGAATTAAGTTTCCTACTTTTCATGTTCTATGATATTTTTTGATCAGATGCGTAGTTCTCGAGATATATCAAGATATTTAAAAGTTCCGAAGCCGCACCAACATAATAGGGATACAGAAACACCGTGGCCCCTTTCTTTGAGATAACTCTGCACTATTGCGAGCTGCAAATGCCACTTCCAGCTTAGCTGTGCAGAGGAAGAACAACAAGAAGAAGAAATATCTCGAAATATGTCCGTCAGGCCCCTTCCCTTGAGATATATCTGCAAATATCTCGGAAACGAAGCGAGCTATGGCAAAATGTTAAGAGACCTTTTTTGTAGAGAATTATGTTTCCTACAATTTATGTTGTATGATATTTTTTGATCAGAAGCGTAGTTTTCGAGATATATCGAGATATTTAAAAGTTCCGAAGCCGCACCAACATAATAGGGATACAGAAACACCGTGGCCCCTTTCTTTGAGATAACTCTGCACTAGTGCGAGCCGCAAATGCCACTTCCAGCTTAGCTGTGCAGAAGAAGAACAACAAGAAGAAGAAATATCTCGAAATATGTCCGTCAGGCCACTTCCCTTGAGATAAATCTGCAAATATCTCGGAAACGAAGCGAGCTATGGCAAAATGTTAAGAGACGTTTTTTGTAGAGAATTATGTTTCCTACAATTTATGTTCTATGATATTTTTTGATCAGAAGCGTAGTTTTCGAGATATATCGAGATATTTAAAAGTTCCGAAGCCGCACCAACATAATAGAGATACAGAAACACCGTGGCCCCTTTTTTTGAGATAACTCTGCACTAGTGCGAACCGCAAATGCCACTTCCAGCTTAGCTGTGCAGAAGAAGAGCAACAAGAAGAAGAAATATCTCGAAATATGTCCGACAGGCCCCTTCCCTTGAGATAAATCTGCAAATATCTCGGAAACGAAGCGAGCTATGGCAAAATGTTTAGAGACCTTTCTTGTAGAGAATTAAGTTTCCTACTTTTTATGTAGTATGATATTTTTTGATCAGATGCGTAGTTCTCGAGATATATCAAGATATTTAAAAGTTCCGAAGCCGCACCAACATAATAGAGATACAGAAACACCGTGGCCCCTTTCTTTGGGATAACTCTGCACTATTGCGAGCTGCAAATGCCACTTCCAGCTTAGCTGTGCAGAACAAGAACAACAAGAAGAAGAAATATCTCGAAATATGTCCGTCAGGCCACTTCCCTTGAGATAAATCTGCAAATATCTCGGAAACGAAGCGAGCTATGGCAAAATGTTAAGAGACCTTTTTTGTAGAGAATTATGTTTCCTACAATTTATGTTGTATGATATTTTTTGATCAGAAGCGTAGTTTTCGAGATATATCGAGATATTTAAAAGTTCCGAAGCCGCACCAACATAATAGAGATACAGAAACACCGTGGCCCCTTTGTTTGAGATAACTCTGCACTAGTGCGAGCCGCAAATGCCACTTCCAGCTTAGCTGTGCAGAAGAAGAACAACAAGAAGAAGAAATATCTCGAAATATGTCCGTCAGGCCCCTTCCCTTGAGATAAATATGCAAATATCACGGAAACGAAGCGAGCTATGGCAAAATGTTAAGAGACCTTTTTTGTAGAGAATTAAGTTTCCTACTTTTTATGTTCTATGATATTTTTTGATCAGATGCGTAGTTCTCGAGATATATCAAGATATTTAAAAGTTCCGAAGCCGCACCAACATAATAGAGATACAGAAACACCGTGGCCCCTTTCTTTGAGATAACTCTGCACTATTGCGAGCTGCAAATGCCACTTCCAGCTTAGCTGTGCAGAGGAAGAACAACAAGAAGAAGAAATATCTCGAAATATGTCTGTCAGGCCAGTTCCTTTGAGCTGAATCTGCAAATATCTCGGAAACGAAGCGAGCTATGGCAAAATGTTAAGAGACGTTTTTTGTAGAGAATTATGTTTCCTACAATTTATGTTCTATGATATTTTTTGATCAGAAGCGTAGTTTTCGAGATATATCGAGATATTTAAAAGTTCCGAAGACGCACCAACATAATAGAGATACAGAAACACCGTGGCCCCTTTCTTTGAGATAACTGTGCAATAGTGCGAGCCGCAAATGCAACTTCCAGCTTAGCTGTGCAGAAGAAGAACAACAAGAAGAAGAAATATCTCGAAATATGTCCGTCAGGCCCCTTCCCTTGAGATAAATCTGCAAATGTCTCGGAAACGAAGCGAGCTATGGCAAAATGTTAAGAGACCTTTTTTGTAGAGAATTAAGTTTCCTACTTTTTATGTTCTATGATATTTTTTGATCAGATGCGTAGTTCTCGAGATATATCAAGATATTTAAAAGTTCCGAAGCCGCACCAACATAATAGCGATACAGAAACACCGTGGCCCCTTTCTTTGAGATAACTCTGCACTATTGCGAGCTGCAAATGCCACTTCCAGCTTAGCTGTGCAGAAGAAGAACAACAAGAAGAAGAAATATCTCGAAATATGTCCGTCAGACCCCTTCCCTTGAGATGAATCTGCAAATATCTCGGAAACGAAGCGAGCTATGGCAAAACGTTAAGAGACCTTTTTTGTAGAGAATAATATTTCCTACAATTTACGTTCTATGATATTTTTTGATCAGAAGCGTAGTTTTCGAGATATATCGAGATATTTAAAAGCTCCGAAGCCGCACCAATATAATAGAGATACAGAAACACCGTGGCCCCTTTCTTTGAGATAACTCTGCACTATTGCGAGCCGCAAATGCAACTTCCAGCTTAGCTGTGCAGAAGAAGAACAACAAGAAGAAGAAATATCTCGAAATATGCCCGTCAGGCCCCTTCCCTTGAGATAAATCTGCAAATGTCTCGGAAACGAAGCGAGCTATGGCAAAATGTTAAGAGACCTTTTTTGTAGAGAATTAAGTTTCCTACTTTTTATGTTCTATGATATTTTTTGATCAGATGCGTAGTTCTCGAGATATATCAAGATATTTAAAAGTTCCGAAGCCGCACCAACATAATAGCGATACAGAAACACCGTGGCCCCTTTCTTTGAGATAACTCTGCACTATTGCGAGCTGCAAATGCCACTTCCAGCTCAGCTGTGCAGAAGAAGAACAACAAGAAGAAGAAATATCTCGAAATATGTCCGTCAGGCCCCTTCCCTTGAGATAAATATGCAAATATCTCGGAAACGAAGCGAGCTATGGCAAAATGTTAAGAGACCTTTTTTGTAGAGAATTAAGTTTCCTACTTTTTATGTTCTATGATATTTTTTGATCAGATGCGTAGTTCTCGAGATATATCAAGATATTTAAAAGTTCCGAAGCCGCACCAACATAATAGAGATACAGAAACACCGTGGCCCCTTTCTTTGAGATAACTCTGCACTATTGCGAGCTGTAAATGCCACTTCCAGCTTAGCTGTGCAGAAGAAGAACAACAAGAAGAAGAAATATCTCGAAATATGTCCGTCAGGCCCCTTCCCTTGAGATATATCTGCAAATATCTCGGAAACGAAGCGAGCTATGGCAAAATGTTAAGAGACCTTTTTTGTAGAGAATTATGTTTCCTACAATTTATGTTCTATGATATTTTTTGATCAGAAGCGTAGTTTTCGAGATATATCGAGATATTTAAAAGTTCCGAAGCCGCACCAACATAATAGAGATACAGAAACACCGTGGCCCCTTTCTTTGAGATAACTCTGCACTAGTGCGAGCCGCAAATGCCACTTCCAGCTTAGCTGTGCAGAAGAAGAACAACAAGAAGAAGAAATATCTCGAAATATGTCCGTCAGGCCCCTTCCCTTGAGATAAATCTGCAAATATCTCGGAAACGAAGCGAGCTATGGCAAAATGTTAAGAGACCTTTTTTGTAGAGAATTAAGTTTCCTACTTTTTATGTTCTATGATATTTTTTGATCAGATGCGTAGTTCTCGAGATATATCAAGATATTTAAAAGTTCCGAAGCCGCACCAACATGATAGGGATACAGAAATACCGTGGCCCCTTTCTTTGAGATAACTCTGCACTAGTGCGAGCCGCAAATGCCACTTCCAGCTTAGCTGTGCAGAAGAAGAACAACAAGAAGAAGAAATATCTCGAAATATGTCCGTCAGGCCCCTTCCCTTGAGATAAATCTGCCAATATCTCGGAAACGAAGCGAGCTATCGCAAAATGTTAAGAGACCTTTTTTGTAGAGAATTATGTTTCCTACAATTTATGTTCTACGATATTTTTTGATCTGAAGTGTAGTTTTCGAGATATATCGAGATATTTAAAAGTTCCGAAGCCGCACCAACATAATAGAGATACAGAAACACCGTGGCCCCTTTCTTTGAGATAACTCTGCACTATTGCGAGCTGCAAATGCCACTTCCAGCTTAGCTGTGCAGAAGAAGAACAACAAGAAGAAGAAATATCTCGAAATATGTCCGTCAGGCCCCTTCCCTTGAGATATATCTGCAAATATCTCGGAAACGAAGCGAGCTATGGCAAAATGTTAAGAGACCTTTTTTGTAGAGAATTATGTTTCCTACAATTTAGGTTCTATGATATTTTTTGATCAGATGCGTAGTTTTCGAGATATATCGAGATATTTAAATGTTCCGAAGCCGCACCAACATAATAGAGATACAGAAACACCGTGGCCCCTTTCTTTGAGATAACTCTGCACTAGTGCGAGCCGTAAATGCCACTTCCAGCTTAGCTGTGCAGAAGAAGAACAACAAGAAGAAGAAATATCTCGAAATATGTCCGTCAGGCCGCTTCCCTTGAGATATATCTGCAAATATCTCGGAAACGAAGCGTGCTATCGCAAAATGTTAAGAGACCTTTTTTGTAGAGAATTATGCTTCCTACAATTTATGTTCTATGATATTTTTTGATCAGAAGCGTAGTTTTCGAGATATATCGAGATATTTAAAAGTTCCGAAGCCGCACCAACATAATAGAGATACAGAAACACCGTGGCCCCTTTCGTTGAGATAACTCTGCACTAGTGCGAGCCGCAAATGCCACTTCCAGCTTAGCTGTGCAGAAGAAGAACAACAAGAAGAAGAAATATCTCGAAATATGTCCGTCAGACCCCTTCCCTTGAGATGAATCTGCAAATATCTCGGAAACGAAGCGAGCTATGGCAAAATGTTAAGAGACCTTTTTTGTAGAGAATTATGTTTCCTACAATTTAGGTTCTATGATATTTTTTGATCAGAAGCGTAGTTTTCGAGATATATCGAGATATTTAAAAGTTCCGAAGCCGCACCAACATAATAGAGATACAGAAACACCGTGGCCCCTTTCTTTGAGATAACTCTGCACTAGTGCGAGCCGCAAATGCCACTTCCAGCTTAGCTGTGCAGAAGAAGAACAACAAGAAGAAGAAATATCTCGAAATATGTCCGTCAGGCCGCTTCCCTTGAGATATATCTGCAAATATCTCGGAAACGAAGCGAGCTATGGCAAAATGTTAAGAGACCTTTTTTGTAGAGAATTAAGTTTCCTACTTTTTATGTTCTATGACATTTTTTGATCAGATGCGTAGTTCTCGAGATATATCAAGATATTTAAAAGTTCCGAAGCCGCACCAACATAATAGAGATACAGAAACACCGTGGCCCCTTTCTTTGAGATAACTCTGCACTATTGCGAGCTGGAAATGCCACTTCCAGTTTAGCTGTGCAGAAGAAGAACAACAAGAAGAAGAAATATCTCGAAATATGTCCGTCAGGCCAGTTCCTTTGAGCTGAATCTGCAAATATCTCGGAAACGAAGAGAGCTATGGCAAAATGTTAAGAGACCTTTTTTGTAGAGAATTAAGTTTCCTACTTTTTATGTTCGATGATATTTTTTGATCAGATGCGTAGTTCTCGAGATATATCAAGATATTTAAAAGTTCCGAAGCTGCACCAACATAATAGAGGTACAGAAACACCGTGGCCTCTTTCTTTGAGATAACTCTGCACTATTGCGAGCTGCAAATGCCACTTCGAGCTTAGCTGTGCAGAAGAAGAACAACAAGAAGAAGAAATATCTCGAAATATGTCCGTCAGGCCCCTTCCCTTGAGATAAATCTGCAAATATCTCGGAAACGAAGCGAGCTATGGCAAAATGTTAAGAGACCTTTTTTGTAGAGAATTAAGTTTCCTACTTTTTATGTTCCACGATATTTTTTGATCAGATGCGTAGTTCTCGAGATATATCAAGATATTTAAAAGTTCCGAAGCTGCACCAACATAATAGAGATACAGAAACACCGTGGCCCCTTTCTTTGAGATAACTCTGCACTAGTGCGAGCCGCAAATGCCACTTCCAGCTTAGCTGTGCAGAAGAAGAACAACAAGAAGAAGAAATATCTCGAATTATGTCCGTTAGGCCCCTTCCCTTGAGATAAATGTGCAAATATCTCGGAAACGAAGCGAGCTATGGCAAAATGTTGAGAGACCTTTTTTGTAGAGAATTAAGTTTCCTACAATTTATGTTCTATCATATTTTTTGATCAGAAGCGTAGTTTTCGAGATATATCGAGATGTTTAAAAGTTACGAAGCCGCACCAACATAATACAGATACAGAAACACCGTGGCCCCTTTCTTTGAGATAACTCTGCAATAGTGCGAGCCGCAAATGCCACTTCCAGCTTAGCTGTGCAGAAGAAGAACAACAAGAAGAAGAAATATTTCGAAATATGTCCGACAGGCCCCTTCCCTTGAGATAAATCTGCAAATATCTCGGAAACGAAGCGAGCTATGGCGAAATGTTAAGAGACCTTTTTTGTAGAGAATTAAGTTTCCTACTTTTTATCTTCTATGATATTTTTTGATCAGATGCGTAGTTCTCGAGATATATCAAGATATTTAAAAGTGCCGAAGCCGCACCAACATAATACAGATACAGAAACACCGTGGCCCCTTTCTTTGAGATAACTGTGCAATAGTGCGAGCCGCAAATGCCACTTCCAGCTTAGCTGTGCAGAGGAAGAACAACAAGAAGAAGAAATATTTCGAAATATGTCCGTCAGGCCCCTTCCCTTGAGATAAATCTGCAAATATCTCGGAAACGAAGCGAGCTATGGCAAAATGTTAAGAGACCTTTTTTGTAGAGAATTAAGTTTCCTACTTTTGATGCTCTATGATATTTTTTGATCAGATGCGTAGTTCTCGAGATATATCAAGATATTTAAAAGTTCCGAAGCCGCACCAACATAATAGAGATACAGAAACACCGTGGCCTCATTCTTTGAGATAACTCTGCACTATTGCGAGCTGCAAATGCCACTTCCAGCTTAGCTGTGCAGAAGAAGAACAACAAGAAGAAGAAATATCTCGAAATATGTCCGTCAGGCCCCTTCCCTTGAGATATATCTGCAAATATCTCGGAAACGAAGCGAGCTATGGCAAAATGTTAAGAGACCTTTTTTGTACAGAATTATGTTTCCTACAATTTAGGTTCTATGATATTTTTTGATCAGAAGCGTAGTTTTCGAGATATATCGAGATATTTAAAAGTTCCGAAGCCGCACCAACATAATAGAGATACAGAAACACCGTGGCCCCTTTCTTTAAGATAACTCTGCACTAGTGCGAGCCGCAAATGCCACTTCCAGCTTAGCTGTGCAGAAGAAGAACAACAAGAAGAAGAAATATCTCGAAATATGTCCGTCAGGCCGCTTCCCTTGAGATATATCTGCAAATATCTCGGAAACGAAGCGAGCTATGGCAAAATGTTAAGAGACCTTTTTTGTAGAGAATTAAGTTTCCTACTTTTTATGTTCTATGACATTTTTTGATCAGATGCGTAGTTCTCGAGATATATCAAGATATTTAAAAGTTCCGAAGCCGCACCAACATAATAGAGATACAGAAACACCGTGGCCCCTTTCTTTGAGATAACTCTGCACTATTGCGAGCTGGAAATGCCACTTCCAGTTTAGCTGTGCAGAAGAAGAACAACAAGAAGAAGAAATATCTCGAAATATGTCCGTCAGGCCAGTTCCTTTGAGCTGAATCTGCAAATATCTCGGAAACGAAGAGAGCTATGGCAAAATGTTAAGAGACCTTTTTTGTAGAGAATTAAGTTTCCTACTTTTTATGTTCGATGATATTTTTTGATCAGATGCGTAGTTCTCGAGATATATCAAGATATTTAAAAGTTCCGAAGCTGCACCAACATAATAGAGGTACAGAAACACCGTGGCCTCTTTCTTTGAGATAACTCTGCACTATTGCGAGCTGCAAATGCCACTTCGAGCTTAGCTGTGCAGAAGAAGAACAACAAGAAGAAGAAATATCTCGAAATATGTCCGTCAGGCCCCTTCCCTTGAGATAAATCTGCAAATATCTCGGAAACGAAGCGAGCTATGGCAAAATGTTAAGAGACCTTTTTTGTAGAGAATTAAGTTTCCTACTTTTTATGTTCCACGATATTTTTTGATCAGATGCGTAGTTCTCGAGATATATCAAGATATTTAAAAGTTCCGAAGCTGCACCAACATAATAGAGATACAGAAACACCGTGGCCCCTTTCTTTGAGATAACTCTGCACTAGTGCGAGCCGCAAATGCCACTTCCAGCTTAGCTGTGCAGAAGAAGAACAACAAGAAGAAGAAATATCTCGAATTATGTCCGTTAGGCCCCTTCCCTTGAGATAAATGTGCAAATATCTCGGAAACGAAGCGAGCTATGGCAAAATGTTTAGAGACCTTTTTTGTAGAGAATTAAGTTTCCTACAATTTATGTTCTATGATATTTTTTGATCAGAAGCGTAGTTTTCGAGATATATCGAGATGTTTAAAAGTTACGAAGCCGCACCAACATAATAGAGATACAGAAACACCGTGGCCCCTTTCTTTGAGATAACTCTGCAATAGTGCGAGCCGCAAATGCCACTTCCAGCTTAGCTGTGCAGAAGAAGAACAACAAGAAGAAGAAATATTTCGAAATATGTCCGACAGGCCCCTTCCCTTGAGATAAATCTGCAAATATCTCGGAAACGAAGCGAGCTATGGCGAAATGTTAAGAGACCTTTTTTGTAGAGAATTAAGTTTCCTACTTTTTATCTTCTATGATATTTTTTGATCAGATGCGTAGTTCTCGAGATATATCAAGATATTTAAAAGTGCCGAAGCCACACCAACATAATACAGATACAGAAACACCGTGGCCCCTTTCTTTGAGATAACTCTGCAATAGTGCGAGCCGCAAATGCCACTTCCAGCTTAGCTGTGCAGAAGAAGAACAACAAGAAGAAGAAATATTTCGAAATATGTCCGTCAGGCCCCTTCCCTTGAGATAAATCTGCAAATATCTCGGAAACGAAGCGAGCTATGGCAAAATGTTAAGAGACCTTTTTTGTAGAGAATTAAGTTTCCTACTTTTTATGCTCTATGATATTTTTTGATCAGATGCGTAGTTCTCGAGATATATCAAGATATTTAAAAGTTCCGAAGCCGCACCAACATAATACAGATACAGAAACACCGTGGCCCCTTTCTTTGAGATAACTCTGCACTAGTGCGAGCCGCAAATGCCACTTCCAGCTTAGCTGTGCAGAAGAAGAACACCAAGAAGAAGAAATATCTCGAAATATGTCCGTCAGGCCCCTTCCCTTGAGATAAATCTGCAAATATCTCGGAAACGAAGCGAGCTATGGCAAAATGTTAAGAGACCTTTTTTGTAGAGAATTAAGTTTCCTACTTTTTATGTTCTATGATATTTTGTGATCAGATGCGTAGTTCTCGAGATATATCAAGATATTTAAAAGTTCCGAAGCCGCACCAACATAATACAGATACAGAAACACCGTGGCCCCTTTCTTTGAGATAACTCTGCACTAGTGCGAGCCGCAAATGCCACTTCCAGCTTAGCTGTGCAGAAGAAGAACAACAAGAAGAAGAAATATCTCGAAATATGTCCGTCAGGCCCCTTCCCTTGAGATATATCTGCAAATATCTCGGAAACGACGCGAGCTATGGCAAAATGTTAAGAGACCTTTTTTGTAGAGAATTATGTTTCCTACTGTTTATGTTCTATGATATTTTTTGATCAGACGCGCAGTTCTCGAGATATATCAAGATATTTAAAAGTTCCGAAGCCGCACCAACATAATAGAGATACAGAAACACCGTGGCCCCTTTCTTTGAGATAACTGTGCACTAGTGCGAGCCGCAAATGCCACTTCCAGCTTAGCTGTGCAGAAGAAGAACAACAAGAAGAAGAAATAACTCGAAATATGTCCGTTAGGCCCCTTCCCTTGAGATAAATCTGCAAATATCTCGGAAACGAAGCGAGCTATGGCAAAATGTTAAGAGACCTTTTTTGTAGAGAATTAAGTTTCCTACTTTTTATGTTCTATGATATTTTTTGATCAGATGCGCAGTTCTCGAGACATATCAAGATATTTAAAAGTTCCGAAGCCGCACCAACATAATAGAGATACAGAAACACCGTGGCCCCTTTCTTTGAGATAACTCTGCACTATTGCGAGCTGTAAATGCCACTTCCAGCTTAGCTGTGCAGAAGAAGAACAACAAGAAGAAGAAATATCTCGAAATATGTCCGTCAGGCCCCTTCCCTTGAGATAAATCTGCAAATATCTCGGAAACGAAGCGAGCTATGGCGAAATGTTAAGAGACCTTTTTTGTAGAGAATTATGTTTCCTACTTTTTATCTTCTATGATATTTTTTGATCAGATGCGCAGTTCTCGAGATATATCAAGATATTTAAAAGTTCCGAAGCCGCACCAACATAATAGAGATACAGAAACACCGTGGCCCCTTTCTTTGAGATAACTGTGCACTAGTGCGAGCCGCAAATGCCACTTCCAGCTTAGCTGTGCAGAAGAAGAACAACAAGAAGAAGAAATAACTCGAAATATGTCCGTTAGGCCCCTTCCCTTGAGATAAATCTGCAAATATCTCGGAAACGAAGCGAGCTATGGCAAAATGTTAAGAGACCTTTTTTGTAGGGAATTAAGTTTCCTACTTTTTATGTTCTATGATATTTTTTGATCAGATGCGCAGTTCTCGAGACATATCAAGATATTTAAAAGTTCCGAAGCCGCACCAACATAATAGAGATACAGAAACACCGTGGCCCCTTTCTTTGAGATAACTCTGCACTATTGCGAGCTGTAAATGCCACTTCCAGCTTAGCTGTGCAGAAGAAGAACAACAAGAAGAAGAAATATCTCGAAATATGTCCGTCAGGCCCCTGCCCTTGAGATATATCTGCAAATATCTCGGAAACGAAGCGAGCTATGGCAAAATGTTGAGAGACCTTTTTTGTAGCGAATTATGTTTCCTACAATTTATGTTCTATGATATTTTTTGATCAGAAGCGTAGTTTTCGAGATATATCGAGATATTTAAAAGTTCCGAAGCCGCACCAACATAATAGAGATACAGAAACACCGTGGCCCCTTTCTTTGAGATAACTCTGCAATAGTGCGAGCCGCAAATGCCACTTCCAGCTTAGCTGTGCAGAAGAAGAACAACAAGAAGAAGAAATAACTCGAAATATGTCCGTTAGGCCCCTTCCCTTGAGATAAATCTGCAAATATCTCGGAAACGAAGCGAGCTATGGCAAAATGTTAAGAGACGTTTTTTGTAGAGAATTAAGTTTCCTACTTTTTATGTTCTATGATATTTTTTGATCAGATGCGTAGTTCTCGAGATATATCAAGATATTTAAAAGTTCCGAAGCCGCACCAACATAATAGAGATACAGAAACACCGTGGCCCCTTTCTTTGAGATAACTCTGCACTATTGCGAGCTGTAAATGCCACTTCCAGCTTAGCTGTGCAGAAGAAGAACAACAAGAAGAAGAAATGTCTCGAAATATGTCCGTCAGGCCCCTTCCCTTGAGATAAATCTGCAAATATCTCGGAAACGAAGCGAGCTATGGCAAAATGTTAAGAGACCTTTTTTGTAGAGAATTAAGTTTCCTACTTTTTATGTTCTATGATATTTTTTGATCAGATGCGTAGTTCTCGAGATATATCAAGATATTTAAAAGTTCCGAAGCCGCACCAACATAATAGAGATACAGAAACACCGTGGCCCCTTTCTTTGAGATAACTCTGCACTATTGCGAGCTGCAAATGCCACTTCCAGCTTAGCTGTGCAGAGGAAGAACAACAAGAAGAAGAAGTATCTCGAAATATGTCCGTCAGGCCCGTTCCTTTGAGCTGAATCTGCAAATATCTCGGAAACGAAGCGACCTATGGCAAAATGTTAAGAGACCTTTTTTGTAGAGAATTAAGTTTCCTACTTTTTATGTTCTATGATATTTTTTGATCAGATGCGTAGTTCTCGAGATATATCAAGATATTTAAAAGTTCCGAAGCCGCACCAACATAATAGAGATACAGAAACACCGTGGCCCCTTTCTTTGAGATAACTCTGCACTATTGCGAGCTGTAAATGCCACTTCCAGCTTAGCTGTGCAGAAGAAGAACAACAAGAAGAAGAAATATCTCGAAATATGTCCGTCAGGCCCCTTCCCTTGAGATATATCTGCAAATATCTCGGAAACGAAGCGAGCTATGGCAAAATGTTAACAAACCTTTTTTGTAGAGAATTAAGTTTCCTACTTTTTATCTTCTATGATATTTTTTGATCAGATGCGTAGTTCTCGAGATATATCAAGATATTTAAAAGTTCCGAAGCCGCACCAACATAATAGAGATACAGAAACACCGTGGCCCCTTTCTTTGAGATAACTCTGCACTATTGCGAGCTGTAAATGCCACTTCCAGCTTAGCTGTGCAGAAGAAGAACAACAAGAAGAAGAAGTATCTCGAAATATGTCCGTCAGGCCCGTTCCTTTGAGCTGAATCTGCAAATATCTCGGAAACGAAGCGACCTATGGCAAAATGTTAAGAGACCTTTTTTGTAGAGAATTAAGTTTGCTACTTTTTATGTTCTATGATATTTTTTGATCAGATGCGTAGTTCTCGAGATATATCAAGATATTTAAAAGTTCCGAAGCCGCACCAACATAATAGAGATACAGAAACACCGTGGCCCCTTTCTTTGAGATAACTCTGCACTATTGCGAGCTGCAAATGCCACTTCCAGCTTAGCTGTGCAGAGGAAGAACAACAAGAAGAAGAAGTATCTCGAAATATGTCCGTCAGGCCCGTTCCTTTGAGCTGAATCTGCAAATATCTCGGAAACGAAGCGACCTATGGCAAAATGTTAAGAGACCTTTTTTGTAGAGAATTAAGTTTGCTACTTTTTATGTTCTATGATATTTTTTGATCAGATGCGTAGTTCTCGAGATATATCAAGATATTTAAAAGTTCCGAAGCCGCACCAACATAATAGAGATACAGAAACACCGTGGCCCCTTTCTTTGAGATAACTCTGCACTATTGCGAGCTGTAAATGCCACTTCCAGCTTAGCTGTGCAGAAGAAGAACAACAAGAAGAAGAAATATCTCGAAATATGTCCGTCAGGCCCCTTCCCTTGAGATATATCTGCAAATATCTCGGAAACGAAGCGAGCTATGGCAAAGTGTTAACAAACCTTTTTTGTAGAGAATTAAGTTTCCTACTTTTTATCTTCTATGATATTTTTTGATCAGATGCGTAGTTCTCGAGATATATCAAGATATTTAAAAGTTCCGAAGCCGCACCAACATAATAGAGATACAGAAACACCGTGGCCCCTTTCTTTGAGATAACTCTGCACTATTGCGAGCTGTAAATGCCACTTCCAGCTTAGCTGTGCAGAAGAAGAACAACAAGAAGAAGAAATATCTCGAAATATGTCCGTCAGGCCCCTTCCCTTGAGATAAATCTGCAAATATCTCGGAAACGAAGCGAGCTATGGCAAAATGTTAAGAGACCTTTTTTGTAGAGAATTAAGTTTCCTACTTTTTATGTTCTATGATATTTTTTGATCAGATGCGTAGTTCTCGAGATATATCAAGATATTTAAAAGTTCCGAAGCCGCACCAACATAATAGAGATACAGAAACACCGTGGCCCCTTTCTTTGAGATAACTCTGCACTATTGCGAGCTGCAAATGCCACTTCCAGCTTAGCTGTGCAGAGGAAGAACAACAAGAAGAAGAAGTATCTCGAAATATGTCCGTCAGGCCCGTTCCTTTGAGCTGAATCTGCAAATATCTCGGAAACGAAGCGACCTATGGCAAAATGTTAAGAGACCTTTTTTGTAGAGAATTAAGTTTGCTACTTTTTATGTTCTATGATATTTTTTGATCAGATGCGTAGTTCTCGAGATATATCAAGATATTTAAAAGTTCCGAAGCCGCACCAACATAATAGAGATACAGAAACACCGTGGCCCCTTTCTTTGAGATAACTCTGCACTATTGCGAGCTGCAAATGCCACTTCCAGCTTAGCTGTGCAGAGGAAGAACAACAAGAAGAAGAAGTATCTCGAAATATGTCCGTCAGGCCCGTTCCTTTGAGCTGAATCTGCAAATATCTCGGAAACGAAGCGACCTATGGCAAAATGTTAAGAGACCTTTTTTGTAGAGAATTAAGTTTGCTACTTTTTATGTTCTATGATATTTTTTGATCAGATGCGTAGTTCTCGAGATATATCAAGATATTTAAAAGTTCCGAAGCCGCACCAACATAATAGAGATACAGAAACACCGTGGCCCCTTTCTTTGAGATAACTCTGCACTATTGCGAGCTGTAAATGCCACTTCCAGCTTAGCTGTGCAGAAGAAGAACAACAAGAAGAAGAAATATCTCGAAATATGTCCGTCAGGCCCCTTCCCTTGAGATATATCTGCAAATATCTCGGAAACGAAGCGAGCTATGGCAAAATGTTAACAAACCTTTTTTGTAGAGAATTAAGTTTCCTACTTTTTATCTTCTATGATATTTTTTGATCAGATGCGTAGTTCTCGAGATATATCAAGATATTTAAAAGTTCCGAAGCCGCACCAACATAATAGAGATACAGAAACACCGTGGCCCCTCTCTTTGAGATAACTCTGCACTATTGCGAGCTGGAAATGCCACTTCCAGTTTAGCTGTGCAGAAGAAGGACAACAAGAAGAAGAAATATCTCGAAATATGTCCGTTAGGCCCCTTCCCTTGAGATAAATCTGCAAATATCTCGGAAACGAAGCAACCTATGGCAAAATGTTAAGAGACCTTTTTTGTAGAGAATTAAGTTTCCTACTTTTTATGTTCTATGATATTTTTTGATCAGATGCGTAGTTCTCGAGATATATCAAGATATTTAAAAGTTCCGAAGCCGCACCAACATAATAGAGATACAGAAACACCGTGGCTCCTTTCTTTGAGATAACTCTGCACTATTGCGAGCTGTAAATGCCACTTCCAGCTTAGCTGTGCAGAAGAAGAACAACAAGACGAAGAAATATCTCGAAATATGTCCGTCAGGCCCCTTCCCTTGAGATAAATCTGCAAATATCTCGGAAACGAAGCGAGCTATGGCAAAATGTTAAGAGACCTTTTTTGTAGAGAATTAAGTTTCCTACTTTTTATGTTCTATGATATTTTTTGATCAGATGCGTAGTTCTCGAGATATATCAAGATATTTAAAAGTTCCGAAGCCGCACCAACATAATAGAGATACAGAAACACCGTGGCCCCTTTCTTTGAGATAACTCTGCACTATTGCGAGCTGCAAATGCCACTTCCAGCTTAGCTGTGCAGAGGAAGAACAACAAGAAGAAGAAGTATCTCGAAATATGTCCGTCAGGCCCGTTCCTTTGAGCTGAATCTGCAAATATCTCGGAAACGAAGCGACCTATGGCAAAATGTTAAGAGACCTTTTTTGTAGAGAATTAAGTTTCCTACTTTTTATGTTCTATGATATTTTTTGATCAGATGCGTAGTTCTCGAGATATATCAAGATATTTAAAAGTTCCGAAGCCGCACCAACATAATAGAGATACAGAAACACCGTGGCCCCTTTCTTTGAGATAACTCTGCACTATTGCGAGCTGTAAATGCCACTTCCAGCTTAGCTGTGCAGAAGAAGAACAACAAGAAGAAGAAATATCTCGAAATATGTCCGTCAGGCCCCTTCCCTTGAGATATATCTGCAAATATCTCGGAAACGAAGCGAGCTATGGCAAAATGTTAAGAGACCTTTTTTGTAGAGAATTATGTTTCCTACTTTTTATGTTCTATGATATTTTTTGATCAGACGCGTAGTTCTCGAGATATATCAAGATATTTAAAAGTTCCGAAGCCGCACCAACATAATAGAGATACAGAAACACCGTGGCCCCTTTCTTTGAGATAACTCTGCACTATTGCGAGCTGCAAATGCCACTTCCAGCTTAGCTGTGCAGAGGAAGAACAACAAGAAGAAGAAGTATCTCGAAATATGTCCGTCAGGCCCGTTCCTTTGAGCTGAATCTGCAAATATCTCGGAAACGAAGCGAGCTATGGCAAAATGTTAAGAGACGTTTTTTGTAGAGAATTATGTTTCCTACAATTTATGTTCTATGATATTTTTTGATCAGAAGCGTAGTTTTCGAGATATATCGAGATATTTAAAAGTTCCGAAGCCGCACCAACATAATAGAGATACAGAAACACCGTGGCCCCTTTCTTTGAGATAACTCTGCACTATTGCGAGCTGCAAATGCCACTTCCAGCTTAGCTGTGCAGAGGAAGAACAACAAGAAGAAGAAGTATCTCGAAATATGTCCGTCAGGCCCGTTCCTTTGAGCTGAATCTGCAAATATCTCGGAAACGAAGCGAGCTATGGCAAAATGTTAAGAGACGTTTTTTGTAGAGAATTATGTTTCCTACAATTTATGTTCTATGATATTTTTTGATCAGAAGCGTAGTTTTCGAGATATATCGAGATATTTAAAAGTTCCGAAGCCGCACCAACATAATAGAGATACAGAAACACCGTGGCCCCTTTCTTTGAGATAACTCTGCACTATTGCGACCTGCAAATGCCACTTCCAGCTCAGCTGTGCAGAAGAAGAACAACAAGAAGAAGAAATATCTCGAAATATGTCCGTCAGGCCCCTTCCCTTGAGATATATCTGCAAATATCTCGGAAACAAAGCGAGCTATGGCAAAATGTTAAGAGACCTTTTTTGTAGAGAATTATGCTTGCTACAATTTATGTTCTATGATATTTTTTGATCAGAAGCGTAGTTTTCGAGATATATCGAGATATTTAAAAGTTCCGAAGCCGCACCAACATAATAGAGATACAGAAGCACCGTGGCCCCTTTCGTTGAGATAACTCTGCACTAGTGCGAGCCGCAAATGCCACTTCCAGCTTAGCTGTGCAGAAGAAGAATAACAAGAAGAAGAAATATCTCGAAATATGTCCGTCAGGCCCCTTCCCTTGAGATAAATCTGCAAATATCTCGGAAACGAAGCGAGCTATGGCAAAATGTTAAGAGACCTTTTTTGTAGAGAATTAAGTTTCCTACTTTTCATGTTCTATGATATTTTTTGATCAGATGCGTACTTCTCGAGATATATCAAGATATTTAAAAGTTCCGAAGCAGCACCAACATAATAGAGATACAGAAACACCGTGGCCCCTTTCTTTGAGATAACTCTGCACTATTGCGAGCTGTAAATGCCACTTCCAGCTTAGCTGTGCAGAAGAAGAACAACAAGAAGAAGAAATATCTCGAAATATGTCCGTCAGGCCCCTTCCCTTGAGATAAATATGCAAATATCTCGGAAACGAAGCGAGCTATGGTAAAATGTTAAGAGACCTTTTTTGTAGAGAATTAAGTTTCCTACCTTTTATGTTCTATGATATTTTTTGATCAGATGCGTAGTTCTCGAGATATATCAAGATATTTAAAAGTTCCGAAGCCGCACCAACATAATAGAGATACAGAAACACCGTGGCCCCTTTCTTTGAGAAAACTCTGCACTATTGCGAGCTGCAAATGCCACTTCCAGCTTAGCTGTGCAGAGGAAGAACAACAAGAAGAAGAAATACCTCGAAATATGTCCGTCAGGCCAGTTCCTTTAAGCTGAATCTGCAAATATCTCGGAAACGAAACGAGCTATGGCAAAATGTTAAGAGACGTTTTTTGTAGAGAATTATGTTTCCTACAATTTATGTTCTATGATATTTTTTGATCTGAAGCGTAGTTTTCGAGATATATCGAGATATTAAAAAGTTCCGAAGACGCACCAACATAATAGAGATACAGAAACACCGTGGCCCCTTTCTTTGAGATAACTCTGCACTAGTGCGAGCCGCAAATGCCACTTCCAGCTTAGCTGTGCAGAAGAAGAACAACAAGAAGAAGAAATATCTCGAAATATGTCCGTCAGGCCCCTTCCCTTGAGATATATCTGCAAATATCTCGGAAACGAAGAGAGCTATGACAAAATGTTAAGAGACCTTTTTTGTAGAGAATTAAGTTTCCTACTTTTCATGTTCTATGATATTTTTTGATCGGATGCGTAGTTCTCGAGATATATCAAGATATTTAAAAGTTCCGAAGCCGCACCAACATAATAGAGATACAGAAACACCGTGGCCCCTTTCTTTGAGATAACTCTGCACTATTGCGAGCTGTAAATGCCACTTCCAGCTTAGCTGTGCAGAAGAAGAACAACAAGAAGAAGAAATATCTCGAAATATGCCCGTCAGGCCCCTTCCCTTGAGATATATCTGCAAATATCTCGGAAACGAAGCGAGCTATGGCAAAATGTTAAGAGACCTTTTTTGTAGAGAATTATGTTTGCTACAATTTATGTTCTATGATATTTTTTGATCAGAAGCGTAGTTTTCGAGATATATCGAGATATTTAAAAGTTCCGAAGCCGCACCAACATAATAGAGATACAGAAACACCGTGGCCCCTTTCTTTGAGATAACTCTGCACTAGTGCGAGCCGCAAATGCCACTTCCAGCTTAGCTGTGCAGAAGAAGAACAACAAGAAGAAGAAATATCTCGAAATATGTCCGTCAGGCCCCTTCCCTTGAGATAAATATGCAAATATCTTGGAAACGAAGCGAGCTATGGCAAAATGTTAAGCGACCTTTTTTGTAGAGAATTAAGTTTCCTACTTTTTATGTTCTATGATATTTTTTGATCAGATGCGTAGTTCTCGAGATATATCAAGATATTTAAAAGTTCCGAAGCCGCACCAACATAATAGAGATACAGAAACACCGTGGCCCCTTTCTTTGAGATAACTCTGCACTATTGCGAGCTGCAAATGCCACTTCCAGCGTAGCTGTGCAGAAGAAGAACAACAAGAAGAAGAAATATCTCGAAATATGTCCGTCAGGCCCCTTCCCTTGAGATATATCTGCAAATATCTCGGAAACGAAGAGAGCTACGGCAAAATGTTAAGAGACCTTTTTTGTAGAGAATTAAGTTTCCTACTTTTCATGTTCTATGATATTTTTTGATCAGATGCGTAGTTCTCGAGATATATCAAGATATTTAAAAGTTCCGAAGCCGCACCAACGTAATAGAGATACAGAAACACCGTGGCCCCTTTCTTTGAGATAACTCTACACTATTGCGAGCTGTAAATGCCACTTCCAGCTTAGCTGTGCAGAAGAAGAACAACAAGAAGAAGAAATATCTCGAAATATGTCCATCAGGACCCTTCCCTTGAGATAAATCTGCAAATATCTCGGAAACGAAATGAGCTATGGCAAACTGTTAAGAGACCTTTTTTGTAGAGAATTATGTTTCCTACAATTTATGTTCTATGATATTTTTTGATCAGAAGCGTAGTTTTCGAGATATATCGAGATATGTAAAAGTTCCGAAGCCGCACCAACATAATAGAGATACAGAAACACCGTGGCCCCTTTCTTTGAGATAACTCTGCACTATTGCGAGCTGCAAATGCCACTTCCAGCTTAGCTGTGCAGAAGAAGAACAACAAGAAGAAGAAACATCTCGAAATATGTCCGTCAGGCCCCTTCCCTTGAGATAAATCTGCAAATATCTCGGAAACGAAGCGAGCTATGGCAAAATGTTAAGAGACCTTTTTTGTACAGAATTATGTTTCCTACTTTTTATGTTCTATGATATTTTTTGATCAGATGCGTAGTTCTCGAGATATATCAAGATATTTAAAAGTTCCGAAGCCGCACCAACATAATAGAGATACAGAAACACCGTGGCCCCTTTCTTTGAGATAACTCTGCACTATTGCGAGCTGCAAATGCCACTTCCAGCTTAGCTGTGCAGAAGAAGAACAACAAGAAGAAGAAATATCTCGAAATATGTCCGTCAGGCCCCTTCCCTTGAGATATATCTGCAAATATCTCGGAAACGAAGTGAGCTATGGCAAAATGTTAAGAGACCTTTTTTGTAGATAATTATATTTCCTACAATTTATGTTCTATGATATTTTTTGATCAGAAGCGTAGTTTTCGAGATATATCGAGATATTTAAAAGTTCCGAAGCCGCACCAACATAATAGAGATACAGAAACACCGTGGCCCCTTTCTTTGAGATAACTCTGCACTAGTGCGAGCCGCAAATGCCACTTCCAGCTTAGCTGTGCAGAAGAAGAACAACAAGAAGAAGAAGTATCTCGAAATATGTCCGTCAGGCCCGTTCCTTTGAGCTGAATCTGCAAATATCTCGGAAACGAAGCGAGCTATGGCAAAATGTTAAGAGACGTTTTTTGTAGAGAATTATGTTTCCTACAATTTATGTTCTATGATATTTTTTGATCAGAAGCGTAGTTTTCGAGATATATCGAGATATTTAAAAGTTCCGAAGCCGCACCAACATAATAGAGATACAGAAACACCGTGGCCCCTTTCTTTGAGATAACTCTGCACTAGTGCGAGCCGCAAATGCCACTTCCAGCTTAGCTGTGCAGAAGAAGAACAACAAGAAGAAGAAGTATCTCGAAATATGTCCGTCAGGCCCGTTCCTTTGAGCTGAATCTGCAAATATCTCGGAAACGAAGCGAGCTATGGCAAAATGTTGAGAGACGTTTTTTGTAGAGAATTATGTTTCCTACAATTTATGTTCTATGATATTTTTTGATCAGAAGCGTAGTTTTCGAGATATATCGAGATATTTAAAAGTTCCGAAGCCGCACCAACATAATAGAGATACAGAAACACCGTGGCCCCTTTCTTTGAGATAACTGTGCACTAGTGCGAGCCGCAAATGCCACTTCCAGCTTAGCTGTGCAGAAGAAGAACAACAAGAAGAAGAAATATCTCGAAATATGTCCGTCAGGCCCCTTCCCTTGAGGTATATCTGCAAATATCTCGGAAACGAAGCGAGCCATGGCAAAATGTTAAGAGACCTTTTTTGTAGAGAATTAAGTTTCCTACTTTTTATATTCTATGATATTTTTTGATGAGAAGCGTAGTTTTCGAGATATATCGATTTATTTAAAAGTTCCGAAGCCGCCCCAACATAATAGAGATACAGAAACACCGTGGCCCCTTTCTTTGAGATAACTCTGCACTATTGCGAGCTGCAGATGCCACTTCCAGCTTAGCTGTGCAGAGGAAGAACAACAAGAAGAAAAAATATCTCGAAATATGTCCGTCAGGCCAGTTCCTTTGAGCTGAATCTGCAAATATCTCGGAAACGAAGCGAACTATGGCAAAATGTTAAGAGACGTTTTTTGTAGAGAATTATGTTTCCTACAATTTATGTTCTACGATATTTTTTGATCAGAAGCGTAGTTTTCGAGATATATCGAGATATTTAAAAGTTCCGAAGCCGCACCAACATAATAGAGATACAGAAACACCGTGGCCCCTTTCTTTGAGATAACTCTGCACTATTGCGAGCTGCAAATGCCACTTCCAGCTTAGCTGTGCAGAAGAAGAACAACAAGAAGAAGAAATATCTCGAAATATGTCCGTCAGGCCCCTTCCCTTGAGATAAATCTGCAAATATCTCGGAAACGAAGCGAGCTATGGCAAAATGTTAAGAGACCTTATTTGTAGAGAATTAAGTTTCCTACTTTTTATGTTCTATGATATTTTTTGATCAGATGCGTAGTTCTCGAGATATATCAGGATATCTAAAAGTTCCGAAGCCGCACCAACATAATAGAGATACAGAAACACCGTGGCCCCTTTCTTCGAGATAACTCTGCACTATTGCGAGCTGCAAATGCCACTTCCAGCTTAGCTGTGCAGAAGAAGAACAACAAGAAGAAGAAATATCTCGAAAAATGTCCATCAGGACCCTTCCCTTGAGATAAATCTGCAAATATCTCGGAAACGAAGCGAGCTATGGCAAAATGTTAAGAGACCTTTTTTGTAGAGAATTATGTTTGCTACAATTTATGTTCTACGATATTTTTTGATCAGAAGCGTAGTTTTCGAGATATATCGAGATATTTAAAAGTTCCGAAGCCGCACCAACATAATAGAGATACAGAAACACCGTGGCCCCTTTCTTTGAGATAACTCTGCACTATTGCGAGCTGCAAATGCCACTTCCAGCTTAGCTGTGCAGAAGAAGAACAACAAGAAGAAGAAATATCTCGAAATATGTCCGTCAGGCCCCTTCCCTCGAGATAAATCTGCAAATATCTCGGAAACGAAGCGAGCTATGGCAAAATGTTAAGAGACCTTTTTTGTAGAGAATTAAGTTTCCTACTTTTTATGTTCTATGATATTTTTTGATCAGATGCGTACTTCTCGAGATATATCAAGATATTTAAAAGTTCCGAAGCAGCACCAACATAATAGAGATACAGAAACACCGTGGCCCCTTTCTTTGAGATAACTCTGCACTATTGCGAGCTGTAAATGCCACTTCCAGCTTAGCTGTGCAGAAGAAGAACAACAAGAAGAAGAAATATCTCGAAATATGTCCGTCAGGCCCCTTCCCTTGAGATAAATATGCAAATATCTCGGAAACGAAGCGAGCTATGGTAAAATGTTAAGAGACCTTTTTTGTAGAGAATTAAGTTTCCTACCTTTTATGTTCTATGATATTTTTTGATCAGATGCGTAGTTCTCGAGATATATCAAGATATTTAAAAGTTCCGAAGCCGCACCAACATAATAGAGATACAGAAACACCGTGGCCCCTTTCTTTGAGAAAACTCTGCACTATTGCGAGCTGCAAATGCCACTTCCAGCTTAGCTGTGCAGAGGAAGAACAACAAGAAGAAGAAATACCTCGAAATATGTCCGTCAGGCCAGTTCCTTTAAGCTGAATCTGCAAATATCTCGGAAACGAAACGAGCTATGGCAAAATGTTAAGAGACGTTTTTTGTAGAGAATTATGTTTCCTACAATTTATGTTCTATGATATTTTTTGATCTGAAGCGTAGTTTTCGAGATATATCGAGATATTAAAAAGTTCCGAAGACGCACCAACATAATAGAGATACAGAAACACCGTGTCCCCTTTCTTTGAGATAACTCTGCACTAGTGCGAGCCGCAAATGCCACTTCCAGCTTAGCTGTGCAGAAGAAGAACAACAAGAAGAAGAAATATCTCGAAATATGTCCGTCAGGCCCCTTCCCTTGAGATATATCTGCAAATATCTCGGAAACGAAGAGAGCTATGACAAAATGTTAAGAGACCTTTTTTGTAGAGAATTAAGTTTCCTACTTTTCATGTTCTATGATATTTTTTGATCGGATGCGTAGTTCTCGAGATATATCAAGATATTTAAAAGTTCCGAAGCCGCACCAACATAATAGAGATACAGAAACACCGTGGCCCCTTTCTTTGAGATAACTCTGCACTATTGCGAGCTGTAAATGCCACTTCCAGCTTAGCTGTGCAGAAGAAGAACAACAAGAAGAAGAAATATCTCGAAATATGCCCGTCAGGCCCCTTCCCTTGAGATATATCTGCAAATATCTCGGAAACGAAGCGAGCTATGGCAAAATGTTAAGAGACCTTTTTTGTAGAGAATTATGTTTGCTACAATTTATGTTCTATGATATTTTTTGATCAGAAGCGTAGTTTTCGAGATATATCGAGATATTTAAAAGTTCCGAAGCCGCACCAACATAATAGAGATACAGAAACACCGTGGCCCCTTTCTTTGAGATAACTCTGCACTAGTGCGAGCCGCAAATGCCACTTCCAGCTTAGCTGTGCAGAAGAAGAACAACAAGAAGAAGAAATATCTCGAAATATGTCCGTCAGGCCCCTTCCCTTGAGATAAATATGCAAATATCTTGGAAACGAAGCGAGCTATGGCAAAATGTTAAGCGACCTTTTTTGTAGAGAATTAAGTTTCCTACTTTTTATGTTCTATGATATTTTTTGATCAGATGCGTAGTTCTCGAGATATATCAAGATATTTAAAAGTTCCGAAGCCGCACCAACATAATAGAGATACAGAAACACCGTGGCCCCTTTCTTTGAGATAACTCTGCACTATTGCGAGCTGCAAATGCCACTTCCAGCGTAGCTGTGCAGAAGAAGAACAACAAGAAGAAGAAATATCTCGAAATATGTCCGTCAGGCCCCTTCCCTTGAGATATATCTGCAAATATCTCGGAAACGAAGAGAGCTACGGCAAAATGTTAAGAGACCTTTTTTGTAGAGAATTAAGTTTCCTACTTTTCATGTTCTATGATATTTTTTGATCAGATGCGTAGTTCTCGAGATATATCAAGATATTTAAAAGTTCCGAAGCCGCACCAACGTAATAGAGATACAGAAACACCGTGGCCCCTTTCTTTGAGATAACTCTACACTATTGCGAGCTGTAAATGCCACTTCCAGCTTAGCTGTGCAGAAGAAGAACAACAAGAAGAAGAAATATCTCGAAATATGTCCATCAGGACCCTTCCCTTGAGATAAATCTGCAAATATCTCGGAAACGAAATGAGCTATGGCAAACTGTTAAGAGACCTTTTTTGTAGAGAATTATGTTTCCTACAATTTATGTTCTATGATATTTTTTGATCAGAAGCGTAGTTTTCGAGATATATCGAGATATGTAAAAGTTCCGAAGCCGCACCAACATAATAGAGATACAGAAACACCGTGGCCCCTTTCTTTGAGATAACTCTGCACTATTGCGAGCTGCAAATGCCACTTCCAGCTTAGCTGTGCAGAAGAAGAACAACAAGAAGAAGAAACATCTCGAAATATGTCCGTCAGGCCCCTTCCCTTGAGATAAATCTGCAAATATCTCGGAAACGAAGCGAGCTATGGCAAAATGTTAAGAGACCTTTTTTGTACAGAATTATGTTTCCTACTTTTTATGTTCTATGATATTTTTTGATCAGATGCGTAGTTCTCGAGATATATCAAGATATTTAAAAGTTCCGAAGCCGCACCAACATAATAGAGATACAGAAACACCGTGGCCCCTTTCTTTGAGATAACTCTGCACTATTGCGAGCTGCAAATGCCACTTCCAGCTTAGCTGTGCAGAAGAAGAACAACAAGAAGAAGAAATATCTCGAAATATGTCCGTCAGGCCCCTTCCCTTGAGATATATCTGCAAATATCTCGGAAACGAAGTGAGCTATGGCAAAATGTTAAGAGACCTTTTTTGTAGATAATTATATTTCCTACAATTTATGTTCTATGATATTTTTTGATCAGAAGCGTAGTTTTCGAGATATATCGAGATATTTAAAAGTTCCGAAGCCGCACCAACATAATAGAGATACAGAAACACCGTGGCCCCTTTCTTTGAGATAACTCTGCACTAGTGCGAGCCGCAAATGCCACTTCCAGCTTAGCTGTGCAGAAGAAGAACAACAAGAAGAAGAAGTATCTCGAAATATGTCCGTCAGGCCCGTTCCTTTGAGCTGAATCTGCAAATATCTCGGAAACGAAGCGAGCTATGGCAAAATGTTAAGAGACGTTTTTTGTAGAGAATTATGTTTCCTACAATTTATGTTCTATGATATTTTTTGATCAGAAGCGTAGTTTTCGAGATATATCGAGATATTTAAAAGTTCCGAAGCCGCACCAACATAATAGAGATACAGAAACACCGTGGCCCCTTTCTTTGAGATAACTCTGCACTAGTGCGAGCCGCAAATGCCACTTCCAGCTTAGCTGTGCAGAAGAAGAACAACAAGAAGAAGAAGTATCTCGAAATATGTCCGTCAGGCCCGTTCCTTTGAGCTGAATCTGCAAATATCTCGGAAACGAAGCGAGCTATGGCAAAATGTTGAGAGACGTTTTTTGTAGAGAATTATGTTTCCTACAATTTATGTTCTATGATATTTTTTGATCAGAAGCGTAGTTTTCGAGATATATCGAGATATTTAAAAGTTCCGAAGCCGCACCAACATAATAGAGATACAGAAACACCGTGGCCCCTTTCTTTGAGATAACTGTGCACTAGTGCGAGCCGCAAATGCCACTTCCAGCTTAGCTGTGCAGAAGAAGAACAACAAGAAGAAGAAATATCTCGAAATATGTCCGTCAGGCCCCTTCCCTTGAGGTATATCTGCAAATATCTCGGAAACGAAGCGAGCCATGGCAAAATGTTAAGAGACCTTTTTTGTAGAGAATTAAGTTTCCTACTTTTTATATTCTATGATATTTTTTGATGAGAAGCGTAGTTTTCGAGATATATCGATTTATTTAAAAGTTCCGAAGCCGCCCCAACATAATAGAGATACAGAAACACCGTGGCCCCTTTCTTTGAGATAACTCTGCACTATTGCGAGCTGCAGATGCCACTTCCAGCTTAGCTGTGCAGAGGAAGAACAACAAGAAGAAAAAATATCTCGAAATATGTCCGTCAGGCCAGTTCCTTTGAGCTGAATCTGCAAATATCTCGGAAACGAAGCGAACTATGGCAAAATGTTAAGAGACGTTTTTTGTAGAGAATTATGTTTCCTACAATTTATGTTCTACGATATTTTTTGATCAGAAGCGTAGTTTTCGAGATATATCGAGATATTTAAAAGTTCCGAAGCCGCACCAACATAATAGAGATACAGAAACACCGTGGCCCCTTTCTTTGAGATAACTCTGCACTATTGCGAGCTGCAAATGCCACTTCCAGCTTAGCTGTGCAGAAGAAGAACAACAAGAAGAAGAAATATCTCGAAATATGTCCGTCAGGCCCCTTCCCTTGAGATAAATCTGCAAATATCTCGGAAACGAAGCGAGCTATGGCAAAATGTTAAGAGACCTTATTTGTAGAGAATTAAGTTTCCTACTTTTTATGTTCTATGATATTTTTTGATCAGATGCGTAGTTCTCGAGATATATCAGGATATCTAAAAGTTCCGAAGCCGCACCAACATAATAGAGATACAGAAACACCGTGGCCCCTTTCTTCGAGATAACTCTGCACTATTGCGAGCTGCAAATGCCACTTCCAGCTTAGCTGTGCAGAAGAAGAACAACAAGAAGAAGAAATATCTCGAAAAATGTCCATCAGGACCCTTCCCTTGAGATAAATCTGCAAATATCTCGGAAACGAAGCGAGCTATGGCAAAATGTTAAGAGACCTTTTTTGTAGAGAATTATGTTTGCTACAATTTATGTTCTACGATATTTTTTGATCAGAAGCGTAGTTTTCGAGATATATCGAGATATTTAAAAGTTCCGAAGCCGCACCAACATAATAGAGATACAGAAACACCGTGGCCCCTTTCTTTGAGATAACTCTGCACTATTGCGAGCTGCAAATGCCACTTCCAGCTTAGCTGTGCAGAAGAAGAACAACAAGAAGAAGAAATATCTCGAAATATGTCCGTCAGGCCCCTTCCCTCGAGATAAATCTGCAAATATCTCGGAAACGAAGCGAGCTATGGCAAAATGTTAAGAGACCTTTTTTGTAGAGAATTAAGTTTCCTACTTTTTATGTTCTATGATATTTTTTGATCAGATGCGTAGTTCTCGAGATATATCAAGATATCTAAAAGTTCCGAAGCCGCACCAACATAATAGAGATACAGAAACACCGTGGCCCCTTTCTTCGAGATAACTCTGCACTAATGCGAGCTGCAAATGCCACTTCCAGCTTAGCTGTGCAGAAGAAGAACAACAAGAAGAAGAAATATCTCGAAAAATGTCCATCAGGACCCTTCCGTTGAGATAAATCTGCAAATATCTCGCAAACGAAGCGAGCTATGGCAAAATGTTAAGAGACCTTTTTTGTAGGGAATTAAGTTTCCTACTTTTTATGTTCGATGATATTTTTTGATCAGATGCGTAGTTCTCGAGATATATCAAGATATTTAAAAGTTCCGAAGCTGCACCAACATAATAGAGGTACAGAAACACCGTGGCCTCTTTCTTTGAGATAACTCTGCACTATTGCGAGCTGCAAATGCCACTTCGAGCTTAGCTGTGCAGAAGAAGAACAACAAGAAGAAGAAATATCTCGAAATATGTCCGTCAGACCCCTTCCTTTGAGATGAATCTGCAAATATCTCGGAAACGAAGCGAGCTATGGCAAAATGTTAAGAGACCTTTTTTGTAGAGAATTATGTTTCCTACAATTTATGTTCTATGATATTTTTTGATCAGAAGCGTAGTTTTCGAGATATATCGAGATATTTAAAAGATCCGAAGCTGCACCAACATAATAGAGATACAGAAACACCGTGGCCCCTTTCTTTGAGATAACTCTGCACTAGTGCGAGCCGCAAATGCCGCTTCCAGCTTAGCTGTGCAGAAGAAGAACAACAAGAAGAAGAAATATCTCGAAATATGTCCGTCAGGCCCCTTCCCTCGAGATAAATCTGCAAATATCTCGGAAACGAAGCGAGCTATGGCAAAATGTTAAGAGACCTTTTTTGTAGAGAATTAAGTTTCCTACTTTTTATGTTCTATGATATTTTTTGATCGGATGCGTAGTTCTCGAGATATATCAAGATATTTAAAAGTTCCGAAGCCGCACCAACATAATAGAGATACAGAAACACCGTGGCCCCTTTGTTTCAGATAACTCTGCACTATTGCGAGCTGTAAATGCCACTTCCTGTTTAGCTGTGCAGAAGAAGAACAACAAGAAGAAGAAATATCCCGAAATATGTCCGTCAGGCCCCTTCCCTTGAGATAAATCTGCAAATATCTCGGAAACGAAGCGAGCTATGGCAAAATGTTAAGAGACCTTTTTTGTAGAGAATTAAGTTTCCTACTTTTTATGTTCTATGATATTTTTTGATCGGATGCGTAGTTCTCGAGATATATCAAGATATTTAAAAGTTCCGAAGCCGCACCAACATAATAGAGATACAGAAACACCGTGGCCCCGTTCTTTGAGATAACTCTGCACTATTGCGAGCTGCAAATGCCACTTCCAGCTTAGCTGTGCAGAAGAAGAACAACAAGAAGAAGAAATATCTGGAAATATGTCCGTCAGGCCCCTTCCCTTGAGATATATCTGCAAATATCTCGGAAACGAAACGAGCTATGGCAAAATGTTAAGAGACCTTTTTTGTAGAGAATTATGTTTCCTACAATTTATGTTCTATGATATTTTTTGATCAGAAGCGTAGTTTTCGAGATATATCGAGATATTTAAAAGATCCGAAGCTGCACCAACATAATAGAGATACAGAAACACCGTGGCCCCTTTCTTTGAGATAACTCTGCACTAGTGCGAGCCGCAAATGCCGCTTCCAGCTTAGCTGTGCAGAAGGAGAACAACAAGAAGAAGAAATATCTCGAAATATGTCCGTCAGGCCCCTTCCCTCGAGATAAATCTGCAAATATCTCGGAAACGAAGCGAGCTATGGCAAAATGTTAAGAGACCTTTTTTGTAGAGAATTAAGTTTCCTACTTTTTATGTTCTATGATATTTTTTGATCGGATGCGTAGTTCTCGAGATATATCAAGATATTTAAAAGTTCCGAAGCCGCACCAACATAATAGAGATACAGAAACACCGTGGCCCCTTTCTTTGAGATAACTCTGCGCTATTGCGAGCTGGAAATGCCACTTCCAGTTTAGCTGTGCAGAAGAAGAACAACAAGAAGAGGAAATATCTCGAAATATGTCCGTCAGGCCCCTTCCCTTGAGATATATCTGCAAATATCTCGGAAACGAAACGAGCTATGGCAAAATGTTAAGAGACCTTTTTTGTAGAGAATTATGTTTCCTACAATTTATGTTCTATGATATTTTTTGATCAGAAGCGTAGTTTTCGAGATATATCGAGATATTTAACAGATCCGAAGCTGCACCAACATAATAGGGATACAGAAACACCGTGGCCCCTTTCTTTGAGATAACTCTGCACTAGTGCGAGCCGCAAATGCCGCTTCCAGCTTAGCTGTGCAGAAGAAGAACAACAAGAAGAAGAAATATCTCGAAATATGTCCGTCAGGCCCCTTCCCTCGAGATAATTCTGCAAATATCTCGGAAAGGAAGCGAGCTATGGCAAAATGTTAAGAGACCTTTTTTGTAGAGAATTAAGTTTCCCACAATTTAGGTTCTATGATATTTTTTGATCAGAAGCGTAGTTTTCGAGATATATCGAGATATTTAAAAGATCCGAAGCCGCACCAACATAATAGAGATACAGAAACACCGTGGCCCCTTTCTTTGAGATCACTCTGCACCACTGCGAGCTGCAAATGCCACTTCCAGCTTAGCTGTGCAGAAGAAGACCAACAAGAAGAAGAAATATCTCGAAATATGTCCGTCAGGCCCCTTCCCTCGAGATAAATCTGCAAATATCTCGGAAACGAAGCGAGCTATGGCAAAATGTTAAGAGACCTTTTTTGTAGAGAATTAAGTTTCCTACTTTTTATGTTCTATGATATTTTTTGATCGGATGCGTAGTTCTCGAGATATATCAAGATATTTAAAAGTTCCGAAGCCGCACCAACATAATAGAGATACAGAAACACCGTGGCCCCTTTCTTTGAGATAACTCTGCACTATTGCGAGCTGCAAATGCCACTTCCAGCTTAGCTGTGCAGAAGAAGAACAACAAGAAGAAGAAATATCTGGAAATATGTCCGTCAGGCCCCTTCCCTTGAGATATATCTGCAAATATCTCGGAAACGAAACGAGCTATGGCAAAATGTTAAGACACCTTTTTTGTAGAGAATTATGTTTCCTACAATTTATGTTCTATGATATTTTTTGATCAGAAGCGTAGTTTTCGAGATATATCGAGATATTTAAAAGATCCGAAGCTGCACCAACATAATAGAGATACAGAAACACCGTGGCCCCTTTCTTTGAGATAACTCTGCACTAGTGCGAGCCGCAAATGCCGCTTCCAGCTTAGCTGTGCAGAAGAAGAACAACAAGAAGAAGAAATATCTCGAAATATGTCCGTCAGGCCCCTTCCCTCGAGATAAATCTGCAAATATCTCGGAAACGAAGCGAGCTATGGCAAAATGTTAAGAGACCTTTTTTGTAGAGAATTAAGTTTCCTACTTTTTATGTTCTATGATATTTTTTGATCGGATGCGTAGTTCTCGAGATATATCAAGATATTTAAAAGTTCCGAAGCCGCACCAACATAATAGAGATACAGAAACACCGTGGCCCCTTTCTTTGAGATAACTCTGCACTATTGCGAGCTGCAAATGCCACTTCCAGCTTAGCTGTGCAGAAGAAGAACAACAAGAAGAAGAAATATCTGGAAATATGTCCGTCAGGCCCCTTCCCTTGAGATAAATCTGCAAATATCTCGGAAACGAAGCGAGCTACGGCAAAATGTTAAGAGACCTTTTTTGTAGAGAATTATATTTCCCACAATTTAGGTTCTATGATATTTTTTGATCAGAAGCGTAGTTTTCGAGATATATCGAGATATTTAAAAGATCCGAAGCCGCACCAACATAATAGAGATACAGAAACACCGTGGCCCCTTTCTTTGAGATAACTCTGCACCATTGCGAGCTGCAAATGCCACTTCCAGCTTAGCTGTGCAGAAGAAGACCAACAAGAAGAAGAAATATCTCGAAATATGTCCGTCAGGCCCCTTCCCTTGAGATAAATCTGCAAATATCTCGGAAACGAAGCGAGCTATGGCAAAATGTTAAGAGACCTTATTTGTAGAGAATTAAGTTTCCTACTTTTTATGTTCTATGATATTATTTGATCAGATGCGTAGTTCTCGAGATATATCAAGATATTTAAAAGTTCCGAAGCCGCACCAACATAATAGAGATACAGAAACACCGTGGCCCCTTTGTTTCAGATAACTCTGCACTATTGCGAGCTGGAAATGCCACTTCCTGTTTAGCTGTGCAAGAAGAAGAACAACAAGAAGAAGAAATATCCCGAAATATGTCCGTCAGGCCCCTTCCCTTGAGATAAATCTGTATATATCTCGGAAACGAAGCGAGCTATGGCAAAATGTTAAGAGACCTTATTTGTAGAGAATTAAGTTTCCTACTTCTTATGTTCTATGATATTATTTGATCAGATGCGTAGTTCTCGAGATATATCAAGATATTTAAAAGTTCCGAAGCCGCACCAACATAATAGAGATACAGAAACACCGTGGCCCCTTTCTTTGAGATAACTCTGCGCTATTGCGAGCTGGAAATGCCACTTCCCGTTTAGCTGTGCAGAAGAAGAACAACAAGAAGAGGAAATATCTCGAAATATGTCCGTCAGGCCCCTTCCCTTGAGATATATCTGCAAATATCTCGGAAACGAAACGAGCTATGGCAAAATGTTAAGAGACCTTTTTTGTAGAGAATTATGTTTCCTACAATTTATGTTCTATGATATTTTTTGATCAGAAGCGTAGTTTTCGAGATATATCGAGATATTTAACAGATCCGAAGCTGCACCAACATAATAGGGATACAGAAACACCGTGGCCCCTTTCTTTGAGATAACTCTGCACTAGTGCGAGCCGCAAATGCCGCTTCCAGCTTAGCTGTGCAGAAGAAGAACAACAAGAAGAAGAAATATCTCGAAATATGTCCGTCAGGCCCCTTCCCTCGAGATAAATCTGCAAATATCTCGGAAACGAAGCGAGCTATGGCAAAATGTTAAGAGACCTTTTTTGTAGAGAATTAAGTTTCCCACAATTTAGGTTCTATGATATTTTTTGATCAGAAGCGTAGTTTTCGAGATATATCGAGATATTTAAAAGATCCGAAGCCGCACCAACATAATAGAGATACAGAAACACCGTGGCCCCTTTCTTTGAGATAACTCTGCACCATTGCGAGCTGCAAATGCCACTTCCAGCTTAGCTGTGCAGAAGAAGACCAACAAGAAGAAGAAATATCTCGAAATATGTCCGTCAGGCCCCTTCCCTCGAGATAAATCTGCAAATATCTCGGAAACGAAGCGAGCTATGGCAAAATGTTAAGAGACCTTTTTTGTAGAGAATTAAGTTTCCTACTTTTTATGTTCTATGATATTTTTTGATCGGATGCGTAGTTCTCGAGATATATCAAGATATTTAAAAGTTCCGAAGCCGCACCAACATAATAGAGATACAGAAACACCGTGGCCCCTTTCTTTGAGATAACTCTGCGCTATTGCGAGCTGGAAATGCCACTTCCAGTTTAGCTGTGCAGAAGAAGAACAACAAGAAGAGGAAATATCTCGAAATATGTCCGTCAGGCCCCTTCCCTTGAGATATATCTGCAAATATCTCGGAAACGAAAGGAGCTATCGCAAAATGTTAAGAGACCTTTTTTGTAGAGAATTATGTTTCCTACAATTTATGTTCTATGATATTTTTTGATCAGAAGCGTAGTTTTCGAGATATATCGAGATATTTAAAAGATCCGAAGCCGCACCAACATAATAGAGATACAGAAACACCGTGGCCCCTTTCTTTGAGATAACTCTGCACCATTGCGAGCTGCAAATGCCACTTCCAGCTTAGCTGTGCAGAAGAAGACCAACAAGAAGAAGAAATATCTCGAAATATGTCCGTCAGGCCCCTTCCCTTGAGATAAATCTGCAAATATCTCGGAAACGAAGCGAGCTATGGCAAAATGTTAAGAGACCTTATTTGTAGAGAATTAAGTTTCCTACTTTTTATGTTCTATGATATTATTTGATCAGATGCGTAGTTCTCGAGATATATCAAGATATTTAAAAGTTCCGAAGCCGCACCAACATAATAGAGACACAGAAACACCGTGGCCCCTTTCTTTCAGATAACTCTGCACTATTGCGAGCTGGAAATGCCACTTCCTGTTTAGCTGTGCAGAAGAAGAACAACAAGAAGAAGAAATATCCCGAAATATGTCCGTCAGGCCCCTTCCCTTGAGATAAATCTGCATATATCTCGGAAACGAAGCGAGCTATGGCAAAATGTTAAGAGACCTTATTTGTAGAGAATTAAGTTTCCTACTTCTTATGTTCTATGATATTATTTGATCAGATGCGTAGTTCTCGAGATATATCAAGATATTTAAAAGTTCCGAAGCCGCACCAACATAATAGAGATACAGAAACACCGTGGCCCCTTTCTTTGAGATAACTCTGCGCTATTGCGAGCTGGAAATGCCACTTCCCGTTTAGCTGTGCAGAAGAAGAACAACAAGAAGAGGAAATATCTCGAAATATGTCCGTCAGGCCCCTTCCCTTGAGATATATCTGCAAATATCTCGGAAACGAAGCGAGCTATGGCAAAATGTTAAGAGACCTTTTTTGTAGAGAATTATGTTTCCTACAATTTATGTTCTATGATATTTTTTGATCAGAAGCGTAGTTTTCGAGATATATCGAGATATTTAACAGATCCGAAGCTGCACCAACATAATAGGGATACAGAAACACCGTGGCCCCTTTCTTTGAGATAACTCTGCACTAGTGCGAGCCGCAAATGCCGCTTCCAGCTTAGCTGTGCAGAAGAAGAACAACAAGAAGAAGAAATATCTCGAAATATGTCCGTCAGGCCCCTTCCCTCGAGATAAATCTGCAAATATCTCGGAAACGAAGCGAGCTATGGCAAAATGTTAAGAGACCTTTTTTGTAGAGAATTAAGTTTCCTACTTTTTATGTTCTATGATATTTTTTGATCGGATGCGTAGTTCTCGAGATATATCAAGATATTTAAAAGTTCCGAAGCCGCACCAACATAATAGAGATACAGAAACACCGTGGCCCCTTTCTTTGAGATAACTCTGCGCTATTGCGAGCTGGAAATGCCACTTCCAGTTTAGCTGTGCAGAAGAAGAACAACAAGAAGAGGAAATATCTCGAAATATGTCCGTCAGGCCCCTTCCCTTGAGATATATCTGCAAATATCTCGGAAACGAAAGGAGCTATCGCAAAATGTTAAGAGACCTTTTTTGTAGAGAATTATGTTTCCTACAATTTATGTTCTATGATATTTTTTGATCAGAAGCGTAGTTTTCGAGATATATCGAGATATTTAAAAGATCCGAAGCCGCACCAACATAATAGAGATACAGAAACACCGTGGCCCCTTTCTTTGAGATAACTCTGCACCATTGCGAGCTGCAAATGCCACTTCCAGCTTAGCTGTGCAGAAGAAGACCAACAAGAAGAAGAAATATCTCGAAATATGTCCGTCAGGCCCCTTCCCTTGAGATAAATCTGCAAATATCTCGGAAACGAAGCGAGCTATGGCAAAATGTTAAGAGACCTTATTTGTAGAGAATTAAGTTTCCTACTTTTTATGTTCTATGATATTATTTGATCAGATGCGTAGTTCTCGAGATATATCAAGATATTTAAAAGTTCCGAAGCCGCACCAACATAATAGAGACACAGAAACACCGTGGCCCCTTTCTTTCAGATAACTCTGCACTATTGCGAGCTGGAAATGCCACTTCCTGTTTAGCTGTGCAGAAGAAGAACAACAAGAAGAAGAAATATCCCGAAATATGTCCGTCAGGCCCCTTCCCTTGAGATAAATCTGCATATATCTCGGAAACGAAGCGAGCTATGGCAAAATGTTAAGAGACCTTTTTGGTAGAGAATGAAGTTTCCTACTTTTTATGTTCTATGATATTTTTTGATCAGATGCGTAGTTCTCGAGATATATCAAGATATTTAAAAGTTCCGAAGCCGCACCAACATAATAGAGATACAGAAACACCGTGGCCCCTTTCTTTGAGATAACTCTGCACTATTGCGAGCTGCAAATGCCACTTCCAGCTTAGCTGTGCAGAAGAAGACCAACAAGAAGAAGAAATATCTCGAAATATGTCCGTCAGGCCCCTTCCCTTGAGATAAATCTGCAAATATCTCGGAAACGAAGCGAGCTATGGCAAAATGTTAAGAGACCTTTTTGGTAGAGAATTAAGTTTCCTACTTTTTATGTTCTATGATATTTTTTGATCAGATGCGTAGTTCTCGAGATATATCAAGATATTTAAAAGTTCCGAAGCCGCACCAACATAATAGAGATACAGAAACACCGTGGCCCCTTTCTTTGAGATAACTCTGCACTATTGCGAGCTGCAAATGCCACTTCCAGCTTAGCTGTGCAGAAGAAGACCAACAAGAAGAAGAAATATCCCGAAATATGTCCGTCAGGCCCCTTCCCTTGAGATAAATCTGTATATATCTCGGAAACGAAGCGAGCTATGGCAAAATGTTAAGAGACCTTATTTGTAGAGAATTAAGTTTCCTACTTCTTATGTTCTATGATATTATTTGATCAGATGCGTAGTTCTCGAGATATATCAAGATATTTAAAAGTTCCGAAGCCGCACCAACATAATAGAGATACAGAAACACCGTGGCCCCTTTCTTTGAGATAACTCTGCGCTATTGCGAGCTGGAAATGCCACTTCCCGTTTAGCTGTGCAGAAGAAGAACAACAAGAAGAGGAAATATCTCGAAATATGTCCGTCAGGCCCCTTCCCTTGAGATATATCTGCAAATATCTCGGAAACGAAACGAGCTATGGCAAAATGTTAAGAGACCTTTTTTGTAGAGAATTATGTTTCCTACAATTTATGTTCTATGATATTTTTTGATCAGAAGCGTAGTTTTCGAGATATATCGAGATATTTAACAGATCCGAAGCTGCACCAACATAATAGGGATACAGAAACACCGTGGCCCCTTTCTTTGAGATAACTCTGCACTAGTGCGAGCCGCAAATGCCGCTTCCAGCTTAGCTGTGCAGAAGAAGAACAACAAGAAGAAGAAATATCTCGAAATATGTCCGTCAGGCCCCTTCCCTCGAGATAAATCTGCAAATATCTCGGAAACGAAGCGAGCTATGGCAAAATGTTAAGAGACCTTTTTTGTAGAGAATTAAGTTTCCCACAATTTAGGTTCTATGATATTTTTTGATCAGAAGCGTAGTTTTCGAGATATATCGAGATATTTAAAAGATCCGAAGCCGCACCAACATAATAGAGATACAGAAACACCGTGGCCCCTTTCTTTGAGATAACTCTGCACCATTGCGAGCTGCAAATGCCACTTCCAGCTTAGCTGTGCAGAAGAAGACCAACAAGAAGAAGAAATATCTCGAAATATGTCCGTCAGGCCCCTTCCCTCGAGATAAATCTGCAAATATCTCGGAAACGAAGCGAGCTATGGCAAAATGTTAAGAGACCTTTTTTGTAGAGAATTAAGTTTCCTACTTTTTATGTTCTATGATATTTTTTGATCGGATGCGTAGTTCTCGAGATATATCAAGATATTTAAAAGTTCCGAAGCCGCACCAACATAATAGAGATACAGAAACACCGTGGCCCCTTTCTTTGAGATAACTCTGCGCTATTGCGAGCTGGAAATGCCACTTCCAGTTTAGCTGTGCAGAAGAAGAACAACAAGAAGAGGAAATATCTCGAAATATGTCCGTCAGGCCCCTTCCCTTGAGATATATCTGCAAATATCTCGGAAACGAAGCGAGCTATGGCAAAATGTTAAGAGACCTTTTTTGTAGAGAATTATGTTTCCCACAATTTACGTTGTATGATATTTTTTGATCAGAAGCGTAGTTTTCGAGATATATCGAGATATTTAAAAGATCCGAAGCCGCACCAACATAATAGAGATACAGAAACACCGTGGCCCCTTTCTTGGAGATAACTCTGCACTATTGCGAGCTGCAAATGCCACTTCCAGCTTAGCTGTGCA
Source organism: Osmia lignaria lignaria (assembly GCF_051020975.1). Classification (NCBI taxonomy): domain Eukaryota; kingdom Metazoa; phylum Arthropoda; class Insecta; order Hymenoptera; family Megachilidae; genus Osmia; species Osmia lignaria. Next base: position 7,263,010 of record NW_027478164.1, read on the forward strand.
GAAGAAGACCAACAAGAAGAAGAAATATCTCGAAATATGTCCGTCAGGCCCCTTCCCTTGAGATAAATCTGCAAATATCTCGGAAACGAAGCGAGCTATGGCAAAATGTTAAGAGACCTTATTTGTGGAGAATTAAGTTTCCTACTTTTTATGTTCTATGATATTATTTGATCAGATGCGTAGTTCTCGAGATATATCAAGATATTTAAAAGTTCCGAAGCCGCACCAACATAATAGAGATACAGAAACACCGTGGCCCCTTTCTTTGAGATAACTCTGCACTGTTGCGAGCTGCAAATGCCACTTCCAGCTTAGCTGTGCAGAAGAAGAACAACAAGAAGAAGAAATATCTCGAAATATGTCCGTCAGGCCCCTTCCCTTGAGATAAATCTGCAAATATCTCGGAAACGAAGCGAGCTATGGCAAAATGTTAAGAGACCTTTTTTGTAGAGAATTAAGTTTCCTACTTTTTATGTTCTATGATATTTTTTGATCAGATGCGTAGTTCTCGAGATATATCAAGATATCTAAAAGTTCCGAAGCCGCACCAACATAATAGAGATACAGAAACACCGTGGCCCCTTTCTTCGAGATAACTCTGCACTATTGCGAGCTGCAAATGCCACTTCCAGCTTAGCTGTGCAGAAGAAGAACAACAAGAAGAAGAAGTATCTCGAAAAATGTCCGTCGGGCCCCTTCCCTTGAGATAAATCTGCAAATATCTCGGAAACGAAGCGAGCTATGGCAAAATGTTAACAGACCTTATTTGTAGAGAATTAAGTTTCCTACTTTTTAGGTTCTATGATATTATTTGATCAGATGCGTAGTTCTCGAGATATATCAAGATATTTAAAAGTTCCGAAGCCGCACCAACATAATAGAGATACAGAATCACCGTGGCCCCTTTCTTTCAGATAACTCTGCACTATTGCGAGCTGGAAATGCCACTTCCTGTTTAGCTGTGCAGAAGAAGAACAACAAGAAGAAGAAATGTCCCGAAATATGTCCGTCAGGCCCCTTCCCTTGAGATAAATCTGCATATATCTCGGAAACGAAGCGAGCTATGGCAAAATGTTAAGAGACCTTTTTGGTAGAGAATGAAGTTTCCTACTTTTTATGTTCTATGATATTTTTTGATCAGATGCGTAGTTCTCGAGATATATCAAGATATCTAAAAGTTCCGAAGCCGCACCAACATAATAGAGATACAGAAACGCCGTGGCCCCTTTCTTCGAGATAACTCTGCACTATTGCGAGCTGCAAATGCCACTTCCAGCTTAGCTGTGCAGAAGAAGAACAACAAGAAGAAGAAGTATCTCGAAAAATGTCCGTCAGGCCCCTTCCCTTGAGATAAATCTGCAAATATCTCGGAAACGAAGCGAGCTATGGCAAAATTTTAAGAGACCTTATTTGTAGAGAATTAAGTTTCCTACTTTTTGTGTTCTATGATATTTTTTGATCAGATGCGTAGTTCTCGAGATATATCAAGATATTTAAAAGTTCCGAAGCCGCACCAACATAATAGAGATACAGAAACACCGTGGCCCCTTTCTTTGAGATAACTCTGCGCTATTGCGAGCTGGAAATGCCACTTCCAGTTTAGCTGTGCAGAAGAAGAACAACAAGAAGAGGAAATATCTCGAAATATGTCCGTCAGGCCCCTTCCCTTGAGATAAATCTGCAAATATCTCGGAAACGAAACCAGCTATGGCAAAATGTTAAGAGACCTTTCTTGTAGAGAATTATCCTTCCTACAATTTATGTTCTATGATATTTCTTGATCAGATGCGTAGTTCTCGAGATATATCAAGATATTTAAAAGTTCCGAAGCCGCACCAACACAATAGAGATACAGAAACACCGTGGCCCCTTTATTTGAGATAACTCTGCGCTATTGCGAGCTGGAAATGCCACTTCCAGTTTAGCTGTGCAGAAGAAGAACAACAAGAAGAGGAAATATCTCGAAATATGTCCGTCAGGCCCCTTCCCTTGAGATATATCTGCAAATATCTCAGAAACGAAACGAGCTATGGCAAAATGTTAAGAGACCTTTCTTGTAGAGAATTATGTTTCCTACAATTTATGTTCTATGATATTTTTTGATCAGAAGCGTAGTTTTCGAGATATATCGAGATATTTAAAAGATCCGAAGCTGCACCAACATAATAGAGATACAGAAACACCGTGGCCCCTTTCTTTGAGATAACTCTGCACTAGTGCGAGCCGCAAATGCCGCTTCCAGCTTAGCTGTGCAGAAGAAGAACAACAAGAAGAAGAAATATCTCGAAATATGTCCGTCAGGCCCCTTCCCTCGAGATAAATCTGCAAATATCTCGGAAACAAAGCGAGCTATGGCAAAATGTTAAGAGACCTTTTTTGTAGAGAATGAAGTTTCCCACAATTTAGGTTCTATGATATTTTTTGATCAGAAGCGTAGTTTTCGAGATATATCGAGATATTTAATAGTTCCGTAGCCGCACCAACATAATAGAGATACAGAAACACCGTGGCCCCTTTCTTTGAGATAACTCTGCACTATTGCGAGCTGCAAATGCCACTTCCAGCATAGCTGTGCAGAGGAAGAACAACAAGAAGAAGAAATATCTCGAAATATGTCCGTCAGGCCAGTTCCTTTGAGCTGAATCTGCAAATATCTCGGAAACGAAGCGAGCTATGGCAAAATGTTAAGAGACGTTTTTTATAGATAATTATGTTTCCTACAAATTATGTTCTATGATATTTTTTGATCAGAAGCGTAGTTTTCGAGATATATCGAGATATTTAAAAGTTCCGAAGCCGCACCAACATAATAGGGATACAGAAACACCGTGGCCCCTTTCTTTGAGATAACTCTGCACTAGTGCGAGCCGCAAATGCCACTTCCAGCTTAGCTGTGCAGAAGAAGAACAACAAGAAGAAGAAATATCTCGAAATATGTCCGTCAGGCCCCTTCCCTTGAGATATATCTGCAAATATCTCGGAAACGAAGCGAGCTATGGCAAAATGTTAAGAGACCTTTTTGTAGAGAATTAAGTTTCCTACTTTTTATGTTGTATGATATTTTTTGATCAGATGCGTAGTTCTCGAGATATATCAAGATATTTAAAAGTTCCGAAGCCGCACCAACATAATAGAGATACAGAAACACCGTGGCCCCTTTCTTTGAGATAACTCTGCACTATTGCGAGCTGTAAATGCCACTTCCAGCTTAGCTGTGCAGAAGAAGAACAACAAGAAGAAGAAATATCTCGAAATATGTCCGTCAGGCTCCTTCCCTTGAGATATATCTGCAAATATCTCGGAAACGAAGCGAGCTATGGCAAAATGTTAAGAGACCTTTTTTGTAGAGAATTCTGTTTCCTACAATTTATGTTCTATGATATTTTTTGATCAGAAGCGTAGTTTTCGAGATATATCGAGATATTTAAAAGTTCCGAAGCCGCACCAACATAATAGAGATACAGAAACACCGTGGCCCCTTTCTTTGAGATAACTCTGCACTATTGCGAGCTGCAAATGCCACTTCCAGCATAGCTGTGCAGAGGAAGAACAACAAGAAGAAGAAATATCTCGAAATATGTCCGTCAGGCCCCTTCCCTTCAGATAAATCTGCAAATATCTCGGAAACGAAGCGAGCTATGGCAAAATGTTAAGAGACCTTTTTTGTAGAGAATTATGCTTCCTACTTTTTATGTTCTATGATATTTTTTGATCAGATGCGTAGTTCTCGAGATATATCAAGATATTTAAAAGTTCCGAAGCCGCACCAACATAATAAGAGATACAGAAACACCGTGGCCCCTTTCATTGAGATAACTCGGCACGATTGCGAGCTGTAAATGCCACTTCCAGCTTAGCTGTGCAGAAGAAGAACAACAAGAAGAAGAAATATCTCCAAATATGTCCGTCAGGCCCCTTCCCTTGAGATATATCTGCAAATATCTCGGAAACGAAGCGAGCTATGGCAAAATGTTAAGAGACCTTTTTGTAGAGAATTAAGTTTCCTACTTTTTATGTTGTATGATATTTTTTGATCAGATGCGTAGTTCTCGAGATATATCAAGATATTTAAAAGTTCCGAAGCCGCACCAACATAATAGAGATACAGAAACACCGTGGCCCCTTTCTTTGAGATAACTCTGCACTATTGCGAGCTGTAAATGCCACTTCCAGCTTAGCTGTGCAGAAGAAGAACAACAAGAAGAAGAAATATCTCGAAATATGTCCGTCAGGCTCCTTCCCTTGAGATATATCTGCAAATATCTCGGAAACGAAGCGAGCTATGGCAAAATGTTAAGAGACCTTTTTGTAGAGAATTAAGTTTCCTACTTTTTATGTTGTATGATATTTTTTGATCAGATGCGTAGTTCTCGAGATATATCAAGATATTTAAAAGTTCCGAAGCCGCACCAACATAATAGAGATACAGAAACACCGTGGCCCCTTTCTTTGAGATAACTCTGCACTATTGCGAGCTGTAAATGCCACTTCCAGCTTAGCTGTGCAGAAGAAGAACAACAAGAAGAAGAAATATCTCGAAATATGTCCGTCAGGCTCCTTCCCTTGAGATATATCTGCAAATATCTCGGAAACGAAGCGAGCTATGGCAAAATGTTAAGAGACCTTTTTTGTAGAGAATTCTGTTTCCTACAATTTATGTTCTATGATATTTTTTGATCAGAAGCGTAGTTTTCGAGATATATCGAGATATTTAAAAGTTCCGAAGCCGCACCAACATAATAGAGATACAGAAACACCGTGGCCCCTTTCTTTGAGATAACTCTGCACTAGTGCGAGCCGCAAATGCCACTTCCAGCTTAGCTGTGCAGAAGAAGAACAACAAGAAGAAGAAATATCTCGAAATATGTCCGTCAGGCCCCTTCCCTTCAGATAAATCTGCAAATATCTCGGAAACGAAGCGAGCTATGGCAAAATGTTAAGAGACCTTTTTTGTAGAGAATTATGCTTCCTACTTTTTATGTTCTATGATATTTTTTGATCAGATGCGTAGTTCTCGAGATATATCAAGATATTTAAAAGTTCCGAAGCCGCACCAACATAATAAGAGATACAGAAACACCGTGGCCCCTTTCATTGAGATAACTCTGCACGATTGCGAGCTGTAAATGCCACTTCCAGCTTAGCTGTGCAGAAGAAGAACAACAAGAAGAAGAAATATCTCGAAATATGTCCGTCAGGCCCCTTCCCTTGAGATAAATCTGCAAATATCTCGGAAACGAAGCGAGCTATGGCGAAATGTTAAGAGACCTTTTTTGTAGAGAATTAAGTTTCCTACTTTTTATGTTCTATGATATTTTTTGGTCAGATGCGTAGTTCTCGAGATATATCAAGATATTTAAAAGTTCCGAAGCCGCACCAACATAATAGAGATACAGAAACACTGTGGCCCCTTTCTTTGAGATAACTCTGCACTATTGCGAGCTGTAAATGCCACTTCCAGCTTAGCTGTGCAGAAGAAGAACAACAAGAAGAAGAAATATCTCGAAATATGTCCGTCAGGCCCCTTCCCTTGAGATATATCTGCAAATATCTCGGAAACGAAGCGAGTTATGGCAAAATATTAAGAGACCTTTTTTGTAGAGAATTCTGTTTCCTACAATTTATGTTCTATGATATTTTTTGATCAGAAGCGTAGTTTTCGAGATATATCGAGATATTTAAAAGTTCCGAAGCCGCACCAACATAATAGAGATACAGAAACACCGTGGCCCCTTTCTTTGAGATAACTCTGCACTAGTGCGAGCCGCAAATGCCACTTCCAGCTTAGCTGTGCAGAAGAAGAACAACAAGAAGAAGAAATATCTCGAAATATGTCCGTCAGGCCCCTTCCCTTCAGATAAATCTGCAAATATCTCGGAAACGAAGCGAGCTATGGCAAAATGTTAAGAGACCTTTTTTGTAGAGAATTATGCTTCCTACTTTTTATGTTCTATGATATTTTTTGATCAGATGCGTAGTTCTCGAGATATATCAAGATATTTAAAAGTTCCGAAGCCGCACCAACATAATAAGAGATACAGAAACACCGTGGCCCCTTTCATTGAGATAACTCTGCACGATTGCGAGCTGTAAATGCCACTTCCAGCTTAGCTGTGCAGAAGAAGAACAACAAGAAGAAGAAATATCTCGAAATATGTCCGTCAGGCCCCTTCCCTTGAGATAAATCTGCAAATATCTCGGAAACGAAGCGAGCTATGGCGAAATGTTAAGAGACCTTTTTTGTAGAGAATTAAGTTTCCTACTTTTTATGTTCTATGATATTTTTTGGTCAGATGCGTAGTTCTCGAGATATATCAAGATATTTAAAAGTTCCGAAGCCGCACCAACATAATAGAGATACAGAAACACTGTGGCCCCTTTCTTTGAGATAACTCTGCACTATTGCGAGCTGTAAATGCCACTTCCAGCTTAGCTGTGCAGAAGAAGAACAACAAGAAGAAGAAATATCTCGAAATATGTCCGTCAGGCCCCTTCCCTTGAGATATATCTGCAAATATCTCGGAAACGAAGCGAGTTATGGCAAAATATTAAGAGACCTTTTTTGTAGAGAATTCTGTTTCCTACAATTTATGTTCTATGATATTTTTTGATCAGAAGCGTAGTTTTCGAGATATATCGAGATATTTAAAAGTTACGAAGCCGCACCAACATAATAGAGATACAGAAACACCGTGGCCCCTTTCTTTGAGATAACTCTGCACTAGTGCGAGCCGCAAATGCCACTTCCAGCTTAGCTGTGCAGAAGAAGAACAACAAGAAGAAGAAACATCTCGAAATATGTCCGTCAGGCCCCTTCCCTTGAGATATATCTGCAAATATCTCGGAAACGAAGCGAGCTATGGCAAAATGTTAAGAGACCTTTTTTGTAGACAATTATGCTTCCTACAATTTATGTTCTATGATATTTTTTGATCAGAAGCGTAGTTTTCGAGATACATCGAGATATTTAAAAGTTCCGAAGCCGCACCAACATAATAGAGATACAGAAACACCGTGGCCCCTTTCTTTGAGATAACTCTGCACTAGTGCGAGCTGCAAATGCCACTTCCAGCTTAGCTGTGCAGAGGAAGAACAACAAGAAGAAGAAATATGTCGAAATATGTCCGTCAGGCCAGTTCCTTTGAGCTGAATCTGCAAATATCTCGGAAACGAAGCGAGCTATGGCAAAATGTTAAGAGACGTTTTTTGTAGAGAATTATGTTTCCTACAATTCATGTTCTATGATATTTTTTGATCAGAAGCGTAGTTTTCGAGATATATCGAGATATTTAAAAGTTCCGAAGCCGCACCAACATAATAGGGATACAGAAACACCGTGGCCCCTTTCTTTGAGATAACTCTGCACTAGTGCGAGCCGCAAATGTCACTTCCAGCTTAGCTGTGCAGAAGAAGAACAACAAGAAGAAGAAATATCTCGAAATATGTCCGTCAGGCCCCTTCCCTTGAGATAAATCTGCAAATATCTCGGAAACGAAGCGAGCTATGGCAAAATGTTAAGAAACCTTTTTTGTAGAGAATTAAGTTTCCTACTTTTTATGTTCTATGATATTTTTTGATCAGATGCGTAGTTCTCGAGATATATCAAGATATTTAAAAGTTCCGAAGCCGCACCAACATAATAGAGATACAGAAACACCGTGGCCCCTTTCTTTGAGATAACTCTGCACTATTGCGAGCTGCAAATGCCACTTCCAGCTTAGCTGTGCAGAGGAAGAACAACAAGAAGAAGAAATATCTCGAAATATGTCCGTCAGGCCAGTTCCTTTGAGCTGAATCTGCAAATATCTCGGAAACGAACCGAGCTATGGCAAAATGTTAAGAGACGTTTTTTGTAGAGAATTATGTTTCCTACAATTTATGTTCTATGATATTTTTTGATCAGAAGCGTAGTTTTCGAGATATATCGAGGTATTTAAAAGTTCCGAAGCCGCACCAACATAATAGGGATACAGAAACACCGTGGCCCCTTTCTTTGAGATAACTCTGCACTAGTGCGAGCTGCAAATGCCACTTCCAGCTTAGCTGTGCAGAAGAAGAACAACAAGAAGAAGAAATATCTCGAAATATGTCCGTCAGGCCCCTTCCCTTGAGATAAATCTGCAAATATCTCGGAAACGAAGCGAGCTATGGCGAAATGTTAAGAGACCTTTTTTGTAGAGAATTAAGTTTCCTACTTTTCATGTTCTATGATATTTTTTGATCAGATGCGTAGTTCTCGAGATATATCAAGATATTTAAAAGTTCCGAAGCCGCACCAACATAATAGAGATACAGAAACACCGTGGCCCCTTTCTTTGAGATAACTCTGCACTAGTGCGAGCCGCAAATGCCAGTTCCAGCTTAGCTGAGCAGAAGAAGAACAACAAGAAGAAGAAATATCTCGAAATATGTCCGTCAGGCCCCTTCCCTTGAGATAAATCTGCAAATATCTCGGAAACGAAGCGAGCTATGGCAAAATGTTAAGAGACCTTTTTTGTAGAGAATTAAGTTTCCTACTTTTTATGTTGTATGATATTTTTTGATCAGATGCGTAGTTCTCGAGATATATCAAGATATTTAAAAGTTCCGAAGCCGCACCAACATAATAGAGATACAGAAACACCGTGGCCCCTTTCTTTGAGATAACTCTGCACTATTGCGAGCTGCAAATCCGACTTAGTTGTGCAGAGGAAGAACAACAAGAAGAAGAAATATCTCGAAATATGTCCGTCAGGCCAGTTCCTTTGAGCTGAATCTGCAAATATCTCGGAAACGAAGCGAGCTATGGCAAAATGTTAAGAGACGTTTTTTGTAGAGAATTATGTTTCCTACAATTTCTGTTCTATGATATTTTTTGATCAGAAGCGTAGTTTTCGAGATATATCGAGATATTTAAAAGTTCCGAAGCCGCACCAACATAATAGGGATACAGAAACACCGTGGCCCCTTTCTTTGAGATAACTCTGCACTAGTGCGAGCCGCAAATGCCACTTCCAGCTTAGCTGTGCAGAAGAAGAACAACAAGAAGAAGAAATATCTCGAAATATGTCCGTCAGGCCCCTTCCCTTGAGATAAATCTGCAAATATCTCGGAAACGAAGCGAGCTATGGCAAAATGTTAAGAGACCTTTTTTGTAGAGAATTAAGTTTCCTACTTTTCATGTTCTATGATATTTTTTGATCAGATGCGTAGTTCTCGAGATATATCAAGATATTTAAAAGTTCCGAAGCCGCACCAACATAATAGAGATACAGAAACACCGTGGCCCCTTTCTTTGAGATAACTCTGCACTATTGCGAGCTGCAAATGCCACTTCCAGCTTAGCTGTGCAGAGGAAGAACAACAAGAAAAGAAATATCTCGAAATATGTCCGTCAGGCCAGTTCCTTTGAGCTGAATCTGCAAATATCTCGGAAACGAAGCGAGCTATGGCAAAATGTTAAGAGACGTTTTTTGTAGAGAATTATGTTTCCTACAATTTATGTTCTATGATATTTTTTGATCAGAAGCGTAGTGTTCGAGATATATCGAGATATTTAAAAGTTCCGAAGCCGCACCAACATAATAGGGATACAGAAAAACCGTGCCCCCTTTCTTTGAGATAACTCTGCACTAGTGCGAGCCGCAAATGCCACTTCCAGCTTAGCTGTGCAGAAGAAGAACAACAAGAAGAAGAAATATCTCGAAATATGTCCGTCAGGCCCCTTCCCTTGAGATAAATCTGCAAATATCTCGGAAACGAAGCGAGCCATGGCAAAATGTTAAGAGACCTTTTTTGTAGAGAATTAAGTTTCCTACTTTTTATGTTCTATGATATTTTTTGATCAGATGCGTAGTTCTCGAGATATATCAAGATATTTAAAAGTTCCGAAGCCGCACCAACATAATAGAGATACAGAAACACCGTGGCCCCTTTCTTTGAGATAACTCTGCACTATTGCGAGCTGCAAATGCCACTTCCAGCTTAGCTGTGCAGAGGAAGAACAACAAGAAGAAGAAATATCTCGAAATATGTCCGTCAGGCCAGTTCCTTTGAGCTGAATCTGCAAATATCTCGGAAACGAAGCGAGCTATGGCAAAATGTTAAGAGACGTTTTTTGTAGAGAATTATGTTTCCTACAATTTCTGTTCTATGATATTTTTTGATCAGAAGCGTAGTTTTCGAGATATATCGAGATATTTAAAAGTTCCGAAGCCGCACCAACATAATAGGGATACAGAAACACCGTGGCCCCTTTCTTTGAGATAACTCTGCACTAGTGCGAGCCGCAAATGCCACTTCCAGCTTAGCTGTGCAGAAGAAGAACAACAAGAAGAAGAAATATCTCGAAATATGTCCGTCAGGCCCCTTCCCTTGAGATAAATCTGCAAATATCTCGGAAACGAAGCGAGCTATGGCAAAATGTTAAGAGACCTTTTTTGTAGAGAATTAAGTTTCCTACTTTTCATGTTCTATGATATTTTTTGATCAGATGCGTAGTTCTCGAGATATATCAAGATATTTAAAAGTTCCGAAGCCGCACCAACATAATAGAGATACAGAAACACCGTGGCCCCTTTCTTTGAGATAACTCTGCACTATTGCGAGCTACAAATGCCACTTCCAGCTTAGCTGTGCAGAGGAAGAACAACAAGAAAAGAAATATCTCGAAATATGTCCGTCAGGCCAGTTCCTTTGAGCTGAATCTGCAAATATCTCGGAAACGAAGCGAGCTATGGCAAAATATTAAGAGACGTTTTTTGTAGAGAATTATGTTTCCTACAATTTATGTTCTATGATATTTTTTGATCAGAAGCGTAGTGTTCGAGATATATCGAGATATTTAAAAGTTCCGAAGCCGCACCAACATAATAGGGATACAGAAACACCGTGCCCCCTTTCTTTGAGATAACTCTGCACTAGTGCGAGCCGCAAATGCCACTTCCAGCTTAGCTGTGCAGAAGAAGAACAACAAGAAGAAGAAATATCTCGAAATATGTCCGTCAGGCCCCTTCCCTTGAGATAAATCTGCAAATATCTCGGAAACGAAGCGAGCTATGGCGAAATGTTAAGAGACCTTTTTTGTAGAGAATTAAGTTTCCAATAATTTATGTTCTATGATATTTTTTGATCAGATGCGTAGTTCTCGAGATATATCAAGATATTTAAAAGTTCCGAAGCCGCACCAACATAATAGAGATACAGAAACACCGTGGCCCCTTTCTTTGAGATAACTCTGCACTATTGCGAGCTGCAAATGCCACTTCCAGCTTAGCTGTGCAGAGGAAGAACAACAAGAAGAAGAAATATCTCGAAATATGTCCGTCAGGCCAGTTCCTTTGAGCTGAATCTGCAAATATCTCGGAAACGAAGCGAGCTATGGCAAAATGTTAAGAGACCGTTTTTGTAGAGAATTAAGTTTCCTACTTTTTATGTTCTATGATATTTTTTGATCAGATGCGTAGTTCTCGAGATATATCAAGATATTTAAAAGTTCCGAAGCCGCACCAACATAATAGAGATACAGAAACACCGTGGCCCCTTTCCTTGAGATAACTCTGCACTATTGCGAGCTGCAAATGCCACTTCCAGCTTAGCTGTGCAGAAGAAGAACAACAAGAAGAAGAAATATCTCGAAATATGTCCATCAGGACCCTTCCCTTGAGATAAATCTGCAAATATCTCGGAAACGAAGCGAGCTATGGCAAAATGTTAAGAGACCGTTTTTGTAGAGAATTAAGTTTCCTACTTTTTATGTTCTATGATATTTTTTGATCAGATGCGTAGTTCTCGAGATATATCAAGATATTTAAAAGTTCCGAAGCCGCACCAACATAATAGAGATACAGAAACACCGTGGCCCCTTTCTTTGAGATAACTCTGCACTATTGCGAGCTGCAAATGCCACTTCCAGCTTAGCTGTGCAGAGGAAGAACAACAAGAAGAAGAAGTATCTCGAAATATGTCCGTCAGGCCCGTTCCTTTTAGCTGAATCTGCAAATATCTCGGAAACGAAGCGAGCTATGGCAAAATGTTAAGAGACGTTTTTTGTAGAGAATTATGTTTCCTACAATTTATGTTCTATGATATTTTTTGATCAGAAGCGTAGTTTTCGAGATATATCGAGATATTTAAAAGTTCCGAAGCCGCACCAACATAATAGAGATACAGAAACACCGTGGCCCCTTTCTTTGAGATAACTCTGCACTAGTGCGAGCCGCAAATGCCACTTCCAGCTTAGCTGTGCAGAAGAAGAACAACAAGAAGAAGAAATATCTCGAAATATGTCCCACAGGCCCCTTCCCTTGAGATAAATCTGCAAATATCTCGGAAACGAAGCGAGCTATGGCGAAATGTTAAGAGGCCTTTTTTGTAGAGAATTAAGTTTCCTACTTTTTATCTTCTATGATATTTTTTGATCAGATGCGTAGTTCTCGAGATATATCAAGATATTTAAAAGTTCCGAAGCCGCACCAACATAATAGAGATACAGAAACACCGTGGCCCCGTTCTTTGAGATAACTCTGCACTATTGCGCGCTGCAAATGCCACTTCCAGCTTAGCTGTGCAGAAGAAGAACAACAAGAAGAAGAAATATCTCGAAATATGTCCGTCAGGCCCCTTCCCTTGAGATAAATCTGCAAATATCTCGGAAACGAAGCGAGCTATGGCAAAATGTTAAGAGACCTTTTTTGTAGAGAATTAAGTTTCCTACTTTTTATGTTCTATGATATTTTTCGATCAGAGCCGTAGTTCTCGAGATATATCAAGATATTTAAAAGTTCCGAAGCCGCACCAACATAATAGAGATACAGAAACACCGTGGCCCCTTTCTCTGAGATAACTCTGCACGATTGCGAGCTGGAAATGCCACTTCCAGTTTAGCTGTGCAGAAGAAGAACAACAAGAAGAAGAAATATCTCGAAATATGTCCATCAGGACCCTTCCCTTGAGATAAATCTGCAAATATCTCGGAAACGAAGAGAGCTATGGCAAAATGTTAAGAGACGTTTTTTGTAGAGAATTAAGTTTCCTACTTTTCATGTTCTATGATATTTTTTGATCAGATGCGTAGTTCTCGAGATATATCAAGATATTTAAAAGTTCCGAAGCCGCACCAACATAATAGAGATACAGAAACACCGTGGCCCCTTTCTTTGAGATAACTCTGCACTAGTGCGAGCCGCAAATGCCACTTCCAGCTTAGCTGTGCAGAAGAAGAACAACAAGAAGAAGAAATATCTCGAAATATGTCCGACAGGCCCCTTCCCTTGAGATAAATCTGCAAATATCTCGGAAACGAAGCGAGCTATGGCGAAATGTTAAGAGACCTTTTTTGTAGAGAATTAAGTTTCCTACTTTTTATCTTCTATGATATTTTTTGATCAGATGCGTAGTTCTCGAGATATATCAAGATATTTAAAAGTTCCGAAGCCGCACCAACATAATAGAGATACAGAAACACCGTGGCCCCGTTCTTTGAGATAACTCTGCACTATTGCGCGCTGCAAATGCCACTTCCAGCTTAGCTGTGCAGAAGAAGAACAACAAGAAGAAGAAATATCTCGAAATATGTCCGGCAGGCCCCTTCCCTTGAGATATATCTGCAAATATCTCGGAAACGAAGCGAGCTATGGCAAAATGTTAAGATACCTTTTTTGTAGAGAATTATGTTTCCTATAATTTATGTTCTATGATATTTTTTGATCAGATGCGTAGTTCTCGAGATATATCAAGATATTTAAAAGTTCCGAAGCCGCACCAACATAATAGAGATACAGAAACACCGTGGCCCCTTTCTTTGAGATAACTCTGCACTATTGCGAGCTGCAAATGCCACTTCCAGCTTAGCTGTGCAGAGGAAGAACAACAAGAAGAAGAAATATCTCGAAATATGTCCGTCAGGCCAGTTCCTTTGAGCTGAATCTGCAAATATCTCGGAAACGAAGCGAGCTATGGCAAAATGTTAAGAGACGTTTTTTGTAGAGAATTATGTTTCCTACAATTTATGTTCTATCATATTTTTTGATCAGAAGCGTAGTTTTCGAGATATATCGAGATATTTAAAAGTTCCGAAGCCGCACCAACATAATAGAGATACAGAAACACCGTGGCCCCTTTCTTTGAGATAACTCTGCACTAGTGCGAGCCGCAAATGCCACTTCCAGCTTAGCTGTGCAGAAGAAGAACAACAAGAAGAAGAAATATCTCGAAATATGTCCGACAGGCCCCTTCCCTTGAGATAAATCTGCAAATATCTCGGAAACGAAGCGAGCTATGGCGAAATGTTAAGAGACCTTTTTTGTAGAGAATTAAGTTTCCAATAATTTATGTTCTATGATATTTTTTGATCAGATGCGTAGTTCTCGAGATATATCAAGATATTTAAAAGTTCCGAAGCCGCACCAACATAATAGAGATACAGAAACACCGTGGCCCCTTTCTTTGAGATAACTCTGCACTATTGCGAGCTGCAAATGCCACTTCCAGCTTAGCTGTGCAGAGGAAGAACAACAAGAAGAAGAAATATCTCGAAATATGTCCGTCAGGCCAGTTCCTTTGAGCTGAATCTGCAAATATCTCGGAAACGAAGCGAGCTATGGCAAAATGTTAAGAGACCGTTTTTGTAGAGAATTAAGTTTCCTACTTTTTATGTTCTATGATATTTTTTGATCAGATGCGTAGTTCTCGAGATATATCAAGATATTTAAAAGTTCCGAAGCCGCACCAACATAATAGAGATACAGAAACACCGTGGCCCCTTTCCTTGAGATAACTCTGCACTATTGCGAGCTGCAAATGCCACTTCCAGCTTAGCTGTGCAGAAGAAGAACAACAAGAAGAAGAAATATCTCGAAATATGTCCATCAGGACCCTTCCCTTGAGATAAATCTGCAAATATCTCGGAAACGAAGCGAGCTATGGCAAAATGTTAAGAGACCGTTTTTGTAGAGAATTAAGTTTCCTACTTTTTATGTTCTATGATATTTTTTGATCAGATGCGTAGTTCTCGAGATATATCAAGATATTTAAAAGTTCCGAAGCCGCACCAACATAATAGAGATACAGAAACACCGTGGCCCCTTTCTTTGAGATAACTCTGCACTATTGCGAGCTGCAAATGCCACTTCCAGCTTAGCTGTGCAGAGGAAGAACAACAAGAAGAAGAAATATCTCGAAATATGTCCGTCAGGCCAGTTCCTTTGAGCTGAATCTGCAAATATCTCGGAAACGAAGCGAGCTATGGCAAAATGTTAAGAGACGTTTTTTGTAGAGAATTATGTTTCCTACAATTTATGTTCTATGATATTTTTTGATCAGAAGCGTAGTTTTCGAGATATATCGAGATATTTAAAAGTTCCGAAGCCGCATCAACATAATAGAGATACAGAAACACCGTGGCCCCTTTCTTTGAGATAACTCTGCACTATTGCGACCTGCAAATGCCACTTCCAGCTCAGCTGTGCAGAAGAAGAACAACAAGAAGAAGAAATATCTCGAAATATGTCCGTCAGGCCCCTTCCCTTGAGATAAATCTGCAAATATCTCGGAAACGAAGCGAGCTATGGCAAAATGTTAAGAGACCTTTTTGTAGAGAATTAAGTTTCCTACTTTTTATGTTCTATGATATTTTTTGATCAGATGCGTAGTTCTCGAGATATATCAAGATATTTAAAAGTTCCGAAGCCGCACCAACATAATAGAGATACAGAAACACCGTGGCCCCTTTCTTTGAGATAACTCTGCACTATTGCGAGCTGCAAATGCCACTTCCAGCTTAGCTGTGCAGAGGAAGAACAACAAGAAGAAGAAGTATCTCGAAATATGTCCGTCAGGCCCGTTCCTTTGAGCTGAATCTGCAAATATCTCGGAAACGAAGCGAGCTATGGCAAAATGTTAAGAGACGTTTTTTGTAGAGAATTATGTTTCCTACAATTTATGTTCTATGATATTTTTTGATCAGACGCGTAGTTTTCGAGATATATCGAGATATTTAAAAGTTCCGAAGCCGCACCAACATAATAGAGATACAGAAACACCGTGGCCCCTTTCTTTGAGATAACTCTGCACTAGTGCGAGCCGCAAATGCCACTTCCAGCTTAGCTGTGCAGAAGAAGAACAACAAGAAGAAGAAATATCTCGAAATATGTCCGTCAGGCCCCTTCCCTTGAGATATATCTGCAAATATCTCGGAAACGAAGCGAGCTATGGCAAAATGTTAAGAGACCTTTTTTGTAGAGAATAATGTTTCCTACAATTTACGTTCTATGATATTTTTTGATCAGAAGCGTAGTTTTCGAGATATATCGAGATATTTAAAAGTTCCGAAGCCGCACCAACATAATAGAGATACAGAAACACCGTGGCCCCTTTCTTTGAGATAACTCTGCACTATTGCGAGCTGTAAATGCCACTTCCAGCTTAGCTGTGCAGAAGAAGAACAAGAAGAAGAAGAAATATCTCGAAATATGTCCGTCAGGCCCCTTCCCTTGAGATAAATCTGCAAATATCTCGGAAACGAAGCGAGCTATGGCAAAATGTTAAGAGACCGTTTTTGTAGAGAATTAAGTTTCCTACTTTTTATGTTCTATGATATTTTTTGATCAGATGCGTAGTTCTCGAGATATATCAAGATATTTAAAAGTTCCGAAGCCGCACCAACATAATAGAGATACAGAAACACCGTGGCCCCTTTCTTTGAGATAACTCTGCACTATTGCGAGCTGCAAATGCCACTTCCAGCTTAGCTGTGCAGAGGAAGAACAACAAGAAGAAGAAATATCTCGAAATATGTCCGTCAGGCCAGTTCCTTTGAGCTGAATCTGCAAATATCTCGGAAACGAAGCGAGCTATGGCAAAATGTTAAGAGACGTTTTTTGTAGAGAATTATGTTTCCTACAATTTATGTTCTATGATATTTTTTGATCAGAAGCGTAGTTTTCGAGATATATCGAGATATTTAAAAGTTCCGAAGCCGCATCAACATAATAGAGATACAGAAACACCGTGGCCCCTTTCTTTGAGATAACTCTGCACTATTGCGACCTGCAAATGCCACTTCCAGCTCAGCTGTGCAGAAGAAGAACAACAAGAAGAAGAAATATCTCGAAATATGTCCGTCAGGCCCCTTCCCTTGAGATAAATCTGCAAATATCTCGGAAACGAAGCGAGCTATGGCAAAATGTTAAGAGACCTTTTTGTAGAGAATTAAGTTTCCTACTTTTTATGTTCTATGATATTTTTTGATCAGATGCGTAGTTCTCGAGATATATCAAGATATTTAAAAGTTCCGAAGCCGCACCAACATAATAGAGATACAGAAACACCGTGGCCCCTTTCTTTGAGATAACTCTGCACTATTGCGAGCTGCAAATGCCACTTCCAGCTTAGCTGTGCAGAGGAAGAACAACAAGAAGAAGAAGTATCTCGAAATATGTCCGTCAGGCCCGTTCCTTTGAGCTGAATCTGCAAATATCTCGGAAACGAAGCGAGCTATGGCAAAATGTTAAGAGACGTTTTTTGTAGAGAATTATGTTTCCTACAATTTATGTTCTATGATATTTTTTGATCAGACGCGTAGTTTTCGAGATATATCGAGATATTTAAAAGTTCCGAAGCCGCACCAACATAATAGAGATACAGAAACACCGTGGCCCCTTTCTTTGAGATAACTCTGCACTAGTGCGAGCCGCAAATGCCACTTCCAGCTTAGCTGTGCAGAAGAAGAACAACAAGAAGAAGAAATATCTCGAAATATGTCCGTCAGGCCCCTTCCCTTGAGATATATCTGCAAATATCTCGGAAACGAAGCGAGCTATGGCAAAATGTTAAGAGACCTTTTTTGTAGAGAATAATGTTTCCTACAATTTACGTTCTATGATATTTTTTGATCAGAAGCGTAGTTTTCGAGATATATCGAGATATTTAAAAGTTCCGAAGCCGCACCAACATAATAGAGATACAGAAACACCGTGGCCCCTTTCTTTGAGATAACTCTGCACTATTGCGAGCTGTAAATGCCACTTCCAGCTTAGCTGTGCAGAAGAAGAACAAGAAGAAGAAGAAATATCTCGAAATATGTCCGTCAGGCCCCTTCCCTTGAGATAAATCTGCAAATATCTCGGAAACGAAGCGAGCTATGGCAAAATGTTAAGAGACCTTTTTTGTAGAGAATTATGTTTCCTACAATTTATGTTCTATGAGATTTTTTGATCAGAAGCGTAGTTTTCGAGATATATCGAGATATTTAAAAGTTCCGAAGCCGCACCAACATAATAGAGATACAGAAACACCGTGGCCCCTTTCTTTGAGATAACTCTGCACTATTGCGCGCTGCAAATGCCACTTCCAGTTTAGCTGTGCAGAAGAAGAACAACAAGAAGAAGAAATATCTCGAAATATGTCCGTCAGGCCTGTTCCTTTGAGCTGAATCTGCAAATATCTCGGAAACGAAGCGAGCTATGGCAAAATGTTAAGAGACGTTTTTTGTAGAGAATTGTTTCCTACAATTCATGTTCTATGATATTTTTTGATCAGAAGCGTAGTTTTCGAGATATATCGAGATATTTAAAGGTTCCGAAGCCGCACCAACATAATAGAGATACAGAAACACCGTGGCCCCTTTCTTTGAGATAACTCTGCACTAGTGCGAGCCGCAAATGCCACTTACAGCTTAGCTGTGCAGAAGAAGAACAACGAGAAGAAGAAATATCTCGAAATATGTCCGTCAGGCCCCTTCCCTTGAGATATATCTGCAAATATCTCGGAAACGAAGCGAGCTATCGCAAAATGTTAAGAGACCTTTTTTGTAGAGAATTATGTTTCCTACTTTTTATGTTCTATGATATTTTTTGATCAGATGCGTAGTTCTCGAGATATATCAAGATATTTAAAAGTTCCGAAGCCGCACCAACATAATAGAGATACAGAAACACCGTGGCCCCTTTCTTTGAGATAACTCTGCACTATTGCGAGCTGTAAATGCCACTTCCAGCTTAGCTGTGCAGAAGAAGAACAACAAGAAGAAGAAATATCTCGAAATATGTCCGTCAGGCCCCTTCCCTTGAGATAAATCTGCAAATATCTCGGAAACGAAGCGAGCTATGGCAAAATGTTAAGAGACCTTTTTTGTAGAGAATTAAGTTTCCTACTTTTTATGTTCTATGATATTTTTTGATCAGATGCGCAGTTCTCGAGATATATCAAGATATTTAAAAGTTCCGAAGCCGCACCAACATAATAGAGATACAGAAACACCGTGGCCCCTTTCTTTGAGATAACTGTGCACTATTGCGAGCTGCAAATGCCACTTCCAGCTTAGCTGTGCAGAAGAAGAACAACAAGAAGAAGAAATATCTCGAAATATGTCCGTCAGGCCCCTTCCCTTGAGATAAATCTGGAAATATCTCGGAAACGAAGAGAGCTATGGCAAAATGTTAAGAGACCTTTTTTGTAGAGAATTAAGTTTCCTACTTTTTACGTTCTATGACATTTTTTGATCAGATGCGTAGTTCTCGAGATATATCAAGATATTTAAAAGTTCCGAAGCCGCACCAACATAATAGAGATACAGAAACACCGTGGCCCCTTTCTTTGAGATAACTCTGCACTATTGCGAGCTGTAAATGCCACTTCCAGCTTAGCTGTGCAGAAGAAGAACAACAAGAAGAAGAAATATCTCGAAATATGTCCGTCAGGCCCCTTCCCTTGAGATATATCTGCAAATATCTCGGAAACGAAGCGAGCTATGGCAAAATGTTAAGAGACCTTTTTTGTCGAGAATTATGTTTCCTGCAATTTATGTTCTATGATATTTTTTGATCAGAAGCGTAGTTTTCGAGATATATCGAGATATTTAAAAGTTCCGAAGCCGCACCAACATAATAGAGATACAGAAACACCGTGGCCCCTTTCTTTGAGATGACTCTGCACTATTGCGAGCTGGAAATGCCACTTCCAGTTTAGCTGTGCAGAAGAAGAACAACAAGAAGAAGAAATATCTCGAAATATGTCCGTCAGGCCTGTTCCTTTGAGCTGAATCTGCAAATATCTCGGAAACGAAGCGAGCTATGGCAAAATGTTAAGAGACCTTTTTTGTAGAGAATTATGTTTCCTACAATTTATGTTCTCTGATATTTTTTGATCAGAAGCGTAGTTTTCGAGATATATCGAGATATTTAAAAGTTCCGAAGCCGCACCAACATAATAGAGATACAGAAACACCGTGGCCCCTTTCTTTGAGATAACTCTGCACTATTGCGCGCTGCAAATGCCACTTCCAGTTTAGCTGTGCAGAAGAAGAACAACAAGAAGAAGAAATATCTCGAAATATGTCCGTCAGGCCTGTTCCTTTGAGCTGAATCTGCAAATATCTCGGAAACGAAGCGAGCTATGGCAAAATGTTAAGAGACGTTTTTTGTAGAGAATTGTTTCCTACAATTCATGTTCTATGATATTTTTTGATCAGAAGCGTAGTTTTCGAGATATATCGAGATATTTAAAGGTTCCGAAGCCGCACCAACATAATAGAGATACAGAAACACCGTGGCCCCTTTCTTTGAGATAACTCTGCACTAGTGCGAGCCGCAAATGCCACTTACAGCTTAGCTGTGCAGAAGAAGAACAACGAGAAGAAGAAATATCTCGAAATATGTCCGTCAGGCCCCTTCCCTTGAGATATATCTGCAAATATCTCGGAAACGAAGCGAGCTATCGCAAAATGTTAAGAGACCTTTTTTGTCGAGAATTATGTTTCCTGCAATTTATGTTCTATGATATTTTTTGATCAGAAGCGTAGTTTTCGAGATATATCGAGATATTTAAAAGTTCCGAAGCCGCACCAACATAATAGAGATACAGAAACACCGTGGCCCCTTTCTTTGAGATGACTCTGCACTATTGCGAGCTGGAAATGCCACTTCCAGTTTAGCTGTGCAGAAGAAGAACAACAAGAAGAAGAAATATCTCGAAATATGTCCGTCAGGCCTGTTCCTTTGAGCTGAATCTGCAAATATCTCGGAAACGAAGCGAGCTATGGCAAAATGTTAAGAGACCTTTTTTGTAGAGAATTATGTTTCCTACAATTTATGTTCTCTGATATTTTTTGATCAGAAGCGTAGTTTTCGAGATATATCGAGATATTTAAAAGTTCCGAAGCCGCACCAACATAATAGAGATACAGAAACACCGTGGCCCCTTTCTTTGAGATAACTCTGCACTATTGCGCGCTGCAAATGCCACTTCCAGTTTAGCTGTGCAGAAGAAGAACAACAAGAAGAAGAAATATCTCGAAATATGTCCGTCAGGCCCCTTCCCTTGAGATATATCTGCAAATATCTCGGAAACGAAGCGAGCTATGGCAAAATGTTAAGAGACCTTTTTTGTCGAGAATTATGTTTCCTGCAATTTATGTTCTATGATATTTTTTGATCAGAAGCGTAGTTTTCGAGATATATCGAGATATTTAAAAGTTCCGAAGCCGCACCAACATAATAGAGATACAGAAACACCGTGGCCCCTTTCTTTGAGATGACTCTGCACTATTGCGAGCTGGAAATGCCACTTCCAGTTTAGCTGTGCAGAAGAAGAACAACAAGAAGAAGAAATATCTCGAAATATGTCCGTCAGGCCTGTTCCTTTGAGCTGAATCTGCAAATATCTCGGAAACGAAGCGAGCTATGGCAAAATGTTAAGAGACGTTTTTTGTAGAGAATTGTTTCCTACAATTCATGTTCTATGATATTTTTTGATCAGAAGCGTAGTTTTCGAGATATATCGAGATATTTAAAGGTTCCGAAGCCGCACCAACATAATAGAGATACAGAAACACCGTGGCCCCTTTCTTTGAGATAACTCTGCACTAGTGCGAGCCGCAAATGCCACTTACAGCTTAGCTGTGCAGAAGAAGAACAACGAGAAGAAGAAATATCTCGAAATATGTCCGTCAGGCCCCTTCCCTTGAGATATATCTGCAAATATCTCGGAAACGAAGCGAGCTATCGCAAAATGTTAAGAGACCTTTTTTGTAGAGAATTATGTTTCCTACTTTTTATGTTCTATGATATTTTTTGATCAGATGCGTAGTTCTCGAGATATATCAAGATATTTAAAAGTTCCGAAGCCGCACCAACATAATAGAGATACAGAAACACCGTGGCCCCTTTCTTTGAGATAACTCTGCACTATTGCGAGCTGTAAATGCCACTTCCAGCTTAGCTGTGCAGAAGAAGAACAACAAGAAGAAGAAATATCTCGAAATATGTCCGTCAGGCCCCTTCCCTTGAGATAAATCTGCAAATATCTCGGAAACGAAGCGAGCTATGGCAAAATGTTAAGAGACCTTTTTTGTAGAGAATTAAGTTTCCTACTTTTTATGTTCTATGATATTTTTTGATCAGATGCGCAGTTCTCGAGATATATCAAGATATTTAAAAGTTCCGAAGCCGCACCAACATAATAGAGATACAGAAACACCGTGGCCCCTTTCTTTGAGATAACTGTGCACTATTGCGAGCTGCAAATGCCACTTCCAGCTTAGCTGTGCAGAAGAAGAACAACAAGAAGAAGAAATATCTCGAAATATGTCCGTCAGGCCCCTTCCCTTGAGATAAATCTGGAAATATCTCGGAAACGAAGAGAGCTATGGCAAAATGTTAAGAGACCTTTTTTGTAGAGAATTAAGTTTCCTACTTTTTACGTTCTATGACATTTTTTGATCAGATGCGTAGTTCTCGAGATATATCAAGATATTTAAAAGTTCCGAAGCCGCACCAACATAATAGAGATACAGAAACACCGTGGCCCCTTTCTTTGAGATAACTCTGCACTATTGCGAGCTGTAAATGCCACTTCCAGCTTAGCTGTGCAGAAGAAGAACAACAAGAAGAAGAAATATCTCGAAATATGTCCGTCAGGCCCCTTCCCTTGAGATATATCTGCAAATATCTCGGAAACGAAGCGAGCTATGGCAAAATGTTAAGAGACCTTTTTTGTCGAGAATTATGTTTCCTGCAATTTATGTTCTATGATATTTTTTGATCAGAAGCGTAGTTTTCGAGATATATCGAGATATTTAAAAGTTCCGAAGCCGCACCAACATAATAGAGATACAGAAACACCGTGGCCCCTTTCTTTGAGATGACTCTGCACTATTGCGAGCTGGAAATGCCACTTCCAGTTTAGCTGTGCAGAAGAAGAACAACAAGAAGAAGAAATATCTCGAAATATGTCCGTCAGGCCCCTTCCCTTGAGATAAATATGCAAATATCTCGGAAACGAAGCAGGCTATGGCAAAATGTTAAGCGACCTTTTTTGTAGAGAATTAAGTGTCCTACTTTTTATGTTCTATGATATTTTTTGATCAGATGCGTAGTTCTCGAGATATATCAAGATATTTAAAAGTTCCGAAGCCCCACCAACATAATAGAGATACAGAAACACCGTGGCCCCTTTCTTTGAGATAACTCTGCACTATTGCGAGCTGCAAATGCCACTTCCAGCTTAGCTGTGCAGAGGAAGAACAACAAGAAGAAGAAATATCTCGAAATATGTCCGTCAGGCCAGTTCCTTTGAGCTGAATCTGCAAATATCTCGGAAACGAAGCGAGCTATGGCAAAATGTTAAGAGACCTTTCTTGTAGAGAATTATGTTTCCTACAATTTATGTTCTATGATATTTTTTGATCAGAAGCGTAGTTTTCGAGATATATCGAGATACTTAAAAGTTCCGAAGCCGCACCAACATAATAGAGATACAGAAACACCGTGGCCACTTTCTTTGAGATAACTGTGCACTAGTGCGAGCCGCAAATGCCACTTCCAGCTTAGCTGTGCAGAAGAAGAACAACAAGAAGAAGAAATATCTCGAAATATGTCCGTCAGGCCCCTTCCCTTGAGATAAATCTGCAAATATCTCGGAAACGAAGCAAGCTATGGCAAAATGTTAAGAGACCTTTTTTGTAGAGAATTAGGTTTCCTACTTTTTATGTTCTATGATATTTTTTGATCAGATGCGTAGTTCTCGAGATATATCAAGATATTTAAAAGTTCCGAAGCCGCACCAACATAATAGAGATACAGAAACACCGTGGCCCCTTTCTTTGAGATAACTCTGCACTATTGCGAGCTGCAAATGCCACTTCCAGCTTAGCTGTGCAGAAGAAGAACAACAAGAAGAAGAAATATCTCGAAATATGTCCGTTAGGCCCCTTCCCTTGAGATAAATCTGCAAATATCTCGGAAACGAAGCGAGCTATGGCAAAATGTTAAGAGACCTTTTTTGTAGAGAATTAAGTTTCCTACTTTTCATGTTCTTTGATATTTTTTGATCAGATGCGTAGTTCTCGAGATATATCAAGATATTTAAAAGTTCCGAAGCCGCACCAACATAATAGAGATACAGAAACACCGTGGCCCCTTTCTTTGAGATAACTCTGCACTATTGCGAGCTGTAAATGCCACTTCCAGCTTAGCTGTGCAGAAGAAGAACAACAAGAAGAAGAAATATCTTGAAATATGTCCGTCAGGCCCCTTCCCTTGAGATATATCTGCAAATATCTCGGAAACGAAGCGAGCTATGGCAAAATGTTAAGAGACCTTTTTTGTCGAGAATTATGTTTCCTATAATTTATGTTCTATGATATTTTTTGATCAGAAACGTAGTTTTCGAGATATATCGAGATATTTAAAAGTTCCGAAGCCGCACCAACATAATAGATATACAGAAACACCGTGGCCCCTTTCTTTGAGATGACTCTGCACTATTGCGAGCTGGAAATGCCACTTCCAGTTTAGCTGTGCAGAAGAAGAACAACAAGAAGAAGAAATATCTCGAAATATGTCCGTTAGGCCCCTTCCCTTGAGATAAATCTGCAAATATCTCGGAAACGAAGCGAGCTATGGCAAAATGTTAAGAGACCTTATTTGTAGAGAATTAAGTTTCCTACTTTTTATGTTCTATGGTATTTTTTGATCAGATGCGTAGTTCTCGAGATATATCAAGATATTTAAAAGTTCCGAAGCCGCACCAACATAATAGAGATACAGAAACACCGTGGCCCCTTTCTTTGAGATAACTCTGCACTATTGCGAGCTGCAAATGCCACTTCCAGCTTAGCTGTGAAGAAGAAGAACAACAAGAAGAAGAAATATCTCGAAATATGTCCGTCAGGCCCCTTCCCTTGAGATAAATCTGCAAATATCTCGGAAACGAAGCGAGCTATGGCAAAATGTTAAGAGACCTTTTTTGTAGAGAATTATGTTTCCTACAATTTACGTTCTCTGATATTTTTTGATCAGAAGCGTAGTTTTCGAGATATATCGAGATATTTAAAAGTTCCGAAGCCGCACCAACATAATAGAGATACAGAAACACCGTGGCCCCTTTCTTTGAGATAACTCTGCACTATTGCGACCTGCAAATGCCACTTCCAGCTTAGCTGTGCAGAAGAGGAACAACAAGAAGAAGAAATATCTCGGAATATGTCCGTCAGGCCCCTTCCCTTGAGCTAAATCCTCAAATATCTCGGAAACGAAGCGAGCTATGGCAAAATGTTAAGAGACCTTTTTTGTAGAGAATTAAGTTTCCTACTTTTTATGTTCTATGATATTTTTTGATCAGATCCGTAGTTCTCGAGATATATCAAGATATTTAAAAGCTCAGAAGCTGCACCAACATAATAGAGGTACAGAAACACCGTGGCCCCTTTCTTTAAGATAACTCGGCACTATTGCGAGCTGCAAATGCCACTTCCAGCTTAGCTGTGCAGAAGAAGAACAACAAGAATAAGAAATATTTCGAAATATGTCCGTCAGGCCCCTTCCCTTGAGATAAATCTGCAAATATCTCGGAAACGAAGCGAGCTACGGCAAAATGTTAAGAGACCTTTTTTGTAGAAAATTAGGTTTCCTACTTTTTACGTTCTATGATATTTTTTGATCAGATGCGTAGTTCTCGAGATATATCAAGATATTTAAAAGTTCCGAAGCCGCACCAACATAATAGAGATACAGAAACACCGTGGCCGCTTTCTTTGCGATAACTCTGCACTATTGCGAGCTGCAAATGCCACTTCCAGCTTAGCTGTGCAGAAGAAGAACAACAAGAAGAAGAAATATCTCGAAATATGTCCGTCAGGCCCCTTCCCTTGAGATAAATCTGTAAATATCTCGGAAACGAAGCGAGCTATGGCAAAATGTTAAGAGACCTTTTTTGTAGAGAATTAAGTTTCCTACTTTCTTTGTTCTATGATATTTTTCGATCAGAGGCGTAGTTCTCGAGATATATCAAGATATTTAAAAGTTCCGAAGCCGCACCAACATAATAGAGATACAGAAACACCGTGGCCCCTCTCTTTGAGAGAACTCTGCACGATTGCGAGCTGGAAATGCCACTTCCAGTTTAGCTGTGCAGAAGAAGAACAACAAGAAGAAGAAATATCTCGAAATATGTCCGTCAGGCCCCTTCCGTTGAGATATATCTGCAAATATCTCGGAAACGAAGCGAGCTATGGCAAAATGTTAAGAGACCTTTTTTGTAGAGAATTAAGTTTCCTACTTTTTATGTTCTATGATATTTTTTGATCAGATGCGTAGTTCTCGAGATATATCAAGATATTTAAAAGCTCCGAAGCTGCACCAACATAATAGAGGTACAGAAACACCGTGGCCCCTTTCTTTGAGATAACTCTGCACTATTGCGAGCTGCAAATGCCACTTCCAGCTTAGCTGTGCAGAAGAAGAACAACAAGAATAAGAAATATTTCGAAATATGTCCGTCAGCCCCCTTCCCTTGAGATATATCTGCAAATATCTCGGAAACGAAGCGAGCTACGGCAAAATGTTAAGCGACCTTTTTTGTAGAAAATTAGGTTTCCTACTTTTTATGTTCTATGATATTTTTTGATCAGATGCGTAGTTCTCGAGATATATCAAGATATTTAAAAGTTCCGAAGCCGCACCAACATAATAGAGATACACAAACACCGTGGCCCCTTTCTTTGAGATAACTCTGCACTATTGCGAGCTGCAAATGCCACTTCCAGCTTAGCTGTGCAGAAGAAGAACAACAAGAAGAAGAAATATCTGGAAATATGTCCGTCAGGCCCCTTCCCTTGAGATAAATCTGCAACTATCTCGGAAACCAAGCGAGCTATGGCAAAATGTTAAGAGACCTTATTTGTAGAGAATTAAGTTTCCTACTTTTTATGTTCTACGATATTTTTTGATCAGATGCGTAGTTCTCGAGATATATCAAGATATTTAAAAGTTCCGAAGCCGCACCAACATAATAGAGATACAGAAACACCGTGGCCCCTTTCTTTGAGATAACTCTGCACTACTGCGAGCTGCACATGCCACTTCCAGCTTAGCTGTGCAGAAGAAGAACAACAAGAAGAAGAAATATCTCGAAATATGTCCGTCAGGCCCCTTCCCTTGAGATAAATCTGCAAATATCTCGGAAACGAAGCGAGCTATGGCAAAATGTTAAGAGACCTTTTTTGTAGAGAATTAAGTTTCCTACTTTCTTTGTTCTATGATATTTTTCGATCAGAGGCGTAGTTCTCGAGATATATCAAGATATTTAAAAGTTCCGAAGCCGCACCAACATAATAGAGATACAGAAACACCGTGGCCCCTCTCTTTGAGAGAACTCTGCACGATTGCGAGCTGGAAATGCCACTTCCAGTTTAGCTGTGCAGAAGAAGAACAACAAGAAGAAGAAATATCTCGAAATATGTCCGTCAGGCCCCTTCCGTTGAGATAAATCTGCAAATATCTCGGAAACGAAGCGAGCTATGGCAAAATGTTAAGAGACCTTTTTTGTAGAGAATTAAGTTTCCTACTTTTTATGTTCTATGATATTTTTTGATCAGATGCGTAGTTCTCGAGATATATCAAGATATTTAAAAGCTCCGAAGCTGCACCAACATAATAGAGGTACAGAAACACCGTGGCCCCTTTCTTTGAGATAACTCTGCACTATTGCGAGCTGCAAATGCCACTTCCAGCTTAGCTGTGCAGAAGAAGAACAACAAGAATAAGAAATATTTCGAAATATGTCCGTCAGGCCCCTTCCCTTGAGATAAATCTGCAAATATCTCGGAAACGAAGCGAGCTACGGCAAAATGTTAAGCGACCTTTTTTGTAGAAAATTAGGTTTCCTACTTTTTATGTTCTATGATATTTTTTGATCAGATGCGTAGTTCTCGAGATATATCAAGATATTTAAAAGTTCCGAAGCCGCACCAACATAATAGAGATACACAAACACCGTGGCCCCTTTCTTTGAGATAACTCTGCACTATTGCGAGCTGCAAATGCCACTTCCAGCTTAGCTGTGCAGAAGAAGAACAACAAGAAGAAGAAATATCTGGAAATATGTCCGTCAGGCCCCTTCCCTTGAGATAAATCTGCAACTATCTCGGAAACCAAGCGAGCTATGGCAAAATGTTAAGAGACCTTATTTGTAGAGAAATAAGTTTCCTACCTTTTATGTTCTACGATATTTTTTGATCAGATGCGTAGTTCTCGAGATATATCAAGATATTTAAAAGTTCCGAAGCCGCACCAACATAATAGAGATACAGAAACACCGTGGCCCCTTTCTTTGAGATAACTCTGCACTACTGCGAGCTGCAAATGCCACTTCCAGCTTAGCTGTGCAGAAGAAGAACAACAAGAAGAAGAAATATCTCGAAATATGTCCGTCAGGCCCCTTCCCTTGAGATAAATCTGCAAATATCTCGGAAACGAAGCGAGCTATGGCAAAATGTTAAGAGACCTTTTTTGTAGAGAATTAAGTTTCCTACTTTTTATGTTCTATGATATTTTTTGATCAGATGCGTAGTTCTCGAGATATATCCAGATATTTAAAAGTTCCGAAGCGGCACCAACATAATAGAGATACAGAAACACCGTGGCCCCTTTCTTTGAGGTAACTCTGCACTATTGCGAGCTGCAAATGCCACTTCCAGCTTAGCTGTGCAGAAGAAGAACAACAAGAAGAAGAAATATCTCGAAATATGTCCCTCAGGCCCCTTCCCTTGAGATAAATCTGCAAATATCTCGGAAACCAAGCGAGCTATGGCAAAATGTTAAGAGACCTTATTTGTAGAGAATTAAGTTTCCTACTTTTTATGTTCTACGATATTTTTTGATCAGATGCGTAGTTCTCGAGATATATCAAGATATTTAAAAGCTCCGAAGCTGCACCAACATAATAGAGGTACAGAAACACCGTGGCCCCTCTCTTTGAGATAACTCTGCACGATTGCGAGCTGGAAATGCCACTTCCAGTTTAGCTGTGCAGAAGAAGAACAACAAGAAGAAGAAACATCTCGAAATATGTCCGTCAGGACCCTTCCCTTGAGATAAATCTGCAAATATCTCGGAAACGAAGCGAGCTATGGCAAAATGTTAAGAGACCTTTTTTGTAGAGAATTATGTTTCCTACAATTTAGGATCTCTGATATTTTTTGATCAGAAGCGTAGTTTTCGAGATATATCGAGATATTTAAAAGTTCCGAAGCCGCACCAACATAATAGAGATACAGAAACACCGTGGCCCCTTTCTTTGAGATAACTCTGCACTATTGCGACCTGCAAATGCCACTTCCAGCTTAGCTGTGCAGAAGAGGAACAACAAGAAGAAGAAATATCTCGGAATATGTCCGTCAGGCCCCTTCCCTTGAGCTAAATCTGCAAATATCTCGGAAACGATGCCAGCTATGGGAAAATGTTAAGAGACCTTTTTTGTAGAAAATTAGGTTTCCTACTTTTTACGTTCTATGATATTTTTTGATCAGATGCGTAGTTCTCGAGATATATCAAGATATTTAAAAGTTCCGAAGCCGCACCAACATAATAGAGATACAGAAACAGCGTGGCCGCTTTCTTTGCGATAACTCTGCACTATTGCGAGCTGCAAATGCCACTTCCAGCTTAGCTGTGCAGAAGAAGAACAACAAGAAGAAGAAATATCTCGAAATATGTCCGTCAGGCCCCTTCCCTTGAGATAAATCTGTAAATATCTCGGAAACGAAGCGAGCTATGGCAAAATGTTAAGAGACCTTTTTTGTAGAGAATTAAGTTTCCTACTTTCTTTGTTCTATGATATTTTTCGATCAGAGGCGAAGTTCTCGAGATATATCAAGATATTTAAAAGTTCCGAAGCCGCACCAACATAATAGAGATACAGAAACACCGTGGCCCCTCTCTTTGAGAGAACTCTGCACGATTGCGAGCTGGAAATGCCACTTCCAGTTTAGCTGTGCAGAAGAAGAACAACAAGAAGAAGAAATATCTCGAAATATGTCCGTCAGGCCCCTTCCGTTGAGATAAATCTGCAAATATCTCGGAAACGAAGCGAGCTATGGCAAAATGTTCAGAGACCTTTTTTGTAGAGAATTAAGTTTCCTACTTTTTATGTTGTATGATATTTTTTGATCAGATGCGTAGTTCTCGAGATATATCAAGATATTTAAAAGCTCCGAAGCTGCACCAACATAATAGAGGTACAGAAACACCGTGGCCCCTTTCTTTGAGATAACTCTGCACTATTGCGAGCTGCAAATGCCACTTCCAGCTTAGCTGTGCAGAAGAAGAACAACAAGAATAAGAAATATTTCGAAATATGTCCGTCAGCCCCCTTCCCTTGAGATAAATCTGCAAATATCTCGGAAACGAAGCGAGCTACGGCAAAATGTTAAGCGACCTTTTTTGTAGAAAATTAGGTTTCCTACTTTTTATGTTCTACGATATTTTTTGATCAGATGCGTAGTTCTCGAGATATATCAAGATATTTAAAAGTTCCGAAGCCGCACCAACATAATAGAGATACAGAAACACCGTGGCCGCTTTCTTTGCGATAACTCTGCACTATTGCGAGCTGCAAATGCCACTTCCAGCTTAGCTGTGCAGAAGAAGAACAACAAGAAGAAGAAATATCTCGAAATATGTCCGTCAGGCCCCTTCCCTTGAGATAAATCTGTAAATATCTCGGAAACGAAGCGAGCTATGGCAAAATGTTAAGAGACCTTTTTTGTAGAGAATTAAGTTTCCTACTTTCTTTGTTCTATGATATTTTTCGATCAGAGGCGTAGTTCTCGAGATATATCAAGATATTTAAAAGTTCCGAAGCCGCACCAACATAATAGAGATACAGAAACACCGTGGCCCCTCTCTTTGAGAGAACTCTGCACGATTGCGAGCTGGAAATGCCACTTCCAGTTTAGCTGTGCAGAAGAAGAACAACAAGAAGAAGAAATATCTCGAAATATGTCCGTCAGGCCCCTTCCGTTGAGATAAATCTGCAAATATCTCGGAAACGAAGCGAGCTATGGCAAAATGTTAAGAGACCTTTTTTGTAGAGAATTAAGTTTCCTACTTTTTATGTTCTATGATATTTTTTGATCAGATGCGTAGTTCTCGAGATATATCAAGATATTTAAAAGCTCCGAAGCTGCACCAACATAATAGAGGTACAGAAACACCGTGGCCCCTTTCTTCGAGATAACTCTGCACTATTGCGAGCTGCAAATGCCACTTCCAGCTTAGCTGTGCAGAAGAAGAACAACAAGAATAAGAAATATTTCGAAATATGTCCGTCAGCCCCCTTCCCTTGAGATAAATCTGCAAATATCTCGGAAACGAAGCGAGCTACGGCAAAATGTTAAGCGACCTTTTTTGTAGAAAATTAGGTTTCCTACTTTTTATGTTCTATGATATTTTTTGATCAGATGCGTAGTTCTCGAGATATATCAAGATATTTAAAAGTTCCGAAGCCGCACCAACATAATAGAGATACACAAACACCGTGGCCCCTTTCTTTGAGATAACTCTGCACTATTGCGAGCTGCAAATGCCACTTCCAGCTTAGCTGTGCAGAAGAAGAACAACAAGAAGAAGAAATATCTGGAAATATGTCCGTCAGGCCCCTTCCCTTGAGATAAATCTGCAACTATCTCGGAAACCAAGCGAGCTATGGCAAAATGTTAAGAGACCTTATTTGTAGAGAAATAAGTTTCCTACTTTTTATGTTCTACGATATTTTTTGATCAGATGCGTAGTTCTCGAGATATATCAAGATATTTAAAAGTTCCGAAGCCGCACCAACATAATAGAGATACAGAAACACCGTGGCCCCTTTCTTTGAGATAACTCTGCACTACTGCGAGCTGCAAATGCCACTTCCAGCTTAGCTGTGCAGAAGAAGAACAACAAGAAGAAGAAATATCTCGAAATATGTCCGTCAGGCCCCTTCCCTTGAGATAAATCTGCAAATATCTCGGAAACGAAGCGAGCTATGGCAAAATGTTAAGAGACCTTTTTTGTAGAGAATTAAGTTTCCTACTTTTTATGTTCTATGATATTTTTTGATCAGATGCGTAGTTCTCGAGATATATCCAGATATTTAAAAGTTCCGAAGCGGCACCAACATAATAGAGATACAGAAACACCGTGGCCCCTTTCTTTGAGGTAACTCTGCACTATTGCGAGCTGCACATGCCACTTCCAGCTTAGCTGTGCAGAAGAAGAACAACAAGAAGAAGAAATATCTCGAAATATGTCCCTCAGGCCCCTTCCCTTGAGATAAATCTGCAAATATCTCGGAAACCAAGCGAGCTATGGCAAAATGTTAAGAGACCTTATTTGTAGAGAATTAAGTTTCCTACTTTTTATGTTCTACGATATTTTTTGATCAGATGCGTAGTTCTCGAGATATATCAAGATATTTAAAAGCTCCGAAGCTGCACCAACATAATAGAGGTACAGAAACACCGTGGCCCCTCTCTTTGAGATAACTCTGCACGATTGCGAGCTGGAAATGCCACTTCCAGTTTAGCTGTGCAGAAGAAGAACAACAAGAAGAAGAAATATCTCGAAATATGTCCGTCAGGACCCTTCCCTTGAGATAAATCTGCAAATATCTCGGAAACGAAGCGAGCTATGGCAAAATGTTAAGAGACCTTTTTTGTAGAGAATTATGTTTCCTACAATTTAGGTTCTCTGATATTTTTTGATCAGAAGCGTAGTTTTCGAGATATATCGAGATATTTAAAAGTTCCGAAGCCGCACCAACATAATAGAGATACAGAAACACCGTGGCCCCTTTCTTTGAGATAACTCTGCACTATTGCGACCTGCAAATGCCACTTCCAGCTTAGCTGTGCAGAAGAGGAACAACAAGAAGAAGAAATATCTCGGAATATGTCCGTCAGGCCCCTTCCCTTGAGCTAAATCTGCAAATATCTCGGAAACGATGCCAGCTATGGGAAAATGTTAAGAGACCTTTTTTGTAGAGAATTAAGTTTCCTACTTTTTATGTTCTATGATATTTTTTGATCAGATGCGTAGTTCTCGAGATATATCAAGATATTTAAAAGCTCCGAAGCCGCACCAACATAATAGAGATACAGAAACACCGTGGCCCCTTTCTTTGAGATAACTCTGCACTATTGCGAGCTGCAAATGCCACTTCCAGCTTAGCTGTGCAGAAGAAGAACAACAAGAACAAGAAATATCTCGAAATATGTCCGTCGGCCCCTTCCCTTGAGATAAATCTGCAAATATCTCGGAAACGAAGCGAGCTATGGCAAAATGTTAAGAGACATTTTTTGTAGAGAATTAAGTTTCCTACTTTTTATGTTCTATGATATTTTTCGATCAGAGGCGTAGTTCTCGAGATATATCAAGATATTTAAAAGTTCCGAAGCCGCACCAACATAATAGAGATACAGAAACACCGTGGCCCCTCTCTTTGAGATAACTCTGCACTATTGCGAGCTGGAAATGCCACTTCCAGTTTAGCTGTGCAGAAGAAGAACAACAAGAAGAAGAAATATCTCGAAATATGTCCGTCAGGCCCCTTACCTTGAGATAAATCTGCAAATATCTCGGAAACGAAGCGAGCTATGGCAAAATGTTAAGAGACCTTTTTTGTAGAGAATTAGGTTTCCTACTTTTTATCTTCTATGATATTTTCTGATCAGATGCGTAGTTCTCGAGATATATCAAGATATTTAAAAGTTCCGAAGCCGCACCAACATAATAGAGATACAGAAACTCCGTGGCCCCTCTCTTTGAGATAACTCTGCACAATTGCGAGCTGCAAATGCCACTTCCAGCTTAGCTGTGCAGAAGAGGAACAACAAGAAGAAGAAATATCTCGAAATATGTCCGTCAGGCCCCTTCCCTTGAGATAAATCTGCAAATATCTCGGAAACGAAGCGAGCTATGGCAAAATGTTAAGAGACCTTTTTTGTAGAGAATTATGTTTCCTACTTTTTATGTTCTATGATATTTTTTGATCAGACGCGTAGTTCTCGAGATATATCAAGATATTTAAAAGTTCCGAAGCCGCACCAACATAATAGAGATACAGAAACACCGTGGCTCCTTTCTTTGAGATAACTCTGCACTATTGCGACCTGGAAATGCCACTTCCAGTTTAGCTGTGCTGAAGAAGAACAACAAGAAGAAGAAATATCTCGAAATATGTCCGTTAGGCCCCTTCCCTTGAGATAAATCTGCAAATATCTCGGAAACGAAGCGAGCTATGGCAAAATGTTAAGAGACCTTTTTTGTAGAGAATTATGTTTCCTACGTTTTATGTTCTATGATATTTTTTGATCAGATGCGTAGTTCTCGAGATATATCAAGATATTTAAAAGTTCCGAAGCCGCACCAACATAATAGAGATACAGAAACACCGTGGCCCCTTTCTTTGAGATAACTCTGCACTATTGCGAGCTGCAAATGCCACTTCCAGCTTAGCTGTGCAGAAGAAGAACAACAAGAAGAAGAAATATCTCGAAATATGTCCGTCAGGCCCCTTCCCTTGAGATAAATCTGCAAATATCTCGGAAACGAAGAGAGCTATGGCAAAATGATAAGAGACCTTTTTTGTAGAGAATTAAGTTTCCTACTTTTTATGTTCGATGATATTTTTTGATCAGATGCGTAGTTCTCGAGATATATCAAGATATTTAAAAGTTCCGAAGCCGCACCAACATAATAGAGATACAGAAACACCGTGGCCCCTTTCTTTGAGATAACTCTGCACTATTGCGAGCTGCAAATGCCACTTCCAGCTTAGCTGTGCAGAGGAAGAACAACAAGAAGAAGAAATATCTCGAAATATGTCCGTCAGGCCCCTTCCCTTGAGATATATCTGCAAATATCTCGGAAACGAAGCGAGCTATGGCAAAATGTTAAGAGACCTTTTTTGTAGAGAATTATGTTTCCTACAATTTATGTTCTATGATATTTTTTGATCAGAAGCGTAGTTTTCGAGATATATCGAGATATTTAAAAGTTCCGAAGCCGCACCAACATAATAGAGATACAGAAACACCGTGACCCTTTTCTTTGAGATAACTCTGCACTAGTGCGAGCCGCAAATGCCACTTCCAGCTTAGCTGTGCAGAAGAAGAACAACAAGAAGAAGAAATATCTCGAAATATGTCCGTCAGGCCCCTTCCCTTGAGATAAATCTGCAAATATCTCGGAAACGAAGCGAGCTATGGCAAAATGTTAAGAGACCTTTTTTGTAGAGAATTAAGTTTCCTACTTTTTATGTTCTATGATATTTTTTGATCAGCTGCGTAGTTCTCGAGATATATCAAGATATTTAAAAGTTCCGAAGCCGCACCAACATAATAGAGATACAGAAACACCGTGGCCCCTTTCTTTGAGATAACTCTGCACTATTGCGAGCTGCAAATGCCACTTCCAGCTTAGCTGTGCAGAGGAAGAACAACAAGAAGAAGAAATATCTCGAAATATGTCCGTCAGGCCAGTTCCTTTGAGCTGAATCTGCAAATATCTCGGAAACGAAGCGAGCTATGGCAAAATGTTAAGAGACGTTTTTTGTAGAGAATTATGTTTCCTACAATTTATGTTCTATGACATTTTTTGATCAGAAGCGTAGTTTTCGAGATATATCGAGATATTTAAAAGTTCCGAAGCCGCACCAACATAATAGAGATACAGAAACACCGTGGCCCCTTTCTTTGAGATAACTGTGCACTAGTGCGAGCCGCAAATGCCACTTCCAGCTTAGCTGTGCAGAAGAAGAACAACAAGAAGAAGAAATATCTCGAAATATGTCCGTCAGGCCCCTTCCCTTGAGATAAATATGCAAATATCTCGGAAACGAAGCGAGCTATGGCAAAATGTTAAGAGACCTTTTTTGTAGAGAATTAAGTTTCCTACTTTTTATGTTCTATGATATTTTTTGATCAGATGCGTAGTTCTCGAGATATATCAAGATATTTAAAAGTTCCGAAGCCGCACCAACATAATAGAGATACAGAAACACCGTGGCCCCTTTCTTTGAGATAACTCTGCACTATTGCGAGCTGCAAATGCCACTTCCGGCTTAGCTGTGCAGAGGAAGAACAACAAGAAGAAGAAATATCTCGAAATATGTCCGTCAGGCCAGTTCCTTTGAGCTGAATCTGCAAATATCTCGGAAACGAAGCGATCTATGGCAAAATGTTAAGAGACGTTTTTTGTAGAGAATTATGTTTCCTACAATTTATGTTCTATGATATTTTTTGATCAGAAGCGTAGTTTTCGAGATATATCGAGATATTTAAAAGTTCCGAAGCCGCACCAACATAATAGGGATACAGAAACACCGTGGCCCCTTTCTTTGAGATAACTCTGCACTAGTGCGAGCCGCAAATGCCACTTCCAGCTTAGCTGTGCAGAAGAAGAACCAGAAGAAGAAGAAATATCTCGAAATATGTCCGTCAGGCCCCTTCCCTTGAGATAAATCTGCAAATATCTCGGAAACGAAGCGAGCTATGGCAAAATGTTAAGAGACCTTTTTTGTAGAGAATTAAGTTTCCTACTTTTTATGTTCTATGATATTTTTTGATCAGCTGCGTAGTTCTCGAGATATATCAAGATATTTAAAAGTTCCGAAGCCGCACCAACATAATAGAGATACAGAAACACCGTGGCCCCTTTCTTTGAGATAACTCTGCACTATTGCGAGCTGCAAATGCCACTTCCAGCTTAGCTGTGCAGAGGAAGAACAACAAGAAGAAGAAATATCTCGAAATATGTCCGTCAGGCCAGTTCCTTTGAGCTGAATCTGCAAATATCTCGGAAACGAAGCGAGCTATGGCAAAATGTTAAGAGACGTTTTTTGTAGAGAATTATGTTTGCTACAATTTATGTTCTATGACATTTTTTGATCAGAAGCGTAGTTTTCGAGATATATCGAGATATTTAAAAGTTCCGAAGCCGCACCAACATAATAGAGATACAGAAACACCGTGGCCCCTTTCTTTGAGATAACTGTGCACTAGTGCGAGCCGCAAATGCCACTTCCAGCTTAGCTGTGCAGAAGAAGAACAACAAGAAGAAGAAATATCTCGAAATATGTCCGTCAGGCCCCTTCCCTTGAGATAAATATGCAAATATCTCGGAAACGAAGCGAGCTATGGCAAAATGTTAAGAGACCTTTTTTGTAGAGAATTAAGTTTCCTACTTTTTATGTTCTATGATATTTTTTGATCAGATGCGTAGTTCTCGAGATATATCAAGATATTTAAAAGTTCCGAAGCCGCACCAACATAATAGAGATACAGAAACACCGTGGCCCCTTTCTTTGAGATAACTCTGCACTATTGCGAGCTGCAAATGCCACTTCCGGCTTAGCTGTGCAGAGGAAGAACAACAAGAAGAAGAAATATCTCGAAATATGTCCGTCAGGCCAGTTCCTTTGAGCTGAATCTGCAAATATCTCGGAAACGAAGCGATCTATGGCAAAATGTTAAGAGACGTTTTTTGTAGAGAATTATGTTTCCTACAATTTATGTTCTATGATATTTTTTGATCAGAAGCGTAGTTTTCGAGATATATCGAGATATTTAAAAGTTCCGAAGCCGCACCAACATAATAGAGATACAGAAACACCGTGGCCCCTTTCTTTGAGATAACTCTGCACTATTGCGACCTGCAAATGCCACTTCCAGCTCAGCTGTGCAGAAGAAGAACAACAAGAAGAAGAAATATCTCGAAATATGTCCGTCAGGCCCCTTCCCTTGAGATAAATCTGCAAATATCTCTGAAACGAAGCGAGCTATGGCAAAATGTTAAGAGACCTTTTTTGTAGAGAATTAAGTTTCCTACTTTTTATGTTCTATGATATTTTTTGATCAGAAGCGTAGTTTTCGAGATATATCGAGATATTTAAAAGTTCCGAAGCCGCACCAACATAATAGAGATACAGAAACACCGTGGCCCCTTTCTTTGAGATAACTCTGCACTATTGCGACCTGCAAATGCCACTTCCAGCTCAGCTGTGCAGAAGAAGAACAACAAGAAGAAGAAATATCTCGAAATATGTCCGTCA
This sequence comes from Osmia lignaria lignaria, assembly GCF_051020975.1. NCBI lineage: Eukaryota > Metazoa > Arthropoda > Insecta > Hymenoptera > Megachilidae > Osmia > Osmia lignaria. Next base: position 7,301,356 of record NW_027478164.1, read on the forward strand.
GGCCCCTTCCCTTGAGATATATCTGCAAATATCTCGGAAACGAAGCGAGCTATGGCAAAATGTTAAGAGACCTTTTTTGTAGAGAATTATGTTTCCTACAATTTATGTTCAATGATATTTTTTGATCACAAGCGTAGTTTTCGAGATATATCGAGATATTTAAAAGTTCCGAAGCCGCACCAACATAATAGAGATACAGAAACACCGTGGCCCCTTTCTTTGAGATAACTCTGCACTATTGCGACCTGCAAATGCCACTTCCAGCTCAGCTGTGCAGAAGAAGAACAACAAGAAGAAGAAATATCTCGAAATATGTCCGTTAGGCCCCTTCCCTTGAGATAAATCTGCAAATATCTCGGAAACGAAGCGAGCTATTGCAAAATGTTAAGAGACCTTTTTTGTAGAGAATTAAGTTTCCTACTTTTTATCTTCTATGATATTTTTTGATCAGATGCGTAGTTCTCGAGATATATCAAGATATTTAAAAGTTCCGAAGCCGCACCAACATAATAGAGATACAGAAACACCGTGGCCCCTTTCTTTGGGATAACTCTGCACTATTGCGAGCTGCAAATGCCACTTCCAGCTTAGCTGTGCAGAACAAGAACAACAAGAAGAAGAAATATCTCGAAATATGTCCGTCAGGCCACTTCCCTTGAGATAAATCTGCAAATATCTCGGAAACGAAGCGAGCTATGGCAAAATGTTGAGAGACCTTTTTTGTAGAGAATTAAGTTTCGTACTTTTTATGTTCGATGATATTTTTTGATCAGATGCGTAGTTCTCGAGATATATCAAGATATTTAAAAGTTCCGAAGCTGCACCAACATAATAGAGGTACAGAAACACCGTGGCCTCTTTCTTTGAGATAACTCTGCACTATTGCGAGCTGCAAATGCCGCTTCGAGCTTAGCTGTGCAGAAGAAGAACAACAAGAAGAAGAAATATCTCGAAATATGTCCGTCAGACCCCTTCCCTTGAGATGAATCTGCAAATATCTCGGAAACGAAGCGAGCTATGGCAAGATGTTAAGAGACCTTTTTTGTAGAGAATAATGTTTCCTACAATTGACGTTCTATGATATTTTTTGATCAGAAGCGTAGTTTTCGAGATATATCGAGATATTTAAAAGTTCCGAAGCCGCACCAACATAATAGGGATACAGAAACACCGTGGCCCCTTTCTTTGAGATAACTCTGCACTAGTGCGAGCCGCAAATGCCACTTCCAGCTTAGCTGTGCAGAAGAAGAACAACAAGAAGAAGAAATATCTCGAAATATGTCCGTCAGGCCCCTTCCCTTGAGATAAATCTGCAAATATCTCGGAAACGAAGCGAGCTATGGCAAAATGTTAAGAGACCTTTTTTGTAGAGAATTATGTTTCCTACAATTTATGTTCTATGATATTTTTTGATCAGATGCGTAGTTCTCGAGATATATCAAGATATTTAAAAGTTCCGAAGCCACACCAACATAATAGAGATACAGAAACACCGTGGCCCCTTTCTTTGAGATAACTCTGCACTATTGCGAGCTGTAAATGCCACTTCCAGCTTAGCTGTGCAGAAGACGAACAACAAGAAGAAGAAATATCTCGAAATATGTCCGTCAGGCCCCTTCCCTTGAGATAAATCTGCAAATATCTTGGAAACGAAGCGAGCTATGGCAAAATGTTAAGAGACCTTTTTTGTAGAGAATTAAGTTTCCTACTTTTTATGTTCTATGATATTTTTTGATCAGAAGCGTAGTTTTCGAGATATATCGAGATATTTAAAAGTTCCGAAGCCGCACCAACATAATAGAGATACAGAAACACCGTGGCCCCTTTCTTTGAGATAACTCTGCACTATTGCGAGCTGTAAATGCCACTTCCAGCTTAGCTGTGCAGAAGAAGAACAACAAGAAGAAGAAATATCTCGAAATATGTCCGTCAGGCCCCTTCCCTTGAGATAAATCTGCAAATATCTCGGAAACGAAGCGAGCTATGGCAAAATGTTAAGAGACCTTTTTTGTAGAGAATAATGTTTCCTACAATTTACGTTCTATGATATTTTTTGATCAGAAGCGTAGTTTTCGAGATATATCGAGATATTTAAAAGTTCCGAAGCCGCACCAACATAATAGAGATACAGAAACACCGTGGCCCCTTTCTTTGAGATAACTCTGCACTATTGCGACCTGCAAATGCCACTTCCAGCTCAGCTGTGCAGAAGAAGAACAACAAGAAGAAGAAATATCTCGAAATATGTCCGTCAGGCCCCTTCCCTTGAGATAAATCTGCAAATATCTCGGAAACGAAGCGAGCTATGGCAAAATGTTAAGAGACCTTTTTTGTAGAGAATTAAGTTTCCTACTTTTTATGTTCTATGATATTTTTTGATCAGATGCGTAGTTCTCGAGATATATCAAGATATTTAAAAGTTCCGAAGCCGCACCAACATAATAGAGATACAGAAACACCGTGGCCCCTTTCTTTGAGATAACTCTGCACTATTGCGAGGTGCAAATGCCACTTCCAGCTTAGCTGTGCAGAGGAAGAACAACAAGAAGAAGAAATATCTCGAAATATGTCCGTCAGGCCACTTCCCTTGAGATAAATCTGCAAATATCTCGGAAACGAAGCGAGCTATGGCAAAATGTTGAGAGACCTTTTTTGTAGAGAATTAAGTTTCCTACTTTTTATGTTCGATGATATTTTTTGATCAGATGCGTAGTTCTCGAGATATATCAAGATATTTAAAAGTTCCGAAGCTGCACCAACATAATAGAGGTACAGAAACACCGTGGCCTCTTTCTTTGAGATAACTCTGCACTATTGCGAGCTGTAAATGCCACTTCCAGCTTAGCTGTGCAGAAGAAGAACAACAAGAAGAAGAAATATCTCGAAATATGTCCGTCAGGCCCCTTCCCTTGAGATATATCTGCAAATATCTCGGAAACGAAGCGAGCTATGGCAAAATGTTAAGAGACCTTTTTTGTAGAGAATTATGTTTCCTACAATTTATGTTCAATGATATTTTTTGATCAGAAGCGTAGTTTTCGAGATATATCAAGATATTTAAAAGTTCCGAAGCTGCACCAACATAATAGAGGTACAGAAACACCGTGGCCTCTTTCTTTGAGATAACTCTGCACTATTGCGAGCTGCAAATGCCACTTCCAGCTTAGCTGTGCAGAAGAAGAACAACAAGAAGAAGATATTTCTCGAAATTTGTCCGTCAGACCCCTTCCCTTGAGATGAATCTGCAAATATCTCGGAAACGAAGCGAGCTATGGCAAGATGTTAAGAGACCTTTTTTGTAGAGAATAATGTTTCCTACAATTTACGTTCTATGATATTTTTTGATCAGAAGCGTAGTTTTCGAGATATATCGAGATATTTAAAAGTTCCGAAGCCGCACAAACATAATAGAGATACAGAAACACCGTGGCCCCTTTCTTTGAGATAACTCTGCACTATTGCGACCTGCAAATGCCACTTCCAGCTCAGCTGTGCAGAAGAAGAACAACAAGAAGAAGAAATATCTCGAAATATGTCCGTCAGGCCCCTTCCCTTGAGATAAATCTGCAAATATCTCGGAAACGAAGCGAGCTATGGCAAAATGTTAAGAGACCTTTTTTGTAGAGAATTAAGTTTCCTACTTTTTATGTTCTATGATATTTTTTGATCAGATGCGTAGTTCTCGAGATATATCAAGATATTTAAAAGTTCCGAAGCCGCACCAACATAATAGAGATACAGAAACACCGTGGCCCCTTTCTTTGAGATAACTCTGCACTATTGCGAGCTGCAAATGCCACTTCCAGCTTAGCTGTGCAGAGGAAGAACAACAAGAAGAAGAAATATCTCGAAATATGTCCGTCAGGCCAGTTCCTTTGAGCTGAATCTGCAAATATCTCGGAAACGAAGCGATCTATGGCAAAATGTTAAGAGACGTTTTTTGTAGAGAATTATGTTTCCTACAATTTATGTTCTATGATATTTTTTGATCAGAAGCGTAGTTTTCGAGATATATCGAGATATTTAAAAGTTCCGAAGCCGCACCAACATAATAGGGATACAGAAACACCGTGGCCCCTTTCTTTGAGATAACTCTGCACTAGTGCGAACCGCAAATGCCACTTCCAGCTTAGCTGTGCAGAAGAAGAACAACAAGAAGAAGAAATATCTCGAAATATGTCCGTCAGGCCCCTTCCCTTGAGATAAATCTGCAAATATCTCGGAAACGAAGCGAGCTATGGCAAAATGTTAAGAAACCTTTTTTGTAGAGAATTAAGTTTCCTACTTTTTATGTTCTATAATATTTTTTGATCAGATGCGTAGTTCTCGAGATATATCAAGATATTTAAAAGTTCCGAAGCCGCACCAACATAATAGAGATACAGAAACACCGTGGCCCCTTTCTTTGAGATAACTCTGCACTATTGCGACCTGCAAATGCCACTTCCAGCTTAGCTGTGCAGAAGAAGAACAACAAGAAGAAGATATTTCTCGAAATTTGTCCGTCAGACCCCTTCCCTTGAGATGAATCTGCAAATATCTCGGAAACGAAGCGAGCTATGGCAAGATCTTAAGAGACCTTTTTTGTAGAGAATAATGTTTCCTACAATTTACGTTCTATGATATTTTTTGATCAGAAGCGTAGTTTTCGAGATATATCGAGATATTTAAAAGTTCCGAAGCCGCACAAACATAATAGAGATACAGAAACACCGTGGCCCCTTTCTTTGAGATAACTCTGCACTATTGCGACCTGCAAATGCCACTTCCAGCTCAGCTGTGCAGAAGAAGAACAACAAGAAGAAGAAATATCTCGAAATATGTCCGTCAGGCCCCTTCCCTTGAGATAAATCTGCAAATATCTCGGAAACGAAGCGAGCTATGGCAAAATGTTAAGAGACCTTTTTTGTAGAGAATTAAGTTTCCTACTTTTTATGTTCTATGATATTTTTTGATCAGATGCGTAGTTCTCGAGATATATCAAGATATTTAAAAGTTCCGAAGCCGCACCAACATAATAGAGATACAGAAACACCGTGGCCCCTTTCTTTGAGATAACTCTGCACTATTGCGAGCTGCTGATGCCACTTCCAGCTTAGCTGTGCAGAGGAAGAACAACAAGAAGAAGAAGTATCTCGAAATATGTCCGTCAGGCCCGTTCCTTTGAGCTGAATCTGCAAATATCTCGGAAACGAAGCGAGCTATGGCAAAATGTTAAGATACGTTTTTTGTAGAGAATTATGTTTCCTACAATTTATGTTCTATGATATTTTTTGATCAGAAGCGTAGTTTTCGAGATATATCGAGATATTTAAAAGTTCCGAAGCCGCACCAACATAATAGAGATACAGAAACACCGTGGCCCCTTTCTTTGAGATAACTCTGCACTATTGCGACCTGCAAATGCCACTTCCAGCTCAGCTGTGCAGAAGAAGAACAACAAGAAGAAGAAATATCTCGAAATATGTCCGTCAGGCCCCTTCCCTTGAGATAAATCTGCAAATATCTCGGAAACGGAGCGAGCTATGGCAAAATGTTAAGAGACCTTTTTTGTAGAGAATTAAGTTTCCTACTTTTTATGTTCTATGATATTTTTTGATCAGATGCGTAGTTCTCGAGATATATCAAGATATTTAAAAGTTCCGAAGCCGCACCAACATAATAGAGATACAGAAACACCGTGGCCCCTTTCTTTGAGATAACTCTGCACTATTGCGAGCTGCAAATGCCACTTCCAGCTTAGCTGTGCAGAAGAAGAACAACAAGAAGAAGATATTTCTCGAAATTTGTCCGTCAGACCCCTTCCCTTGAGATGAATCTGCAAATATCTCGGAAACGAAGCGAGCTATGGCAAGATGTTAAGAGACCTTTTTTGTAGAGAATAATGTTTCCTACAATTTACGTTCTATGATATTTTTTGATCAGAAGCGTAGTTTTCGAGATATATCGAGATATTTAAAAGTTCCGAAGCCGCACAAACATAATAGAGATACAGAAACACCGTGGCCCCTTTCTTTGAGATAACTCTGCACTATTGCGACCTGCAAATGCCACTTCCAGCTCAGCTGTGCAGAAGAAGAACAACAAGAAGAAGAAATATCTCGAAATATGTCCGTCAGGCCCCTTCCCTTGAGATACATCTGCAAATACCTCGGAAACGAAGCGAGCTATGGCAAAATGTTAAGAGACCTTTTTTGTAGAGAATTAAGTTTCCTACTTTTTATGTTCTATGATATTTTTTGATCAGATGCGTAGTTCTCGAGATATATCGAGATATTTAAAGGTTCCGAAGCCGCACCAACATAATAGAGATACAGAAACACCGTGGCCCCTTTCTTTGAGATAACTCTGCACTATTGCGAGCTGCAAATGCCACTTCCAGCTTAGCTGTGCAGAGGAAGAACAACAAGAAGAAGAAATATCTCGAAATATGTCCGTCAGGCCAGTTCCTTTGAGCTGGATCTGCAAATATCTCGGAAACGAAGCGATCTATGGCAAAATGTTAAGCGACGTTTTTTGTAGAGAATTATGTTTCCTACAATTTATGTTCTATGATATTTTTTGATCAGAAGCGTAGTTTTCGAGATATATCGAGATATTTAAAAGTTCCGATGCCGCACCAACATAATAGGGATACAGAAACACCGTGGCCCCTTTCTTTGAGATAACTCTGCACTAGTGCGAACCGCAAATGCCACTTCCAGCTTAGCTGTGCAGAAGAAGAACAACAAGAAGAAGAAATATCTCGAAATATGTCCGTCAGGCCCCTTCCCTTGAGATAAATCTGCAAATATCTCGGAAACGAAGCGAGCTATGGCAAAATGTTAAGAGACCTTTTTTGTAGAGAATTATGTTTCCTACAATTTATGTTCTATGATATTTTTTGATCAGATGCGTAGTTCTCGAGATATATCAAGATATTTAAAAGTTCCGAAGCCACACCAACATAATAGAGATACAGAAACACCGTGGCCCCTTTCTTTGAGATAACTCTGCACTATTGCGAGCTGTAAATGCCACTTCCAGCTTAGCTGTGCAGAGGAAGAACAACAAGAAGAAGAAGTATCTCGAAATATGTCCGTCAGGCCCGTTCCTTTGAGCTGAATCTGCAAATATCTCGGAAACGAAGCGAGCTATGGCAAAATGTTAAGATACGTTTTTTGTAGAGAATTATGTTTCCTACAATTTATGTTCTATGATATTTTTTGATCAGAAGCGTAGTTTTCGAGATATATCGAGATATTTAAAAGTTCCGAAGCCGCACCAACATAATAGAGATACAGAAACACCGTGGCCCCTTTCTTTGAGATAACTCTGCACTAGTGCGAACCGCAAATGCCACTTCCAGCTTAGCTGTGCAGAAGAAGAACAACAAGAAGAAGAAATATCTCGAAATATGTCCGTCAGGCCCCTTCCCTTGAGATAAATCTGCAAATATCTCGGAAACGAAGCGAGCTATGGCAAAATGTTAAGAGACCTTTTTTGTAGAGAATTATGTTTCCTACAATTTATGTTCTATGATATTTTTTGATCAGATGCGTAGTTCTCGAGATATATCAAGATATTTAAAAGTTCCGAAGCCACACCAACATAATAGAGATACAGAAACACCGTGGCCCCTTTCTTTGAGATAACTCTTCACTATTGCGAGCTGTAAATGCCACTTCCAGCTTAGCTGTGCAGAAGAAGAACAACAAGAAGAAGAAGTATCTCGAAATATGTCCGTCAGGCCCCTTCCCTTGAGATGAATCTGCAAATATCTCGGAAACGAAGCGAGCTATGGCAAAATGTTAAGAGACCTTTTTTGTAGAGAATTAAGTTTCCTACTTTTTATGTTCTATGATATTTTTTGATCAGAAGCGTAGTTTTCGAGATATATCGAGATATTTAAAAGTTCCGAAGCCGCACCAACATAATAGAGATACAGAAACACCGTGGCCCCTTTCTTTGAGATAACTCTGCACTAGTGCGAGCTGCAAATGCCACTTCCAGCTTAGCTGTGCAGAAGAAGAACAACAAGAAGAAGAAATATCTCGAAATATGTCCGTCAGGCCCCTTCCCTTGAGATAAATCTGCAAATATCTCGGAAACGAAGCGAGCTATGGCAAAATGTTAAGAGACCTTTTTTGTAGAGAATTAAGTTTCCTACTTTTTATGTTCTATGATATTTTTTGATCAGATGCGTAGTTCTCGAGATATATCAAGATATTTAAAAGTTCCGAAGCCGCACCAACATAATAGAGATACAGAAACACCGTGGCCCCTTTCTTTGAGATAACTCTGCACTATTGCGAGCTGCTGATGCCACTTCCAGCTTAGCTGTGCAGAGGAAGAACAACAAGAAGAAGAAGTATCTCGAAATATGTCCGTCAGGCCCGTTCCTTTGAGCTGAATCTGCAAATATCTCGGAAACGAAGCGAGCTATGGCAAAATGTTAAGATACGTTTTTTGTAGAGAATTATGTTTCCTACAATTTATGTTCTATGATATTTTTTGATCAGAAGCGTAGTTTTCGAGATATATCGAGATATTTAAAAGTTCCGAAGCCGCACCAACATAATAGAGATACAGAAACACCGTGGCCCCTTTCTTTGAGATAACTCTGCACTAGTGCGAACCGCAAATGCCACTTCCAGCTTAGCTGTGCAGAAGAAGAACAACAAGAAGAAGAAATATCTCGAAATATGTCCGTCAGGCCCCTTCCCTTGAGATAAATCTGCAAATACCTCGGAAACGAAGCGAGCTATGGCAAAATGTTAAGAGACCTTTTTTGTAGAGAATTATGTTTCCTACAATTTATGTTCTATGATATTTTTTGATCAGATGCGTAGTTCTCGAGATATATCAAGATATTTAAAAGTTCCGAAGCCACACCAACATAATAGAGATACAGAAACACCGTGGCCCCTTTCTTTGAGATAACTCTGCACTATTGCGAGCTGTAAATGCCACTTCCAGCTTAGCTGTGCAGAAGAAGAACAACAAGAAGAAGAAGTATCTCGAAATATGTCCGTCAGGCCCCTTCCCTTGAGATGAATCTGCAAATATCTCGGAAACGAAGCGAGCTATGGCAAAATGTTAAGAGACCTTTTTTGTAGAGAATTAAGTTTCCTACTTTTTATGTTCTATGATATTTTTTGATCAGAAGCGTAGTTTTCGAGATATATCGAGATATTTAAAAGTTCCGAAGCCGCACCAACATAATAGAGATACAGAAACACCGTGGCCCCTTTCTTTGAGATAACTCTGCACTAGTGCGAGCTGCAAATGCCACTTCCAGCTTAGCTGTGCTGAAGAAGAACAACAAGAAGAAGAAATATCTCGAAATATGTCCGTCAGGCCCCTTCCCTTGAGATAAATCTGCAAATATCTCGGAAACGAAGCGAGCTATGGCAAAATGTTAAGAGACCTTTTTTGTAGAGAATTAAGTTTCCTACTTTTTATGTTCTATGATATTTTTTGATCAGATGCGCAGTTCTCGAGATATATCAAGATATTTAAAAGTTCCGAAGCCGCACCAACATAATAGAGATACAGAAACACCGTGGCCCCTTTCTTTGAGATAACTCTGCACTATTGCGAGCTGCTGATGCCACTTCCAGCTTAGCTGTGCAGAGGAAGAACAACAAGAAGAAGAAGTATCTCGAAATATGTCCGTCAGGCCCGTTCCTTTGAGCTGAATCTGCAAATATCTCGGAAACGAAGCGAGCTATGGCAAAATGTTAAGATACGTTTTTTGTAGAGAATTATGTTTCCTACAATTTATGTTCTATGATATTTTTTGATCAGAAGCGTAGTTTTCGAGATATATCGAGATATTTAAAAGTTCCGAAGCCGCACCAACATAATAGAGATACAGAAACACCGTGGCCCCTTTCTTTGAGATAACTCTGCACTAGTGCGAACCGCAAATGCCACTTCCAGCTTAGCTGTGCAGAAGAAGAACAACAAGAAGAAGAAATATCTCGAAATATGTCCGTCAGGCCCCTTCCCTTGAGATAAATCTGCAAATATCTCGGAAACGAAGCGAGCTATGGCAAAATGTTAAGAGACGTTTTTTGTAGAGAATTATGTTTCCTACAATTTATGTTCTATGATATTTTTTGATCAGAAGCGTAGTTTTCGAGATATATCGAGATATTTAAAAGTTCCGAAGCCGCACCAACATAATAGGGATACAGAAACACCGTGGCCCCTTTCTTTGAGATAACTCTGCACTAGTGCGAACCGCAAATGCCACTTCCAGCTTAGCTGTGCAGAAGAAGAACAACAAGAAGAAGAAATATCTCGAAATATGTCCGTCAGGCCCCTTCCCTTGAGATAAATCTGCAAATATCTCGGAAACGAAGCGAGCTATGGCAAAATGTTAAGAGACCTTTTTTGTAGAGAATTATGTTTCCTACAATTTATGTTCTATGATATTTTTTGATCAGATGCGTAGTTCTCGAGATATATCAAGATATTTAAAAGTTCCGAAGCCACACCAACATAATAGAGATACAGAAACACCGTGGCCCCTTTCTTTGAGATAACTCTGCACTATTGCGAGCTGTAAATGCCACTTCCAGCTTAGCTGTGCAGAAGAAGAACAACAAGAAGAAGAAGTATCTCGAAATATGTCCGTCAGGCCCCTTGCCTTGAGATGAATCTGCAAATATCTCGGAAACGAAGCGAGCTATGGCAAAATGTTAAGAGACCTTTTTTGTAGAGAATTAAGTTTCCTACTTTTTATGTTCTATGATATTTTTTGATCAGAAGCGTAGTTTTCGAGATATATCGAGATATTTAAAAGTTCCGAAGCCGCACCAACATAATAGAGATACAGAAACACCGTGGCCCCTTTCTTTGAGATAACTCTGCACTAGTGCGAGCTGCAAATGCCACTTCCAGCTTAGCTGTGCAGAAGAAGAACAACAAGAAGAAGAAATATCTCGAAATATGTCCGTCAGGCCCCTTCCCTTGAGATAAATCTGCAAATATCTCGGAAACGAAGCGAGCTATGGCAAAATGTTAAGAGACCTTTTTTGTAGAGAATTAAGTTTCCTACTTTTTATGTTCTATGATATTTTTTGATCAGATGCGCAGTTCTCGAGATATATCAAGATATTTAAAAGTTCCGAAGCCGCACCAACATAATAGAGATACAGAAACACCGTGGCCCCTTTCTTTGAGATAACTCTGCACTATTGCGAGCTGCTGATGCCACTTCCAGCTTAGCTGTGCAGAGGAAGAACAACAAGAAGAAGAAGTATCTCGAAATATGTCCGTCAGGCCCGTTCCTTTGAGCTGAATCTGCAAATATCTCGGAAACGAAGCGAGCTATGGCAAAATGTTAAGATACGTTTTTTGTAGAGAATTATGTTTCCTACAATTTATGTTCTATGATATTTTTTGATCAGAAGCGTAGTTTTCGAGATATATCGAGATATTTAAAAGTTCCGAAGCCGCACCAACATAATAGAGATACAGAAACACCGTGGCCCCTTTCTTTGAGATAACTCTGCACTAGTGCGAACCGCAAATGCCACTTCCAGCTTAGCTGTGCAGAAGAAGAACAACAAGAAGAAGAAATATCTCGAAATATGTCCGTCAGGCCCCTTCCCTTGAGATAAATCTGCAAATATCTCGGAAACGAAGCGAGCTATGGCAAAATGTTAAGAGACCTTTTTTGTAGAGAATTAAGTTTCCTACTTTTTATGTTCTATGATATTTTTTGATCAGATGCGCAGTTCTCGAGATATATCAAGATATTTAAAAGTTCCGAAGCCGCACCAACATAATAGAGATACAGAAACACCGTGGCCCCTTTCTTTGAGATAACTCTTCACTATTGCGAGCTGTAAATGCCACTTCCAGCTTAGCTGTGCAGAAGAAGAACAACAAGAAGAAGAAGTATCTCGAAATATGTCCGTCAGGCCCCTTCCCTTGAGATGAATCTGCAAATATCTCGGAAACCAAGCGAGCTATGGCAAAATGTTAAGAGACCTTTTTTGTAGAGAATTAAGTTTCCTACTTTTTATGTTCTATGATATTTTTTGATCAGAAGCGTAGTTTTCGAGATATATCGAGATATTTAAAAGTTCCGAAGCCGCACCAACATAATAGAGATACAGAAACACCGTGGCCCCTTTCTTTGAGATAACTCTGCACTAGTGCGAGCTGCAAATGCCACTTCCAGCTTAGCTGTGCAGAAGAAGAACAACAAGAAGAAGAAATATCTCGAAATATGTCCGTCAGGCCCCTTCCCTTGCGATAAATCTGCAAATATCTCGGAAACGAAGCGAGCTATGGCAAAATGTTAAGAGACCTTTTTTGTAGAGAATTAAGTTTCCTACTTTTTATGTTCTATGATATTTTTTGATCAGATGCGTAGTTCTCGAGATATATCAAGATATTTAAAAGTTCCGAAGCCGCACCAACATAATAGAGATACAGAAACACCGTGGCCCCTTTCTTTGAGATAACTCTGCACTATTGCGAGCTGCTGATGCCACTTCCAGCTTAGCTGTGCAGAGGAAGAACAACAAGAAGAAGAAGTATCTCGAAATATGTCCGTCAGGCCCGTTCCTTTGAGCTGAATCTGCAAATATCTCGGAAACGAAGCGAGCTATGGCAAAATGTTAAGATACGTTTTTTGTAGAGAATTATGTTTCCTACAATTTATGTTCTATGATATTTTTTGATCAGAAGCGTAGTTTTCGAGATATATCGAGATATTTAAAAGTTCCGAAGCCGCTCCAACATAATAGAGATACAGAAACACCGTGGCCCCTTTCTTTGAGATAACTCTGCACTAGTGCGAACCGCAAATGCCACTTCCAGCTTAGCTGTGCAGAAGAAGAACAACAAGAAGAAGAAATATCTCGAAATATGTCCGTCAGGCCCCTTCCCTTGAGATAAATCTGCAAATATCTCGGAAACGAAGCGAGCTATGGCAAAATGTTAAGAGACCTTTTTTGTAGAGAATTATGTTTCCTACAATTTATGTTCTATGATATTTTTTGATCAGATGCGTAGTTCTCGAGATATATCAAGATATTTAAAAGTTCCGAAGCCACACCAACATAATAGAGATACAGAAACACCGTGGCCCCTTTCTTTGAGATAACTCTTCACTATTGCGAGCTGTAAATGCCACTTCCAGCTTAGCTGTGCAGAAGAAGAACAACAAGAAGAAGAAGTATCTCGAAATATGTCCGTCAGGCCCCTTCCCTTGAGATGAATCTGCAAATATCTCGGAAACGAAGCGAGCTATGGCAAAATGTTAAGAGACCTTTTTTGTAGAGAATTAAGTTTCCTACTTTTTATGTTCTATGATATTTTTTGATCAGAAGCGTAGTTTTCGAGATATATCGAGATATTTAAAAGTTCCGAAGCCGCACCAACATAATAGAGATACAGAAACACCGTGGCCCCTTTCTTTGAGATAACTCTGCACTAGTGCGAGCTGCAAATGCCACTTCCAGCTTAGCTGTGCTGAAGAAGAACAACAAGAAGAAGAAATATCTCGAAATATGTCCGTCAGGCCCCTTCCCTTGAGATAAATCTGCAAATATCTCGGAAACGAAGCGAGCTATGGCAAAATGTTAAGAGACCTTTTTTGTAGAGAATTAAGTTTCCTACTTTTTATGTTCTATGATATTTTTTGATCAGATGCGTAGTTCTCGAGATATATCAAGATATTTAAAAGTTCCGAAGCCGCACCAACATAATAGAGATACAGAAACACCGTGGCCCCTTTCTTTGAGATAACTCTGCACTATTGCGAGCTGCTGATGCCACTTCCAGCTTAGCTGTGCAGAGGAAGAACAACAAGAAGAAGAAGTATCTCGAAATATGTCCGTCAGGCCCGTTCCTTTGAGCTGAATCTGCAAATATCTCGGAAACGAAGCGAGCTATGGCAAAATGTTAAGATACGTTTTTTGTAGAGAATTATGTTTCCTACAATTTATGTTCTATGATATTTTTTGATCAGAAGCGTAGTTTTCGAGATATATCGAGATATTTAAAAGTTCCGAAGCCGCACCAACATAATAGAGATACAGAAACACCGTGGCCCCTTTCTTTGAGATAACTCTGCACTAGTGCGAACCGCAAATGCCACTTCCAGCTTAGCTGTGCAGAAGAAGAACAACAAGAAGAAGAAATATCTCGAAATATGTCCGTCAGGCCCCTTCCCTTGAGATAAATCTGCAAATACCTCGGAAACGAAGCGAGCTATGGCAAAATGTTAAGAGACCTTTTTTGTAGAGAATTATGTTTCCTACAATTTATGTTCTATGATATTTTTTGATCAGATGCGTAGTTCTCGAGATATATCAAGATATTTAAAAGTTCCGAAGCCACACCAACATAATAGAGATACAGAAACACCGTGGCCCCTTTCTTTGAGATAACTCTGCACTATTGCGAGCTGTAAATGCCACTTCCAGCTTAGCTGTGCAGAAGAAGAACAACAAGAAGAAGAAGTATCTCGAAATATGTCCGTCAGGCCCCTTCCCTTGAGATGAATCTGCAAATATCTCGGAAACGAAGCGAGCTATGGCAAAATGTTAAGAGACCTTTTTTGTAGAGAATTAAGTTTCCTACTTTTTATGTTCTATGATATTTTTTGATCAGAAGCGTAGTTTTCGAGATATATCGAGATATTTAAAAGTTCCGAAGCCGCACCAACATAATAGAGATACAGAAACACCGTGGCCCCTTTCTTTGAGATAACTCTGCACTAGTGCGAGCTGCAAATGCCACTTCCAGCTTAGCTGTGCTGAAGAAGAACAACAAGAAGAAGAAATATCTCGAAATATGTCCGTCAGGCCCCTTCCCTTGAGATAAATCTGCAAATATCTCGGAAACGAAGCGAGCTATGGCAAAATGTTAAGAGACCTTTTTTGTAGAGAATTAAGTTTCCTACTTTTTATGTTCTATGATATTTTTTGATCAGATGCGCAGTTCTCGAGATATATCAAGATATTTAAAAGTTCCGAAGCCGCACCAACATAATAGAGATACAGAAACACCGTGGCCCCTTTCTTTGAGATAACTCTGCACTATTGCGAGCTGCTGATGCCACTTCCAGCTTAGCTGTGCAGAGGAAGAACAACAAGAAGAAGAAGTATCTCGAAATATGTCCGTCAGGCCCGTTCCTTTGAGCTGAATCTGCAAATATCTCGGAAACGAAGCGAGCTATGGCAAAATGTTAAGATACGTTTTTTGTAGAGAATTATGTTTCCTACAATTTATGTTCTATGATATTTTTTGATCAGAAGCGTAGTTTTCGAGATATATCGAGATATTTAAAAGTTCCGAAGCCGCACCAACATAATAGAGATACAGAAACACCGTGGCCCCTTTCTTTGAGATAACTCTGCAGTAGTGCGAACCGCAAATGCCACTTCCAGCTTAGCTGTGCAGAAGAAGAACAACAAGAAGAAGAAATATCTCGAAATATGTCCGTCAGGCCCCTTCCCTTGAGATAAATCTGCAAATATCTCGGAAACGAAGCGAGCTATGGCAAAATGTTAAGAGACCTTTTTTGTAGAGAATTATGTTTCCTACAATTTATGTTCTATGATATTTTTTGATCAGAAGCGTAGTTTTCGAGATATATCGAGATATTTAAAAGTTCCGAAGCCGCACCAACATAATAGAGATACAGAAACACCGTGGCCCCTTTCTTTGAGATAACTCTGCACTATTGCGACCTGCAAATGCCACTTCCAGCTCAGCTGTGCAGAAGAAGAACAACAAGAAGATGAAATATCTCGAAATATGTCCGTCAGGCCCCTTCCCTTGAGATAAATCTGCAAATATCTCGGAAACGAAGCGAGCTATGGCAAAATGTTAAGAGACCTTTTTTGTAGAGAATTAAGTTTCCTACTTTTTATGTTCTATGATATTTTTTGATCAGATGCGTAGTTCTCGAGATATATCAAGATATTTAAAAGTTCCGAAGCCGCACCAACATAATAGAGATACAGAAACACCGTGGCCCCTTTCTTTGAGATAACTCTGCACTATTGCGAGCTGGAAATGCCACTTCCAGTTTAGCTGTGCAGAAGAAGAACAACAAGAAGAAGAAATATCTCGAAATATGTCCGTTAGGCCCCTTCCCTTCAGATAAATCTGCAAATATCTCGGAAACGAAGCGAGCTATGGCAAAATGTTAAGAGACCTTTTTTGTAGAGAATTAAGTTTCCTACTTTTCATGTTCTATGATATTTTTTGATCAGATGCGTAGTTCTCGAGATATATCAAGATATTTAAAAGTTCCGAAGCCGCACCAACATAATAGAGATACAGAAACACCGTGGCCCCTTTCTTTGAGATAACTCTGCACTATTGCGAGCTGTAAATGCCACTTCCAGCTTAGCTGTGCAGAAGAAGAACAACAAGAAGAAGAAATATCTCGAAATATGTCCGTCAGGCCCCTTCCCTTGAGACATATCTGCAAATATCTCGGAAACGAAGCGAGCTATGGCAAAATGTTAAGAGACCTTTTTTGTAGAGAATTATGTTTCCTACAATTTATGTTCTATGATATTTTTTGATCAGAAGCGTAGTTTTCGAGATATATCGAGATATTTAAAAGTTCCGAAGCCGCACCAACATAATAGAGATACAGAAACACCGTGGCCCCTTTCTTTGAGATAACTCTGCACTAGTGAGAGCCGCAGATGCCGCTTCCAGCTTAGCTGTGCAGAAGAAGAACAACAAGAAGAAGAAATATCTCGAAATATGTCCGTCAGGCCCCTTCCCTTGAGATAAATCTGCAAATATCTCGGAAACGAAGCGAGCTATGGCAAAATGTTAAGAGACCTTTTTTGTAGAGAATTAAGTTTCCTACTTTTTATATTCTATGATATTTTTTGATCAGATGCGTAGTTCTCGAGATATATCAAGATATTTAAAAGTTCCGAAGCCGCACCAACATAATAGAGATACAGAAACACCGTGGCCCCTTTCTTTGAGATATCTCTGCACTATTGCGAGCTGGAAATGCCACTTCCAGTTTAGCTGTGCAGAAGAAGAACAACAAGAAGAAGAAATATCTCGAAATATGTCCGTCAGGCCCCTTCCCTTGAGATATATCTGCAAATATCTCGGAAACGAAGCGAGCTATGGCAAAATGTTAAGAGACCTTTTTTGTAGAGAATTATGTTTCCTACAATTTATGTTCTATGATATTTTTTGATCAGAAGCGTAGTTTTCGAGATATATCGAGATATTTAAAAGTTCCGAAGCCGCACCAACATAATAGAGATACAGAAACACCGTGGCCCCTTTCTTTGAGATAACTCTGCACTAGTGCGAACCGCAAATGCCACTTCCAGCTTAGCTGTGCAGAAGAAGAACAACAAGAAGAAGAAATATCTCGAAATATGTCCGTCAGGCCCCTTCCCTTGAGATAAATCTGCAAATATCTCGGAAACGAAGCGAGCTATGGCAAAATGTTAAGAGACCTTTTTTGTAGAGAATTATGTTTCCTACAATTTATGTTCTATGATATTTTTTGATCAGAAGCGTAGTTTTCGAGATATATCGAGATATTTAAAAGTTCCGAAGCCGCACCAACATAATAGAGATACAGAAACACCGTGGCCCCTTTCTTTGAGATAACTCTGCACTATTGCGACCTGCAAATGCCACTTCCAGCTCAGCTGTGCAGAAGAAGAACAACAAGAAGAAGAAATATCTCGAAATATGTCCGTCAGGCCCCTACCCTTGAGATAAATCTGCAAATATCTCGGAAACCAAGCGAGCTATGGCAAAATGTTAAGAGACCTTTTTTGTAGAGAATTAAGTTTCCTACTTTTTATGTTCTATGATATTTTTTGATCAGATGCGTAGTTCTCGAGATATATCAAGATATTTAAAAGTTCCGAAGCCGCACCAACATAATAGAGATACAGAAACACCGTGGCCCCTTTCTTTGAGATAACTCTGCACTATTGCGAGCTGGAAATGCCACTTCCAGTTTAGCTGTGCAGAAGAAGAAGAACAAGACGAAGAAATATCTCGAAATATGTCCGTTAGGCCCCTTCCCTTCAGATAAATCTGCAAATATCTCGGAAACGAAGCGAGCTATGGCAAAATGTTAAGAGACCTTTTTTGTAGAGAATTAAGTTCCCTACTTTTCATGTTCTATGATATTTTTTGATCAGATGCGTAGTTCTCGAGATATATCAAGATATTTAAAAGTTCCGAAGCCGCACCAACATAATAGAGATACAGAAACACCGTGGCCCCTTTCTTTGAGATAACTCTGCACTATTGCGAGCTGTAAATGCCACTTCCAGCTTAGCTGTGCAGAAGAAGAACAACAAGAAGAAGAAATATCTCGAAATATGTCCGTCAGGCCCCTTCCCTTGAGATATATCTGCAAATATCTCGGAAACGAAGCGAGCTATGGCAAAATGTTAAGAGACCTTTTTTGTAGAGAATTATGTTTCCTACAATTTATGTTCTATGATATTTTTTGATCAGAAGCGTAGTTTTCGAGATATATCGAGATATTTAAAAGTTCCGAAGCAGCACCAACATAATAGAGATACAGAAACACCGTGGCCCCTTTCTTTGAGATAACTCTGCACTATTGCGAGCTGGAAATGCCACTTCCAGTTTAGCTGTGCAGAAGAAGAAGAACAAGACGAAGAAATATCTCGAAATATGTCCGTTAGGCCCCTTCCCTTCAGATAAATCTGCAAATATCTCGGAAACGAAGCGAGCTATGGCAAAATGTTAAGAGACCTTTTTTGTAGAGAATTAAGTTCCCTACTTTTCATGTTCTATGATATTTTTTGATCAGATGCGTAGTTCTCGAGATATATCAAGATATTTAAAAGTTCCGAAGCCGCACCAACATAATAGAGATACAGAAACACCGTGGCCCCTTTCTTTGAGATAACTCTGCACTATTGCGAGCTGTAAATGCCACTTCCAGCTTAGCTGTGCAGAAGAAGAACAACAAGAAGAAGAAATATCTCGAAATATGTCCGTCAGGCCCCTTCCCTTGAGATATATCTGCAAATATCTCGGAAACGAAGCGAGCTATGGCAAAATGTTAAGAGACCTTTTTTGTAGAGAATTATGTTTCCTACAATTTATGTTCTATGATATTTTTTGATCAGAAGCGTAGTTTTCGAGATATATCGAGATATTTAAAAGTTCCGAAGCAGCACCAACATAATAGAGATACAGAAACACCGTGGCCCCTTTCTTTGAGATAACTCTGCACTAGTGAGAGCCGCAAATGCCGCTTCCAGCTTAGCTGTGCAGAAGAAGAACAACAAGAAGAAGAAATATCTCGAAATATGTCCGTCAGGCCCCTTCCCTTGAGATAAATCTGCAAATATCTCGGAAACGAAGCGAGCTATGGCAAAATGTTAAGAGACCTTTTTTGTAGAGAATTAAGTTTCCTACTTTTTATGTTCTATGATATTTTTTGATCAGATGCGTAGTTCTCGAGATATATCAAGATATTTAAAAGTTCCGAAGCCGCACCAACATAATAGAGATACAGAAACACCGTGGCCCCTTTCTTTGAGATAACTCTGCACTATTGCGAGCTGCAAATGCCACTTCCAGCTTAGCTGTGCAGAAGAAGAACAACAAGAAGAAGAAATATCTCGAAATATGTCCGTCAGGCCACTTCCCTTCAGATAAATCTGCAAATATCTCGGAAACGAAGCGAGCTATGGCAAAATGTTAAGAGACCTTTTTTGTAGAGAATTAAGTTTCCTACTTTTCATGTTCTATGATATTTTTTGATCAGATGCGTAGTTCTCGAGATATATCAAGATATTTAAAAGTTCCGAAGCTGCACCAACATAATAGAGGTACAGAAACACCGTGGCCTCTTTCTTTGAGATAACTCTGCACTATTGCGAGCTGCAAATGCCGCTTCGAGCTTAGCTGTGCAGAAGAAGAACAACAAGAAGAAGAAATATCTCGAAATATGTCCGTTAGGCCCCTTCCCTTCAGATAAATCTGCAAATATCTCGGAAACGAAGCGAGCTATGGCAAAATGTTAAGCGACCTTTTTTGTAGAGAATTAAGTTTCCTACTTTTCATGTTCTATGATATTTTTTGATCAGATGCGCAGTTCTCGAGATATATCAAGATATTTAAAAGTTCCGAAGCCGCACCAACATAATAGAGATACAGAAACACCGTGGCCCATTTCTTTGAGATAACTCTGCACTATTGCGAGCTGTAAATGCCACTTCCAGCTTAGCTGTGCAGAAGAAGAACAACAAGTAGAAGAAATATCTCGAAATATGTCCGTCACGCCCCTTCCCTTGAGATATATCTGCAAATATCTCGGAAACGAAGCGAGCTATGGCAAAATGTTAAGAGACCTTTTTTGTAGAGAATTAAGTTTCCTACTTTTTACGTTCGATGATATTTTTTGATCAGATGCGTAGTTCTCGAGATATATCAAGATATTTAAAAGTTCCGAAGCTGCACCAACATAATAGAGGTACAGAAACACCGTGGCCTCTTTCTTTGAGATAACTCTGCACTATTGCGAGCTGCAAATGCCGCTTCGAGCTTAGCTGTGCAGAAGAAGAACAACAAGAAGAAGAAATATCTCGAAATATGTCCGTTAGGCCCCTTCCCTTCAGATAAATCTGCAAATATCTCGGAAACTAAGCGAGCTATGGCAAAATGTTAAGAGACCTTTTTTGTAGAGAATTAAGTTTCCTACTTTTCATGTTCTATGATATTTTTTGATCAGATGCGTAGTTCTCGAGATATATCAAGATATTTAAAAGTTCCAAAGCCGCACCAACATAATAGAGATACAGAAACACCGTGGCCCCTTTCTTTGGGATAACTCTGCACTATTGCGAGCTGCAAATGCCACTTCCAGCTTAGCTGTGCAGAAGAAGAACAACAAGAAGAAGAAATATCTCGAAATATGTCCGTCAGGCCACTTCCCTTGAGATAAATCTGCAAATATCTCGGAAACGAAGCGAGCTATGGCAAAATGTTAAGAGACCTTTTTTGTAGAGAATTAAGTTTCCTACTTTTTATGTTCGATGATATTTTTTGATCAGATGCGTAGTTCTCGAGATATATCAAGATATTTAAAAGTTCCGAAGCTGCACCAACATAATAGAGGTACAGAAACACCGTGGCCTCTTTCTTTGAGATAACTCTGCACTATTGCGAGCTGCAAATGCCGCTTCGAGCTTAGCTGTGCAGAAGAAGAACAACAAGAAGAAGAAATATCTCGAAATATGTCCGTTAGGCCCCTTCCCTTCAGATAAATCTGCAAATATCTCGGAAACGAAGCGAGCTATGGCAAAATGTTAAGAGACCTTTTTTGTAGAGAATTAAGTTTCCTACTTTTCATGTTCTATGATATTTTTTGATCAGATGCGTAGTTCTCGAGATATATCAAGATATTTAAAAGTTCCGAAGCCGCACCAACATAATAGAGATACAGAAACACCGTGGCCCCTTTCTTTGAGATAACTCTGCACTATTGCGAGCTGTAAATGCCACTTCCAGCTTAGCTGTGCAGAAGAAGAACAACAAGAAGAAGAAATATCTCGAAATATGTCCGTCACGCCCCTTCCCTTGAGATATATCTGCAAATATCTCGGAAACGAAGCGAGCTATGGCAAAATGTTAAGAGACCTTTTTTGTAGAGAATTATGTTTCCTACAATTTATGTTCTATGATATTTTTTGATCAGAAGCGTAGTTTTCGAGATATATCGAGATATTTAAAAGTTCCGAAGCCGCACCAACATAATAGAGATACAGAAACACCGTGGCCCCTTTCTTTGAGATAACTCTGCACTAGTGAGAGCCGCAAATGCCACTTCCAGCTTAGCTGTGCAGAAGAAGAACAACAAGAAGAAGAAATATCTCGAAATATGTCCGTCAGGCCCCTTCCCTTGAGATAAATCTGCAAATATCTCAGAAACGAAGCGAGCTATGGCAAAATGTTGAGATACGTTTTTTGTAGAGAATTAAGTTTCCTACTTTTTATGTTCTATGATATTTTTTGATCAGAAGCGTAGTTTTCGAGATATATCGAGATATTTAAAAGTTCCGAAGCCGCACCAACATAATAGAGATACAAAAACACCGTGGCCCCTTTCTTTGAGATAACTCTGCACTAGTGCGAGCCGCAAATGCCACTTCCAGCTTAGCTGTGCAGAAGAAGAACAACAAGAAGAAGAAATATCTCGAAATATGTCCGTCAGGCCCCTTCCCTTGAGATAAATCTGCAAATATCTCGGAAACGAAGCGAGCTATGGCAAAATGTTAAGAGACCTTTTTTGTAGAGAATTAAGTTTCCTACTTTTTATGTTCTATGATATTTTTTGATCAGATGCGTAGTTCTCGAGATATATCAAGATATTTAAAAGTTCCGAAGCCGCACCAACATAATAGAGATACAGAAACACCGTGGCCCCTTTCTTTGAGATAACTCTGCACTATTGCGAGCTGCAAATGCCACTTCCAGCTTAGCTGTGCAGAGGAAGAACAACAAGAAGAAGAAGTATCTCGAAATATGTCCGTCAGGCCCGTTCCTTTGAGCTGAATCTGCAAATATCTCGGAAACGAAGCGAGCTATGGCAAAATGTTAAGATACGTTTTTTGTAGAGAATTATGTTTCCTACAATTTATGTTCTATGATATTTTTTGATCAGAAGCGTAGTTTTCGAGATATATCGAGATATTTAAAAGTTCCGAAGCCGCACCAACATAATAGAGATACAGAAACACCGTGGCCCCTTTCTTTGAGATAACTCTGCACTAGTGCGAGCCGCAAATGCCACTTCCAGCTTAGCTGTGCAGAAGAAGAACAACAAGAAGAAGAAATATCTCGAAATATGTCCGTCAGGCCCCTTCCCTTGAGATAAATCTGCAAATATCTCGGAAACGAAGCGAGCTATGGCAAAATGTTAAGAGACCTTTTTTGTAGAGAATTATGTTTCCTACAATTTATGTTCTATGATATTTTTTGATCAGAAGCGTAGTTTTCGAGATATATCGAGATATTTAAAAGTTCCGAAGCCGCACCAACATAATAGAGATACAGAAACACCGTGGCCCCTTTCTTTGAGATAACTCTGCACTATTGCGACCTGCAAATGCCACTTCCAGCTCAGCTGTGCAGAAGAAGAACAACAAGAAGAAGAAATATCTCGAAATATGTCCGTCAGGCCCCTTCCCTTGAGATAAATCTGCAAATATCTCGGAAACGAAGCGAGCTATGGCAAAATGTTAAGAGACCTTTTTTGTAGAGCATTAAGTTTCCTACCTTTTATGTTCTATGATATTTTTTGATCAGATGCGTAGTTCTCGAGATATATCAAGATATTTAAAAGTTCCGAAGCCGCACCAACATAATAGAGATACAGAAACACCGTGGCCCCTTTCTTTGAGATAACTCTGCACTATTGCGAGCTGGAAATGCCACTTCCAGTTTAGCTGTGCAGAAGAAGAACAACAAGAAGAAGAAATATCTCGAAATATGTCCGTCAGGCCCCTTCCCTTGAGATATATATGCAAATATCTCGGAAACGAAGCGAGCTATGGCAAAATGTTAAGAGAACTTTTTTGTAGAGAATTAAGTTTCCTACTTTTCATGTTCTATGATATTTTTTGATCAGATGCGTAGTTCTCGAGATATATCAAGATATTTAAAAGTTCCGAAGCCGCACCAACATAATAGAGATACAGAAACACCGTGGCCCCTTTCTTTGAGATAACTCTGCACTATTGCGAGCTGTAAATGCCACTTCCAGCTTAGCTGTGCAGAAGAAGAACAACAAGAAGAAGAAATATCTCGAAATATGTCCGTCAGGCCCCTTCCCTTGAGATATATCTGCAAATATCTCGGAAACGAAGCGAGCTATGGCAAAATGTTAAGAGACCTTTTTTGTAGAGAATTATGTTTCCTACAATTTATGTTCTATCATATTTTTTGATCCGAAGCGTAGTTTTCGAGATATATCGAGATATTTAAAAGTCCCGAAGCCGCACCAACATAATAGAGATACAGAAACACCGTGGCCCCTTTCTTTGAGATAACTCTGCACTATTGCGAGCTGCAAATGCCGCTTCGAGCTTAGCTGTGCAGAAGAAGAACAACAAGAAGAAGAAATATCTCGAAATATGTCCGTCAGGCCCCTTCCCTTGAGATAAATCTGCAAATATCTCGGAAACGAAGCGAGCTATGGCAAAATGTTAAGAGACCTTTTTTGTAGAGAATTAAGTTTCCTACTTTCTATGTTCTATGATATTTTTTGATCAGATGCGTAGTTCTCGAGATATATCAAGATATTTAAAAGTTCCGAAGCCGCACCAACATAATAGAGATACAGAAACACCGTGGCCCCTTTCTTCGAGATAACTCTGCACTATTGCGAGCTGGAAATGCCACTTCCAGTTTAGCTGTGCAGAAGAAGAACAACAAGAAGAAGAAATATCTCGAAATATGTGCGTTAGGCCCCTTCCCTTGAGATAAATCTGCAAATATCTCGGAAACGAAGCGAGCTATGGCAAAATGTTAAGAGACCTTTTTTGTAGAGAATTAAGTTTCCTACTTTTTATGTTCTATGATATTTTTTGATCAGAAGCGTAGTTTTCGAGATATATCGAGATATTTAAAAGTTCCGAAGCCGCACCAACATAATAGAGATACAGAAACACAGTGGCCCCTTTCTTTGAGATAACTCTGCACTAGTGCGAGCCGCAAATGCCACTTCCAGCATAGCTGTGCAGAAGAAGAACAACAAGAAGAAGAAATATCTCGAAATATGTCCGTCAGGCCCCTTCCCTTGAGATATATCTGCAAATATCTCGGAAACGAAGCGAGCTATGGCAAAATGTTAAGAGACGTTTTTTATAGAGAATTATGTTTCCTACAATTTATGTTTTATGATATTTTTTGATCAGAAGCGTAGTTTTCGAGATATATCGAGATATTTAAAAGTTCCGAAGCCGCACCAACATAATAGAGATACAGAAACACCGTGGCCCCTTTCTTTGAGATAACTCTGCACTAGTGCGACCTGCAAATGCCACTTCCAGCTCAGCTGTGCAGAAGAAGAACAACAAGAAGAAGAAATATCTCGAAATATGTCCGTCAGGCCCCTTCCCTTGAGATAAATCTGCAAATATCTCGGAAACGAAGCGAGCTATGGCAAAATGTTAAGAGACCTTTTTTGTAGAGAATTAAGTTTCCTACTTTTTATGTTCTATGATATTTTTTGATCAGATGCGTAGTTCTCGAGATATATCAAGATATTTAAAAGTTCCGAAGCCGCACCAACATAATAGAGATACAGAAACACCGTGGCCCCTTTCTTTGAGATAACTCTGCACTATTGCGAGCTGCAAATGCCACTTCCAGCTTAGCTGTGCAGAGGAAGAACAACAAGAAGAAGAAGTATCTCGAAATATGTCCGTCAGGCCCGTTCCTTTGAGATGAATCTGCAAATATCTCGGAAACGAAGCGAGCTATGGCAAAATGTTAAGATACGTTTTTTGTAGAGAATTATGTTTCCTACAATTTATGTTCTATGATACTTTTTGATCAGAAGCGTAGTTCTCGAGATATATCAAGATATTTAAAAGTTCCGAAGCCGCACCAACATAATAGAGATACAGAAACACCGTGGCCCCTTTCTTTGAGATAACTCTGCACTATTGCGAGCTGGAAATGCCACTTCCAGTTTAGCTGTGCAGAAGAAGAACAACAGGAAGAAGAAATATCTCGAAATATGTCCGTTAGGCCCCTTCCCTTGAGATAAATCTGCAAATATCTCGGAAACGAAGCGAGCTATGGCAAAATGTTAAGAGAACTTTTTTGTAGAGAATTAAGTTTCCTACTTTTCATGTTCTATGATATTTTTTGATCAGATGCGTAGTTCTCGAGATATATCAAGATATTTAAAAGTTCCGAAGCCGCACCAACATAATAGAGATACAGAAACACCGTGGCCCCTTTCTTTGAGATAACTCTGCACTATTGCGAGCTGTAAATGCCACTTCCAGCTTAGCTGTGCAGAAGAAGAACAACAAGAAGAAGAAGTATCTCGAAATATGTCCGTCAGGCCCCTTCCCTTGAGATGAATCTGCAAATATCTCGGAAACGAAGCGAGCTATGGCAAAATGTTAAGAGACCTTTTTTGTAGAGAATTAAGTTTCCTACTTTTTATGTTCTATGATATTTTTTGATCAGAAGCGTAGTTTTCGAGATATATCGAGATATTTAAAAGTTCCGAAGCCGCACCAACATAATAGAGATACAGAAACACCGTGGCCCCTTTCTTTGAGATAACTCTGCACTAGTGCGAGCTGCAAATGCCACTTCCAGCTTAGCTGTGCAGAAGAAGAACAACAAGAAGAAGAAATATCTCGAAATATGTCCGTCAGGCCCCTTCCCTTGAGATAAATCTGCAAATATCTCGGAAACGAAGCGAGCTATGGCAAAATGTTAAGAGACCTTTTTTGTAGAGAATTAAGTTTCCTACTTTTTATGTTCTATGATATTTTTTGATCAGATGCGTAGTTCTCGAGATATATCAAGATATTTAAAAGTTCCGAAGCCGCACCAACATAATAGAGATACAGAAACACCGTGGCCCCTTTCTTTGAGATAACTCTGCACTATTGCGAGCTGCTGATGCCACTTCCAGCTTAGCTGTGCAGAGGAAGAACAACAAGAAGAAGAAGTATCTCGAAATATGTCCGTCAGGCCCGTTCCTTTGAGCTGAATCTGCAAATATCTCGGAAACGAAGCGAGCTATGGCAAAATGTTAAGATACGTTTTTTGTAGAGAATTATGTTTCCTACAATTTATGTTCTATGATATTTTTTGATCAGAAGCGTAGTTTTCGAGATATATCGAGATATTTAAAAGTTCCGAAGCCGCACCAACATAATAGAGATACAAAAACACCGTGGCCCCTTTCTTTGAGATAACTCTGCACTAGTGCGAACCGCAAATGCCACTTCCAGCTTAGCTGTGCAGAAGAAGAACAACAAGAAGAAGAAATATCTCGAAATATGTCCGTCAGGCCCCTTCCCTTGAGATAAATCTGCAAATATCTCGGAAACGAAGCGAGCTATGGCAAAATGTTAAGAGACCTTTTTTGTAGAGAATTATGTTTCCTACAATTTATGTTCTATGATATTTTTTGATCAGAAGCGTAGTTTTCGAGATATATCGAGATATTTAAAAGTTCCGAAGCCGCACCAACATAATAGAGATACAGAAACACCGTGGCCCCTTTCTTTGAGATAACTCTGCACTATTGCGACCTGCAAATGCCACTTCCAGCTCAGCTGTGCAGAAGAAGAACAACAAGAAGATGAAATATCTCGAAATATGTCCGTCAGGCCCCTTCCCTTGAGATAAATCTGCAAATATCTCGGAAACGAAGCGAGCTATGGCAAAATGTTAAGAGACCTTTTTTGTAGAGAATTAGGTTTCCTACTTTTTATGTTCTATGATATTTTTTGATCAGATGCGTAGTTCTCGAGATATATCAAGATATTTAAAAGTTCCGAAGCCGCACCAACATAATAGAGATACAGAAACACCGTGGCCCCTTTCTTTGAGATAACTCTGCACTATTGCGAGCTGGAAATGCCACTTCCAGTTTAGCTGTGCAGAAGAAGAACAACAAGAAGAAGAAATATCTCGAAATATGTCCGTCAGGCCCCTTCCCTTGAGATATATCTGCAAATATCTCGGAAACGAAGCGAGCTATGGCAAAATGTTAAGAGACCTTTTTTGTAGAGAATTATGTTTCCTACAATTTATGTTCTATGATATTTTTTGATCAGAAGCGTAGTTTTCGAGATATATCGAGATATTTAAAAGTCCCGAAGCCGCACCAACATAATAGAGATACAGAAACACCGTGGCCCCTTTCTTTGAGATAACTCTGCACTATTGCGAGCTGCAAATGCCGCTTCGAGCTTAGCTGTGCAGAAGAAGAACAACAAGAAGAAGAAATATCTCGAAATATGTCCGTCAGGCCCCTTCCCTTGAGATAAATCTGCAAATATCTCGGAAACGAAGCGAGCTATGGCAAAATGTTAAGAGACCTTTTTTGTAGAGAATTAAGTTTCCTACTTTCTATGTTCTATGATATTTTTTGATCAGATGCGTAGTTCTCGAGATATATCAAGATATTTAAAAGTTCCGAAGCCGCACCAACATAATAGAGATACAGAAACACCGTGGCCCCTTTCTTCGAGATAACTCTGCACTATTGCGAGCTGGAAATGCCACTTCCAGTTTAGCTGTGCAGAAGAAGAACAACAAGAAGAAGAAATATCTCGAAATATGTGCGTTAGGCCCCTTCCCTTGAGATAAATCTGCAAATATCTCGGAAACGAAGCGAGCTATGGCAAAATGTTAAGAGACCTTTTTTGTAGAGAATTAAGTTTCCTACTTTTTATGTTCTATGATATTTTTTGATCAGAAGCGTAGTTTTCGAGATATATCGAGATATTTAAAAGTTCCGAAGCCGCACCAACATAATAGAGATACAGAAACACAGTGGCCCCTTTCTTTGAGATAACTCTGCACTAGTGCGAGCCGCAAATGCCACTTCCAGCATAGCTGTGCAGAAGAAGAACAACAAGAAGAAGAAATATCTCGAAATATGTCCGTCAGGCCCCTTCCCTTGAGATATATCTGCAAATATCTCGGAAACGAAGCGAGCTATGGCAAAATGTTAAGAGACGTTTTTTATAGAGAATTATGTTTCCTACAATTTATGTTTTATGATATTTTTTGATCAGAAGCGTAGTTTTCGAGATATATCGAGATATTTAAAAGTTCCGAAGCCGCACCAACATAATAGAGATACAGAAACACCGTGGCCCCTTTCTTTGAGATAACTCTGCACTAGTGCGACCTGCAAATGCCACTTCCAGCTCAGCTGTGCAGAAGAAGAACAACAAGAAGAAGAAATATCTCGAAATATGTCCGTCAGGCCCCTTCCCTTGAGATAAATCTGCAAATATCTCGGAAACGAAGCGAGCTATGGCAAAATGTTAAGAGACCTTTTTTGTAGAGAATTAAGTTTCCTACTTTTTATGTTCTATGATATTTTTTGATCAGATGCGTAGTTCTCGAGATATATCAAGATATTTAAAAGTTCCGAAGCCGCACCAACATAATAGAGATACAGAAACACCGTGGCCCCTTTCTTTGAGATAACTCTGCACTATTGCGAGCTGCAAATGCCACTTCCAGCTTAGCTGTGCAGAGGAAGAACAACAAGAAGAAGAAGTATCTCGAAATATGTCCGTCAGGCCCGTTCCTTTGAGATGAATCTGCAAATATCTCGGAAACGAAGCGAGCTATGGCAAAATGTTAAGATACGTTTTTTGTAGAGAATTATGTTTCCTACAATTTATGTTCTATGATACTTTTTGATCAGAAGCGTAGTTCTCGAGATATATCAAGATATTTAAAAGTTCCGAAGCCGCACCAACATAATAGAGATACAGAAACACCGTGGCCCCTTTCTTTGAGATAACTCTGCACTATTGCGAGCTGGAAATGCCACTTCCAGTTTAGCTGTGCAGAAGAAGAACAACAGGAAGAAGAAATATCTCGAAATATGTCCGTTAGGCCCCTTCCCTTGAGATAAATCTGCAAATATCTCGGAAACGAAGCGAGCTATGGCAAAATGTTAAGAGAACTTTTTTGTAGAGAATTAAGTTTCCTACTTTTCATGTTCTATGATATTTTTTGATCAGATGCGTAGTTCTCGAGATATATCAAGATATTTAAAAGTTCCGAAGCCGCACCAACATAATAGAGATACAGAAACACCGTGGCCCCTTTCTTTGAGATAACTCTGCACTATTGCGAGCTGTAAATGCCACTTCCAGCTTAGCTGTGCAGAAGAAGAACAACAAGAAGAAGAAGTATCTCGAAATATGTCCGTCAGGCCCCTTCCCTTGAGATGAATCTGCAAATATCTCGGAAACGAAGCGAGCTATGGCAAAATGTTAAGAGACCTTTTTTGTAGAGAATTAAGTTTCCTACTTTTTATGTTCTATGATATTTTTTGATCAGAAGCGTAGTTTTCGAGATATATCGAGATATTTAAAAGTTCCGAAGCCGCACCAACATAATAGAGATACAGAAACACCGTGGCCCCTTTCTTTGAGATAACTCTGCACTAGTGCGAGCTGCAAATGCCACTTCCAGCTTAGCTGTGCAGAAGAAGAACAACAAGAAGAAGAAATATCTCGAAATATGTCCGTCAGGCCCCTTCCCTTGAGATAAATCTGCAAATATCTCGGAAACGAAGCGAGCTATGGCAAAATGTTAAGAGACCTTTTTTGTAGAGAATTAAGTTTCCTACTTTTTATGTTCTATGATATTTTTTGATCAGATGCGTAGTTCTCGAGATATATCAAGATATTTAAAAGTTCCGAAGCCGCACCAACATAATAGAGATACAGAAACACCGTGGCCCCTTTCTTTGAGATAACTCTGCACTATTGCGAGCTGCTGATGCCACTTCCAGCTTAGCTGTGCAGAGGAAGAACAACAAGAAGAAGAAGTATCTCGAAATATGTCCGTCAGGCCCGTTCCTTTGAGCTGAATCTGCAAATATCTCGGAAACGAAGCGAGCTATGGCAAAATGTTAAGATACGTTTTTTGTAGAGAATTATGTTTCCTACAATTTATGTTCTATGATATTTTTTGATCAGAAGCGTAGTTTTCGAGATATATCGAGATATTTAAAAGTTCCGAAGCCGCACCAACATAATAGAGATACAAAAACACCGTGGCCCCTTTCTTTGAGATAACTCTGCACTAGTGCGAACCGCAAATGCCACTTCCAGCTTAGCTGTGCAGAAGAAGAACAACAAGAAGAAGAAATATCTCGAAATATGTCCGTCAGGCCCCTTCCCTTGAGATAAATCTGCAAATATCTCGGAAACGAAGCGAGCTATGGCAAAATGTTAAGAGACCTTTTTTGTAGAGAATTATGTTTCCTACAATTTATGTTCTATGATATTTTTTGATCAGAAGCGTAGTTTTCGAGATATATCGAGATATTTAAAAGTTCCGAAGCCGCACCAACATAATAGAGATACAGAAACACCGTGGCCCCTTTCTTTGAGATAACTCTGCACTATTGCGACCTGCAAATGCCACTTCCAGCTCAGCTGTGCAGAAGAAGAACAACAAGAAGATGAAATATCTCGAAATATGTCCGTCAGGCCCCTTCCCTTGAGATAAATCTGCAAATATCTCGGAAACGAAGCGAGCTATGGCAAAATGTTAAGAGACCTTTTTTGTAGAGAATTAGGTTTCCTACTTTTTATGTTCTATGATATTTTTTGATCAGATGCGTAGTTCTCGAGATATATCAAGATATTTAAAAGTTCCGAAGCCGCACCAACATAATAGAGATACAGAAACACCGTGGCCCCTTTCTTTGAGATAACTCTGCACTATTGCGAGCTGGAAATGCCACTTCCAGTTTAGCTGTGCAGAAGAAGAACAACAAGAAGAAGAAATATCTCGAAATATGTCCGTCAGGCCCCTTCCCTTGAGATATATCTGCAAATATCTCGGAAACGAAGCGAGCTATGGCAAAATGTTAAGAGACCTTTTTTGTAGAGAATTATGTTTCCTACAATTTATGTTCTATGATATTTTTTGATCAGAAGCGTAGTTTTCGAGATATATCGAGATATTTAAAAGTTCCGAAGCCGCACCAACATAATAGAGATACAGAAACACCGTGGCCCCTTTCTTTGAGATAACTCTGCACTAGTGAGAGCCGCAAATGCCGCTTCCAGCTTAGCTGTGCAGAAGAAGAACAACAAGAAGAAGAAATATCTCGAAATATGTCCGTCAGGCCCCTTCCCTTGAGATAAATCTGCAAATATCTCGGAAACGAAGCGAGCTATGGCAAAATGTTAAGAGACCTTTTTTGTAGAGAATTAAGTTTCCTACTTTTTATATTCTATGATATTTTTTGATCAGATGCGTAGTTCTCGAGATATATCAAGATATTTAAAAGTTCCGAAGCCGCACCAACATAATAGAGATACAGAAACACCGTGGCCCCTTTCTTTGAGATAACTCTGCACTATTGCGAGCTGGAAATGCCACTTCCAGTTTAGCTGTGCAGAAGAAGAACAACAAGAAGAAGAAATATCTCGAAATATGTCCGTCAGGCCCCTTCCCTTGAGATATATCTGCAAATATCTCGGAAACGAAGCGAGCTATGGCAAAATGTTAAGAGACCTTTTTTGTAGAGAATTATGTTTCCTACAATTTATGTTCTATGATATTTTTTGATCAGAAGCGTAGTTTTCGAGATATATCGAGATATTTAAAAGTTCCGAAGCCGCACCAACATAATAGAGATACAGAAACACCGTGGCCCCTTTCTTTGAGATAACTCTGCACTATTGCGACCTGCAAATGCCACTTCCAGCTCAGCTGTGCAGAAGAAGAACAACAAGAAGAAGAAATATCTCGAAATATGTCCGTTAGGCCCCTTCCCTTCGGATAAATCTGCAAATATCTCGGAAACGAAGCGAGCTATGGCAAAATGTTAAGAGAACTTTTTTGTAGAGAATTAAGTTTCCTACTTTTTATGTTCTATGATATTTTTTGATCAGAAGCGTAGTTTTCGAGATATATCGAGATATTTAAAAGTTCCGAAGCCGCACCAACATAATAGAGATACAGAAACACCGTGGCCCCTTTCTTTGAGATAACTCTGCACTATTGCGAGCTGCAAATGCCACTTCCAGCTTAGCTGTGCAGAAGAAGAACAACAAGAAGAAGAAATATCTCGAAATATGTCCGTCAGGCCCGTTCCTTTGAGATGAATCTGCAAATATCTCGGAAACGAAGCGAGCTATGGCAAAATGTTAAGATACGTTTTTTGTAGAGAATTATGTTTCCTACAATTTATGTTCTATGATACTTTTTGATCAGAAGCGTAGTTCTCGAGATATATCAAGATATTTAAAAGTTCCGAAGCCGCACCAACATAATAGAGATACAGAAACACCGTGGCCCCTTTCTTTGAGATAACTCTGCACTATTGCGAGCTGGAAATGCCACTTCCAGTTTAGCTGTGCAGAAGAAGAACAACGGGAAGAAGAAATATCTCGAAATATGTCCGTTAGGCCCCTTCCCTTGAGATAAATCTGCAAATATCTCGGAAACGAAGCGAGCTATGGCAAAATGTTAAGAGAACTTTTTTGTAGAGAATTAAGTTTCCTACTTTTCATGTTCTATGATATTTTTTGATCAGATGCGTAGTTCTCGAGATATATCAAGATATTTAAAAGTTCCGAAGCCGCACCAACATAATAGAGATACAGAAACACCGTGGCCCCTTTCTTTGAGATAACTCTGCACTATTGCGAGCTGTAAATGCCACTTCCAGCTTAGCTGTGCAGAAGAAGAACAACAAGAAGAAGAAGTATCTCGAAATATGTCCGTCAGGCCCCTTCCCTTGAGATGAATCTGCAAATATCTCGGAAACGAAGCGAGCTATGGCAAAATGTTAAGAGACCTTTTTTGTAGAGAATTAAGTTTCCTACTTTTTATGTTCTATGATATTTTTTGATCAGAAGCGTAGTTTTCGAGATATATCGAGATATTTAAAAGTTCCGAAGCCGCACCAACATAATAGAGATACAGAAACACCGTGGCCCCTTTCTTTGAGATAACTCTGCACTAGTGCGAGCTGCAAATGCCACTTCCAGCTTAGCTGTGCAGAAGAAGAACAACAAGAAGAAGAAATATCTCGAAATATGTCCGTCAGGCCCCTTCCCTTGAGATAAATCTGCAAATATCTCGGAAACGAAGCGAGCTATGGCAAAATGTTAAGAGACCTTTTTTGTAGAGAATTAAGTTTCCTACTTTTTATGTTCTATGATATTTTTTGATCAGATGCGTAGTTCTCGAGATATATCAAGATATTTAAAAGTTCCGAAGCCGCACCAACATAATAGAGATACAGAAACACCGTGGCCCCTTTCTTTGAGATAACTCTGCACTATTGCGAGCTGCTGATGCCACTTCCAGCTTAGCTGTGCAGAGGAAGAACAACAAGAAGAAGAAGTATCTCGAAATATGTCCGTCAGGCCCGTTCCTTTGAGCTGAATCTGCAAATATCTCGGAAACGAAGCGAGCTATGGCAAAATGTTAAGATACGTTTTTTGTAGAGAATTATGTTTCCTACAATTTATGTTCTATGATATTTTTTGATCAGAAGCGTAGTTTTCGAGATATATCGAGATATTTAAAAGTTCCGAAGCCGCACCAACATAATAGAGATACAAAAACACCGTGGCCCCTTTCTTTGAGATAACTCTGCACTAGTGCGAACCGCAAATGCCACTTCCAGCTTAGCTGTGCAGAAGAAGAACAACAAGAAGAAGAAATATCTCGAAATATGTCCGTCAGGCCCCTTCCCTTGAGATAAATCTGCAAATATCTCGGAAACGAAGCGAGCTATGGCAAAATGTTAAGAGACCTTTTTTGTAGAGAATTATGTTTCCTACAATTTATGTTCTATGATATTTTTTGATCAGAAGCGTAGTTTTCGAGATATATCGAGATATTTAAAAGTTCCCAAGCCGCACCAACATAATAGAGATACAGAAACACCGTGGCCCCTTTCTTTGAGATAACTCTGCACTATTGCGACCTGCAAATGCCACTTCCAGCTCAGCTGTGCAGAAGAAGAACAACAAGAAGATGAAATATCTCGAAATATGTCCGTCAGGCCCCTTCCCTTGAGATAAATCTGCAAATATCTCGGAAACGAAGCGAGCTATGGCAAAATGTTAAGAGACCTTTTTTGTAGAGAATTAAGTTTCCTACTTTTTATGTTCTATGATATTTTTTGATCAGATGCGTAGTTCTCGAGATATATCAAGATATTTAAAAGTTCCGAAGCCGCACCAACATAATAGAGATACAGAAACACCGTGGCCCCTTTCTTTGAGATAACTCTGCACTATTGCGAGCTGGAAATGCCACTTCCAGTTTAGCTGTGCAGAAGAAGAACAACAAGAAGAAGAAATATCTCGAAATATGTCCGTCAGGCCCCTTCCCTTGAGATATATCTGCAAATATCTCGGAAACGAAGCGAGCTATGGCAAAATGTTAAGAGACCTTTTTTGTAGAGAATTATGTTTCCTACAATTTATGTTCTATGATATTTTTTGATCAGAAGCGTAGTTTTCGAGATATATCGAGATATTTAAAAGTTCCGAAGCCGCACCAACATAATAGAGATACAGAAACACCGTGGCCCCTTTCTTTGAGATAACTCTGCACTAGTGAGAGCCGCAAATGCCGCTTCCAGCTTAGCTGTGCAGAAGAAGAACAACAAGAAGAAGAAATATCTCGAAATATGTCCGTCAGGCCCCTTCCCTTGAGATAAATCTGCAAATATCTCGGAAACGAAGCGAGCTATGGCAAAATGTTAAGAGACCTTTTTTGTAGAGAATTAAGTTTCCTACTTTTTATATTCTATGATATTTTTTGATCAGATGCGTAGTTCTCGAGATATATCAAGATATTTAAAAGTTCCGAAGCCGCACCAACATAATAGAGATACAGAAACACCGTGGCCCCTTTCTTTGAGATAACTCTGCACTATTGCGAGCTGGAAATGCCACTTCCAGTTTAGCTGTGCAGAAGAAGAACAACAAGAAGAAGAAATATCTCGAAATATGTCCGTCAGGCCCCTTCCCTTGAGATATATCTGCAAATATCTCGGAAACGAAGCGAGCTATGGCAAAATGTTAAGAGACCTTTTTTGTAGAGAATTATGTTTCCTACAATTTATGTTCTATGATATTTTTTGATCAGAAGCGTAGTTTTCGAGATATATCGAGATATTTAAAAGTTCCGAAGCCGCACCAACATAATAGAGATACAGAAACACCGTGGCCCCTTTCTTTGAGATAACTCTGCACTATTGCGACCTGCAAATGCCACTTCCAGCTCAGCTGTGCAGAAGAAGAACAACAAGAAGAAGAAATATCTCGAAATATGTCCGTTAGGCCCCTTCCCTTCAGATAAATCTGCAAATATCTCCGAAACGAAGCGAGCTATGGCAAAATGTTAAGAGAACTTTTTTGTAGAGAATTAAGTTTCCTACTTGTTATGTTCTATGATATTTTTTGATCAGAAGCGTAGTTTTCGAGATATATCGAGATATTTAAAAGTTCCGAAGCCGCACCAACATAATAGAGATACAGAAACACCGTGGCCCCTTTCTTTGAGATAACTCTGCACTATTGCGAGCTGCAAATGCCACTTCCAGCTTAGCTGTGCAGAAGAAGAACAACAAGAAGAAGAAATATCTCGAAATATGTCCGTCAGGCCCCTTCCCTTGAGATAAATCTGCAAATATCTCGGAAACGAAGCGAGCTATGGCAAAATGTTAAGATACGTTTTTTGTAGAGAATTATGTTTCCTACAATTTATGTTCTATGATATTTTTTGATCAGAAGCGTAGTTTTCGAGATATATCGAGATATTTAAAAGTTCCGAAGCCGCACCAACATAATAGAGATACAGAAACACCGTGGCCCCTTTCTTTGAGATAACTCTGCACTAGTGCGAACCGCAAATGCCACTTCCAGCTTAGCTGTGCAGAAGAAGAACAACAAGAAGAAGAAATATCTCGAAATATGTCCGTCAGGCCCCTTCCCTTGAGATAAATCTGCAAATATCTCGGAAACCAAGCGAGCTATGGCAAAATGTTAAGAGACCTTTTTTGTAGAGAATTAAGTTTCCTACTTTTTATGTTCTATGATATTTTTTGATCAGATGCGTAGTTCTCGAGATATATCAAGATATTTAAAAGTTCCGAAGCCGCACCAACATAATAGAGATACAGAAACACCGTGGCCCCTTTCTTTGAGATAACTCTGCACTATTGCGAGCTGGAAATGCCACTTCCAGTTTAGCTGTGCAGAAGAAGAACAACAAGAAGAAGAAATATCTCGAAATATGTCCGTTAGGCCCCTTCCCTTCAGATAAATCTGCAAATATCTCGGAAACGAAACGAGCTATGGCAAAATGTTAAGAGACCTTTTTTGTAGAGAATTAAGTTTCCTACTTTTCATGTTCTATGATATTTTTTGATCAGATGCGTAGTTCTCGAGATATATCAAGATATTTAAAAGTTCCGAAGCCGCACCAACATAATAGAGATACAGAAACACCGTGGCCCCTTTCTTTGAGATAACTCTGCACTATTGCGAGCTGCAAATGCCACTTCCAGCTTAGCTGTGCAGAGGAAGAACAACAAGAAGAAGAAGTATCTCGAAATATGTCCGTCAGGCCCGTTCCTTTGAGCTGAATCTGCAAATATCTCGGAAACGAAGCGAGCTATGGCAAAATGTTAAGATACGTTTTTTGTAGAGAATTATGTTTCCTACAATTTATGTTCTATGATATTTTTTGATCAGAAGCGTAGTTTTCGAGATATATCGAGATATTTAAAAGTTCCGAAGCCGCACCAACATAATAGAGATACAGAAACACCGTGGCCCCTTTCTTTGAGATAACTCTGCACTATTGCGACCTGCAAATGCCACTTCCAGCTCAGCTGTGCAGAAGAAGAACAACAAGAAGAAGAAATATCTCGAAATATGCCCGTCAGGCCCCTTCCCTTGAGATAAATCTGCAAATATCTCGGAAACCAAGCGAGCTATGGCAAAATGTTAAGAGACCTTTTTTGTAGAGAATTAAGTTTCCTACTTTTTATGTTCTATGATATTTTTTGATCAGATGCGTAGTTCTCGAGATATATCAAGATATTTAAAAGTTCCGAAGCCGCACCAACATAATAGAGATACAGAAACACCGTGGCCCCTTTCTTTGAGATAACTCTGCACTATTGCGAGCTGGAAATGCCACTTCCAGTTTAGCTGTGCAGAAGAAGAACAACAAGAAGAAGAAATATCTCGAAATATGTCCGTTAGGCCCCTTCCCTTCAGATAAATCTGCAAATATCTCGGAAACGAAGCGAGCTATGGCAAAATGTTAAGAGACCTTTTTTGTAGAGAATTAAGTTTCCTA
The DNA here is from genome assembly GCF_051020975.1 of Osmia lignaria lignaria. Taxonomy (NCBI): domain Eukaryota; kingdom Metazoa; phylum Arthropoda; class Insecta; order Hymenoptera; family Megachilidae; genus Osmia; species Osmia lignaria. The sequence goes on from NW_027478164.1 coordinate 7,339,450, forward strand.
CTTTTCATGTTCTATGATATTTTTTGATCAGATGCGTAGTTCTCGAGATATATCAAGATATTTAAAAGTTCCGAAGCCGCACCAACATAATAGAGATACAGAAACACCGTGGCCCCTTTCTTTGAGATAACTCTGCACTATTGCGAGCTGTAAATGCCACTTCCAGCTTAGCTGTGCAGAAGAAGAACAACAAGAAGAAGAAATATCTCGAAATATGTCCGTCAGGCCCCTTCCCTTGAGATATATCTGCAAATATCTCGGAAACGAAGCGAGCTATGGCAAAATGTTAAGAGACCTTTTTTGTAGAGAATTATGTTTCCTACAATTTATGTTCTATGATATTTCTTGATCAGAAGCGTAGTTTTCGAGATATATCGAGATATTTAAAAGTTCCGAAGCCGCACCAACATAATAGAGATACAGAAACACCGTGGCCCCTTTCTTTGAGATAACTCTGCACTAGTGAGAGCCGCAAATGCCGCTTCCAGCTTAGCTGTGCAGAAGAAGAACAACAAGAAGAAGAAATATCTCGAAATATGTCCGTCAGGCCCCTTCCCTTGAGATAAATCTGCAAATATCTCGGAAACGAAGCGAGCTATGGCAAAATGTTAAGAGACCTTTTTTGTAGAGAATTAAGTTTCCTACTTTTCATGTTCTATGATATTTTTTGATCAGATGCGTAGTTCTCGAGATATATCAAGATATTTAAAAGTTCCGAAGCCGCACCAACATAATAGAGATACAGAAACACCGTGGCCCCTTTCTTTGAGATAACTCTGCACTATTGCGAGCTGGAAATGCCACTTCCAGTTTAGCTGTGCAGAAGAAGAACAACAAGAAGAAGAAATATCTCGAAATATGTCCGTCAGGCCCCTTCCCTTGAGATATATCTGCAAATATCTCGGAAACGAAGCAAGCTATGGCAAAATGTTAAGAGAACTTTTTTGTAGAGAATTAAGTTTCCTACTTTTCATGTTCTATGATATTTTTTGATCAGATGCGTAGTTCTCGAGATATATCGAGATATTTAAAAGTTCCGAAGCCGCACCAACATAATAGAGATACAGAAACACCGTGGCCCCTTTCTTTGAGATAACTCTGCACTATTGCGAGCTGCAAATGCCACTTCCAGCTTAGCTGTGCAGAAGAAGAACAACAAGAAGAAGAAATATCTCGAAATATGTCCGTCAGGCCCCTTCCCTTGAGATAAATCTGCAAATATCTCGGAAACGAAGCGAGCTATGGCAAAATGTTTAGAGACCTTTCTTGTAGAGAATTAAGTTTCCTACTTTTTATGTAGTATGATATTTTTTGATCAGATGCGTAGTTCTCGAGATATATCAAGATATTTAAAAGTTCCGAAGCCGCACCAACATAATAGAGATACAGAAACACCGTGGCCCCTTTCTTTGGGATAACTCTGCACTATTGCGAGCTGCAAATGACACTTCCAGCTTAGCTGTGCAGAAGAAGAACAACAAGAAGAAGAAATATCTCGAAATATGTCCGTCAGGCCACTTCCCTTGAGATAAATCTGCAAATATCTCGGAAACGAAGCGAGCTATGGCAAAATGTTAAGAGACCTTTTTTGTAGAGAATTAAGTTTCCTACTTTTTATGTTCGATGATATTTTTTGATCAGATGCGTAGTTCTCGAGATATATCAAGATATTTAAAAGTTCCGAAGCTGCACCAACATAATAGAGGTACAGAAACACCGTGGCCTCTTTCTTTGAGATAACTCTGCACTAGTGCGAGCCGCAAATGCCACTTCCAGCATAGCTGTGCAGAAGAAGAACAACAAGAAGAAGAAATATCTCGAAATATGTCCGTCAGGCCCCTTCCCTTGAGATATATCTGCAAATATCTCGGAAACGAAGCGAGCTATGGCAAAATGTTAAGAGACCTTTTTTGTAGAGAATTATGTTTGCTACAATTTATGTTCTATGATATTTTTTGATCAGATGCGTAGTTCTCGAGATATATCAAGATATTTAAAAGTTCCGAAGCCGCACCAACATAATAGAGATACAGAAACACCGTGGCCCCTTTCTTTGAGATAACTCTGCACTATTGCGAGCTGGAAATGCCACTTCCAGTTTAGCTGTGCAGAAGAAGAACAACAAGAAGAAGAAATATCTCGAAATATGTCCGTCAGGCCCCTTCCCTTGAGATATATCTGCAAATATCTCGGAAACGGAGCGAGCTATGGCAAAATGTTAAGAGACCTTTTTTGTAGAGAATTATGTTTCGTACAATTTATGTTCTATGATATTTTTTGATCAGAAGCGTAGTTTTCGAGATATATCGAGATATTTAAAAGTTCCGAAGCCGCACCAACATAATAGAGATACAGAAACACCGTGGCCCCTTTCTTTGAGATAACTCTGCACTATTGCGACCTGCAAATGCCACTTCCAGCTCAGCTGTGCAGAAGAAGAACAACAAGAAGAAGAAATATCTCGAAATATGTCCGTCAGGCCCCTTCCCTTCAGATAAATCTGCAAATATCTCGGAAACGAAGCGAGCTATGGCAAAATGTTAAGAGAACTTTTTTGTAGAGAATTAAGTTTCCTACTTTTCATGTTCTATGATATTTTTTGATCAGATGCGTAGTTCTCGAGATATATCAAGATATTTAAAAGTTCCGAAGCCGCACCAACATAATAGAGATACAGAAACACCGTGGCCCCTTTCTTTGAGATAACTCTGCACTATTGCGAGCTGTAAATGCCACTTCCAGCTTAGCTGTGCAGAAGAAGAACAACAAGAAGAAGAAATATCTCGAAATATGTCCGTCAGGCCCCTTCCCTTGAGATAAATCTGCAAATATCTCGGAAACGAAGCGAGCTATGGCAAAATGTTAAGAGACCTTTTTTGTAGAGAATTATGTTTCCTACAATTTATGTTCTATGATATTTTTTGATCAGAAGCGTAGTTTTCGAGATATATCGAGATATTTAAAAGTTCCGAAGCCGCACCAACATAATAGAGATACAGAAACACCGTGGCCCCTTTCTTTGAGATAACTCTGCACTAGTGCGACCTGCAAATGCCACTTCCAGCTCAGCTGTGCAGAAGAAGAACAACAAGAAGAAGAAATATCTCGAAATATGTCCGTCAGGCCCCTTCCCTTGAGATAAATCTGCAAATATCTCGGAAACGAAGCGAGCTATGGCAAAATGTTAAGAGACCTTTTTTGTAGAGAATTAAGTTTCCTACTTTTTATGTTCTATGATATTTTTTGATCAGATGCGTAGTTCTCGAGATATATCAAGATATTTAAAAGTTCCGAAGCCGCACCAACATAATAGAGATACAGAAACACCGTGGCCCCTTTCTTTGAGATAACTCTGCACTATTGCGAGCTGCAAATGCCACTTCCAGCTTAGCTGTGCAGAGGAAGAACAACAAGAAGAAGAAGTATCTCGAAATATGTCCGTCAGGCCCGTTCCTTTGAGCTGAATCTGCAAATATCTCGGAAACGAAGCGAGCTATGGCAAAATGTTAAGATACGTTTTTTGTAGAGAATTATGTTTCCTACAATTTATGTTCTATGATATTTTTTGATCAGAAGCGTAGTTTTCGAGATATATCGAGATATTTAAAAGTTCCGAAGCCGCACCAACATAATAGAGATACAGAAACACCGTGGCCCCTTTCTTTGAGATAACTCTGCACTAGTGCGAGCCGCAAATGCCACTTCCAGCTTAGCTGTGCAGAAGAAGAACAACAAGAAGAAGAAATATCTCGAAATATGTCCGTCAGGCCCCTTCCCTTGAGATAAATCTGCAAATATCTCGGAAACGAAGCGAGCTATGGCAAAATGTTAAGAGACCTTTTTTGTAGAGAATTATGTTTCCTACAATTTATGTTCTATGATATTTTTTGATCAGAAGCGTAGTTTTCGAGATATATCGAGATATTTAAAAGTTCCGAAGCCGCACCAACATAATAGAGATACAGAAACACCGTGGCCCCTTTCTTTGAGATAACTCTGCACTATTGCGACCTGAAAATGCCACTTCCAGCTCAGCTGTGCAGAAGAAGAACAACAAGAAGAAGAAATATCTCGAAATATGTCCGTCAGGCCCCTTCCCTTGAGATAAATCTGCAAATATCTCGGAAACGAAGCGAGCTATGGCAAAATGTTAAGAGACCTTTTTTGTAGAGAATTAAGTTTCCTACTTTTTATGTTCTATGATATTTTTTGATCAGATGCGTAGTTCTCGAGATATATCAAGATATTTAAAAGTTCCGAAGCCGCACCAACATAATAGAGATACAGAAACACCGTGGCCCCTTTCTTTGAGATAACTCTGCACTATTGCGAGCTGGAAATGCCACTTCCAGTTTAGCTGTGCAGAAGAAGAACAACAAGAAGAAGAAATATCTCGAAATATGTCCGTCAGGCCTCTTCCATTGAGATATATCTGCAAATATCTCGGAAACGAAGCGAGCTATGGCAAAATGTTAAGAGACCTTTTTTGTAGAGAATTATGTTTCGTACAATTTATGTTCTATGATATTTTTTGATCAGAAGCGTAGTTTTCGAGATATATCGAGATATTTAAAAGTTCCGAAGCCGCACCAACATAATAGGGATACAGAAACACCGTGGCCCCTTTCTTTGAGATAACTCTGCACTATTGCGACCTGCAAATGCCACTTCCAGCTCAGCTGTGCAGAAGAAGAACAACAAGAAGAAGAAATATCTCGAAATATTTCCGTCAGGCCCCTTCCCTTGAGATAAATCTGCAAATATCTCGGAAACGAAGCGAGCTATGGCAAAATGTTAAGAGACCTTTTTTGTAGAGAATTAAGTTTCCTACTTTTTATGTTCTATGATATTTTTTGATCAGATGCGTAGTTCTCGAGATATATCAAGATATTTAAAAGTTCCGAAGCCGCACCAACATAATAGAGATACAGAAACACCGTGGCCCCTTTCTTTGAGATAACTCTGCACTATTGCGAGCTGGAAATGCCACTTCCAGTTTAGCTGTGCAGAAGAAGAACAACAAGAAGAAGAAATATCTCGAAATATGTCCGTCAGGCCCCTTCCCTTGAGATAAATCTGCAAATATCTCGGAAACGAAGCGAGCTATGGCAAAATGTTAAGAGAACTTTTTTGTAGAGAATTAAGTTTCCTACTTTTCATGTTCTATGATATTTTTTGATCAGATGCGTAGTTCTCGAGATATATCAAGATATTTAAAAGTTCCGAAGCCGCACCAACATAATAGAGATACAGAAACACCGTGGCCCCTTTCTGTGAGATAACTCTGCACTATTGCGAGCTGTAAATGCCACTTCCAGCTTAGCTGTGCAGAAGAAGAACAACAAGAAGAAGAAATATCTCGAAATATGTCCGTCAGGCCCCTTCCCTTGAGATATATCTGCAAATATCTCGGAAATGAAGCGAGCTATGGCAAAATGTTAAGAGACCTTTTTTGTAGAGAATTATGTTTCCTACAATTTATGTTCTATCATATTTTTTGATCAGAAGCGTAGTTTTCGAGATATATCGAGATATTTAAAAGTCCCGAAGCCGCACCAACATAATAGAGATACAGAAACACCGTGGCCCCTTTCTTTGAGATAACTCTGCACTATTGCGAGCTGCAAATGCCGCTTCGAGCTTAGTTGTGCAGAAGAAGAACAACAAGAAGAAGAAATATCTCGAAATATGTCCGTCAGACCCCTTCCTTTGAGATGAATCTGCAAATATCTCGGAAACGAACCGAGCTATGGCAAAATGTTAAGAGACCTTTTTTGTAGAGAATAATGTTTCCTACAATTTACGTTCTATGATATTTTTTGATCAGAAGCGTAGTTTTCGAGATATATCGAGATATTTAAAAGTTCCGAAGCCGCACCAACATAATAGAGATACAGAAACACCGTGGCCCCTTTCTTTGAGATAACTCTGCACTATTGCGAGCTGCAAATGCCACTTCCAGCTTAGCTGTGCAGAAGAAGAACAACAAGAAGAAGAAATATCTCGAAATATGTCCGTCAGGCCCCTTCCCTTGAGATAAATCTGCAAATATCTCGGAAACGAAGCGAGCTATGGCAAAATGTTTGGAGACCTTTCTTGTAGAGAATTAAGTTTCCTACTTTTTATGTATTATGATATTTTTTGATCAGATGCGTAGTTCTCGAGATATATCAAGATATTTAAAAGTTCCGAAGCCGCACCAACATAATAGAGATACAGAAACACCGTGGCCCCTTTCTTTGGGATAACTCTGCACTATTGCGAGCTGCAAATGACACTTCCAGCTTAGCTGTGCAGAAGAAGAACAACAAGAAGAAGAAATATCTCGAAATATGTCCGTCAGGCCCCTTCCCTTGAGATATATCTGCAAATATCTCGGAAACGAAGCGAGCTATGGCAAAATGTTAAGAGACCTTTTTTGTAGAGAATTATGTTTCCTACAATTTAGGTTCTATGATATTTTTTGATCAGAAGCGTAGTTTTCGAGATGTATCGAGATATTTAAAAGTTCCGAAGCCGCACCAACATAATAGAGATACAGAAACACAGTGGCCCCTTTCTTTGAGATAACTCTGCACTAGTGCGAGCCGCAAATGCCACTTCCAGCTTAGCTGTGCAGAAGAAGAACAACAAGAAGAAGAAATATCTCGAAATATGTCCGTCAGGCCCCTTCCCTTGAGATATATCTGCAAATATCTCGGAAACGAAGCGAGCTATGGCAAAATGTTAAGAGACCTTTTTTGTAGAGAATTAGGTTTCCTACTTTTTATGTTCTATGATATTTTTTGATCAGATGCGTAGTTCTCGAGATATATCAAGATATTTAAAAGTTCCGAACCCGCACCAACATAATAGAGATACAGAAACACCGTGGCCCCTTTCTTTGAGATAACTCTGCACTATTGCGAGCTGCAAATGCCACTTCCAGCTTAGCTGTGCAGAGGAAGAACAACAAGAAGAAGAAATATCTCGAAATATGTCCGTCAGGCCAGTTCCTTTGAGCTGAATCTGCAAATATCTCGGAAACGAAGCGAGCTATGGCAAAATGTTGAGAGACGTTTTTTATAGAGAATTATGTTTCCTACAATTTATGTTTTATGATATTTTTTGATCAGAAGCGTAGTTTTCGAGATATATCGAGATATTTAAAAGTTCCGAAGCCGCACCAACATAATAGGGATACAGAAACACCGTGGCCCCTTTCTTTGAGATAACTCTGCACTATTGCGAGCTGTAAATGCCACTTCCAGCTTAGCTGTGCAGAAGAATAATAACAAGAAGAAGAAATATCTCGAAATATGTCCGTCAGGCCCCTTCCCTTGAGATATATCTGCAAATATCTCGGAAACGAAGCGAGCTATGGCAAAATGTTAAGAGACCTTTTTTGTAGAGAATTAAGTTTCCTACTTTTTACGTTCTATGATATTTTTTGATCAGAAGCGTAGTTTTCGAGATATATCGAGATATTTAAAAGTTCCGAAGCCGCACCAACATAATAGAGATACAGAAACACCGTGGCCCCTTTCTTTGAGATAACTCTGCACTAGTGCGAGCTGCAAATGCCACTTCCAGCTTAGCTGTGCAGAAGAAGAACAACAAGAAGAAGAAATATCTCGAAATATGTCCGTCAGGCCACTTCCCTTGAGATAAATCTGCAAATATCTCGGAAACGAAGCGAGCTATGGCAAAATGTTAAGAGACCTTTTTTGTAGAGAATTAAGTTTCCTACTTTTTATGTTCGATGATATTTTTTGATCAGATGCGTAGTTCCCGAGATATATCAAGATATTTAAAAGTTCGGAAGCTGCACCAACATAATAGAGGTACAGAAACACCGTGGCCTCTTTCTTTGAGATAACTCTGCACTATTGCGAGCTGCAAATGCCGCTTCGAGCTTAGCTGTGCAGAAGAAGAACAACAAGAAGAAGAAATATCTCGAAATATGTCCGTTAGGCCCCTTCCCTTCAGATAAATCTGCAAATATCTCGGAAACGAAGCGAGCTATGGCAAAATGTTAAGAGACCTTTTTTGTAGAGAATTAAGTTTCCTACTTTTCATGTTCTATGATATTTTTTGATCAGATGCGTAGTTCTCGAGATATATCAAGATATTTAAAAGTTCCGAAGCCGCACCAACATAATAGAGATACAGAAACACCGTGGCCCCTTTCTTTGAGATAACTCTGCACTATTGCGAGCTGTAAATGCCACTTCCAGCTTAGCTGTGCAGAAGAAGAACAACAAGAAGAAGAAATATCTCGAAATATGTCCGTCAGGCCAGTTCCTTTGAGCTGAATCTGCAAATATCTCGGAAACGAAGCGATCTATGGCAAAATGTTAAGAGACGTTTTTTGTAGAGAATTATGTTTCCTACAATTTATGTTCTATGATATTTTTTGATCAGAAGCGTAGTTTTCGAGATATATCGAGATATATAAAAGTTCCGAAGCCGCACCAACATAATAGGGATACAGAAACACCGTGGCCCCTTTCTTTGAGATAACTCTGCACTAGTGCGAGCCGCAAATGCCACTTCCAGCTTAGCTGTGCAGAAGAAGAACAACAAGAAGAAGAAATATCTCGAAATATGTCCGTCAGGCCCCTTCCCTTGAGATAAATCTGCAAATATCTCGGAAACGAAGCGAGCTATGGCAAAATGTTAAGAGACCTTTTTTGTAGAGAATTAAGTTTCCTACTTTTTATGTTGTATGATATTTTTTGATCAGATGCGTAGTTCTCGAGATATATCAAGATATTTAAAAGTTCCGAAGCCGCACCAACATAATAGAGATACAGAAACACCGTGGCCCCTTTCTTTGGGATAACTCTGCACTATTGCGAGCTGCAAATGCCACTTCCAGCTTAGCTGTGCAGAAGAAGAACAACAAGAAGAAGAAATATCTCGAAATATGTCCGTCAGGCCACTTCCCTTGAGATATATCTGCAAATATCTCGGAAACGAAGCGAGCTATGGCAAAATGTTAAGAGACCTTTTTTGTAGAGAATTAAGTTTCCTACTTTTTATGTTCGATGATATTTTTTGATCAGATGCGTAGTTCCCGAGATATATCAAGATATTTAAAAGTTCGGAAGCTGCACCAACATAATAGAGGTACAGAAACACCGTGGCCTCTTTCTTTGAGATAACTCTGCACTATTGCGAGCTGCAAATGCCGCTTCGAGCTTAGCTGTGCAGAAGAAGAACAACAAGAAGAAGAAATATCTCGAAATATGTCCGTTAGGCCCCTTCCCTTCAGATAAATCTGCAAATATCTCGGAAACGAAGCGAGCTATGGCAAAATGTTAAGAGACCTTTTTTGTAGAGAATTAAGTTTCCTACTTTTCATGTTCTATGATATTTTTTGATCAGATGCGTAGTTCTCGAGATATATCAAGATATTTAAAAGTTCCGAAGCCGCACCAACATAATAGAGATACAGAAACACCGTGGCCCCTTTCTTTGAGATAACTCTGCACTATTGCGAGCTGTAAATGCCACTTCCAGCTTAGCTGTGCAGAAGAAGAACAACAAGAAGAAGAAATATCTCGAAATATGTCCGTCACGCCCCTTCCCTTGAGATATATCTGCAAATATCTCGGAAACGAAGCGAGCTATGGCAAAATGTTAAGAGACCTTTTTTGTAGAGAATTATGTTTCCTACAATTTATGTTCTATGATATTTTTTGATCAGAAGCGTAGTTTTCGAGATATATCGAGATATTTAAAAGTTCCGAAGCCGCACCAACATAATAGAGATACAGAAACGCCGTGGCCCCTTTCTTTGAGATAACTCTGCACTAGTGAGAGCCGCAAATGCCACTTCCAGCTTAGCTGTGCAGAAGAAGAACAACAAGAAGAAGAAATATCTCGAAATATGTCCGTCAGGCCCCTTCCCTTGAGATAAATCTGCAAATATCTCGGAAACGAAGCGAGCTATGGCAAAATGTTAAGAGACCTTTTTTGTAGAGAATTAAGTTTCCTACTTTTTACGTTCTATGATATTTTTTGATCAGAAGCGTAGTTTTCGAGATATATCGAGATATTTAAAAGTTCCGAAGCCGCACCAACATAATAGAGATACAGAAACACCGTGGCCCCTTTCGTTGAGATAACTCTGCACTAGTGCGAGCTGCAAATGCCACTTCCAGCTTAGCTGTGCAGAAGAAGAACAACAAGAAGAAGAAATATCTCGAAATATGTCCGTCAGGCCCCTTCCCTTGAGATAAATCTGCAAATATCTCGGAAACGAAGCGAGCTATGGCAAAATAATAAGAGACCTATTTTGTAGAGAATTAAGTTTCCTACTTTTTATGTTCTATGATATTTTTTGATCAGATGCGTAGTTCTCGAGATATATCAAGATATTTAAAAGTTCCGAAGCCGCACCAACATAATAGAGATACAGAAACACCGTGGCCCCTTTCTTTGAGATAACTCTGCACTATTGCGAGCTGCAAATGCCACTTCCAGCTTAGCTGTGCAGAGGAAGAACAACAAGAAGAAGAAGTATCTCAAAATATGTCCGTCAGGCCCGTTCCTTTGAGCTGAATCTGCAAATATCTCGGAAACGAAGCGAGCTATGGCAAAATGTTAAGATACGTTTTTTGTAGAGAATTATGTTTCCTACAATTTATGTTCTATGATATTTTTTGATCAGAAGCGTAGTTTTCGAGATATATCGAGATATTTAAAAGTTCCGAAGCCGCACCAACATAATAGAGATACAGAAACACCGTGGCCCCTTTCTTTGAGATAACTCTGCACTAGTGCGAGCCGCAAATGCCACTTCCAGCTTAGCTGTGCAGAAGAAGAACAACAAGAAGAAGAAATATCTCGAAATATGTCCGTCAGGCCCCTTCCCTTGAGATAAATCTGCAAATATCTCGGAAACGAAGCGAGCTATGGCAAAAAGTTAAGAGACCTTTTTTGTAGAGAATTATGTTTCCTACAATTTATGTTCTATGATATTTTTTGATCAGAAGCGTAGTTTTCGAGATATATCGAGATATTTAAAAGTTCCGAAGCCGCACCAACATAATAGAGATACAGAAACACCGTGGCCCCTTTCTTTGAGATAACTCTGCACTATTGCGACCTGCAAATGCCACTTCCAGCTCAGCTGTGCAGAAGAAGAACAACAAGAAGAAGAAATATCTCGAAATATGTCCGTCAGGCCCCTTCCCTTGAGATAAATCTGCAAATATCTCGGAAACGAAGCGAGCTATGGCAAAATCTTAAGAGACCTTTTTTGTAGAGAATTAAGTTTCCTACTTTTTATGTTCTATGATATTTTTTGATCAGATGCGTAGTTCTCGAGATATATCAAGATATTTAAAAGTTCCGAAGCGGCACCAACATAATAGAGATACAGAAACACCGTGGCCCCTTTCTTTGAGATAACTCTGCACTATTGCGACCTGCAAATGCCACTTCCAGCTCAGCTGTGCAGAAGAAGAACAACAAGAAGAAGAAATATCTCGAAATATGTCCGTCAGGCCCCTTCCCTTGAGATAAATCTGCAAATATCTCGGAAACGAAGCGAGCTATGGCAAAATGTTAAGAGACCTTTTTTGTAGAGAATTAAGTTTCCTACTTTTTATGTTCTATGATATTTTTTGATCAGATGCGTAGTTCTCGAGATATATCAAGATATTTAAAAGTTCCGAAGCCGCACCAACATAATAGAGATACAGAAACACCGTGGCCCCTTTCTTTGAGATAACTCTGCACTATTGCGAGCTGGAAATGCCACTTCCAGTTTAGCTGTGCAGAAGAAGAACAACAAGAAGAAGAAATATCTCGAAATATGTCCGTTAGGCCCCTTCCCTTCAGATAAATCTGCAAATATCTCGGAAACGAAGCGAGCTATGGCAAAATGTTAAGAGAACTTTTTTGTAGAGAATTAAGTTTCCTACTTTTCATTTTCTATGATATTTTTTGATCAGATGCGTAGTTCTCGAGATATATCAAGATATTTAAAAGTTCCGAAGCCGCACCAACATAATAGAGATACAGAAACACCGTGGCCCCTTTCTTTGAGATAACTCTGCACTATTGCGAGCTGTAAATGCCACTTCCAGCTTAGCTGTGCAGAAGAAGAACAACAAGAAGAAGAAATATCTCGAAATATGTCCGTCAGGCCCCTTCCCTTGAGATATATCTGCAAATATCTCGGAAACGAAGCGAGCTATGGCAAAATGTTAAGAGACCTTTTTTGTAGAGAATTATGTTTCCTACAATTTATGTTCTACCATATTTTTTGATCAGAAGCGTAGTTTTCGAGATATATCGAGATATTTAAAAGTCCCGAAGCCGCACCAACATAATAGAGATACAGAAACACCGTGGCCCCTTTCTTTGAGATAACTCTGCACTATTGCGAGCTGCAAATGCCGCTTCGAGCTTAGCTGTGCAGAAGAAGAACAACAAGAAGAAGAAATATCTCGAAATATGTCCGTCAGACCCCTTCCCTTGAGATGAATCTGCAAATATCTCGGAAACGAACCGAGCTATGGCAAAATGTTAAGAGACCTTTTTTGTAGAGAATAATCTTTCCTACAATTTACGTTCTATGATATTTTTTGATCAGAAGCGTAGTTTTCGAGATATATCGAGATATTTAAAAGTTCCGAAGCCGCACCAACATAATAGAGATACAGAAACACCGTGGCCCCTTTCTTTGAGATAACTCTGCACTATTGCGACCTGCAAATGCCACTTCCAGCTCAGCTGTGCAGAAGAAGAACAACAAGAAGAAGAAATATCTCGAAATATGTCCGTCAGGCCCCTTCCCTTGAGATAAATCTGCAAATATCTCGGAAACGAAGCGAGCTATGGCAAAATGTTAAGAGACGTTTTTTATAGAGAATTATGTTTCCTACAATTTATGTTTTATGATATTTTTTGATCAGAAGCGTAGTTTTCGAGATATATCGAGATATTTAAAAGTTCCGAAGCCGCACCAACATAATAGGGATACAGAAACACCGTGGCCCCTTTCTTTGAGATAACTCTGCACTATTGCGAGCTGTAAATGCCACTTCCAGCTTAGCTGTGCAGAAGAAGAATAACAAGAAGAAGAAATATCTCGAAATATGTCCGTCAGGCCCCTTCCCTTGAGATATATCTGCAAATATCTCGGAAACGAAGCGAGCTATGGCAAAATGTTAAGAGACCTTTTTTGTAGAGAATTATGTTTCCTACAATTTAGGTTCTATGATATTTTTTGATCAGATGCGTAGTTCTCGAGATATATCAAGATATTTAAAAGTTCCGAAGCCGCACCAACATAATAGAGATACAGAAACACCGTGGCCCCTTTCTTTGAGATAACTCTGCACTATTGCGAGCTGCAAATGCCACTTCCAGCTTAGCTGTGCAGAGGAAGAACAACAAGAAGAAGAAGTATCTCGAAATATGTCCGTCAGGCCCGTTCCTTTGAGCTGAATCTGCAAATATCTCGGAAACGAAGCGAGCTATGGCAAAATGTTAAGATACGTTTTTTGTAGAGAATTATGTTTCCTACAATTTATGTTCTATGATATTTTTTGATCAGAAGCGTAGTTTTCGAGATATATCGAGATATTTAAAAGTTCCGAAGCCGCACCAACATAATAGAGATACAGAAACACCGTGGCCCCTTTCTTTGAGATAACTCTGCACTATTGCGAGCTGCAAATGCCACTTCCAGCTTAGCTGTGCAGAGGAAGAACAACAAGAAGAAGAAGTATCTCAAAATATGTCCGTCAGGCCCGTTCCTTTGAGCTGAATCTGCAAATATCTCGGAAACGAAGCGAGCTATGGCAAAATGTTAAGATACGTTTTTTGTAGAGAATTATGTTTCCTACAATTTATGTTCTATGATATTTTTTGATCAGAAGCGTAGTTTTCGAGATATATCGAGATATTTAAAAGTTCCGAAGCCGCACCAACATAATAGAGATACAGAAACACCGTGGCCCCTTTCTTTGAGATAACTCTGCACTAGTGCGAGCCGCAAATGCCACTTCCAGCTTAGCTGTGCAGAAGAAGAACAACAAGAAGAAGAAATATCTCGAAATATGTCCGTCAGGCCCCTTCCCTTGAGATAAATCTGCAAATATCTCGGAAACGAAGCGAGCTATGGCAAAAAGTTAAGAGACCTTTTTTGTAGAGAATTATGTTTCCTACAATTTATGTTCTATGATATTTTTTGATCAGAAGCGTAGTTTTCGAGATATATCGAGATATTTAAAAGTTCCGAAGCCGCACCAACATAATAGAGATACAGAAACACCGTGGCCCCTTTCTTTGAGATAACTCTGCACTATTGCGACCTGCAAATGCCACTTCCAGCTCAGCTGTGCAGAAGAAGAACAACAAGAAGAAGAAATATCTCGAAATATGTCCGTCAGGCCCCTTCCCTTGAGATAAATCTGCAAATATCTCGGAAACGAAGCGAGCTATGGCAAAATCTTAAGAGACCTTTTTTGTAGAGAATTAAGTTTCCTACTTTTTATGTTCTATGATATTTTTTGATCAGATGCGTAGTTCTCGAGATATATCAAGATATTTAAAAGTTCCGAAGCGGCACCAACATAATAGAGATACAGAAACACCGTGGCCCCTTTCTTTGAGATAACTCTGCACTATTGCGACCTGCAAATGCCACTTCCAGCTCAGCTGTGCAGAAGAAGAACAACAAGAAGAAGAAATATCTCGAAATATGTCCGTCAGGCCCCTTCCCTTGAGATAAATCTGCAAATATCTCGGAAACGAAGCGAGCTATGGCAAAATGTTAAGAGACCTTTTTTGTAGAGAATTAAGTTTCCTACTTTTTATGTTCTATGATATTTTTTGATCAGATGCGTAGTTCTCGAGATATATCAAGATATTTAAAAGTTCCGAAGCCGCACCAACATAATAGAGATACAGAAACACCGTGGCCCCTTTCTTTGAGATAACTCTGCACTATTGCGAGCTGGAAATGCCACTTCCAGTTTAGCTGTGCAGAAGAAGAACAACAAGAAGAAGAAATATCTCGAAATATGTCCGTTAGGCCCCTTCCCTTCAGATAAATCTGCAAATATCTCGGAAACGAAGCGAGCTATGGCAAAATGTTAAGAGAACTTTTTTGTAGAGAATTAAGTTTCCTACTTTTCATTTTCTATGATATTTTTTGATCAGATGCGTAGTTCTCGAGATATATCAAGATATTTAAAAGTTCCGAAGCCGCACCAACATAATAGAGATACAGAAACACCGTGGCCCCTTTCTTTGAGATAACTCTGCACTATTGCGAGCTGTAAATGCCACTTCCAGCTTAGCTGTGCAGAAGAAGAACAACAAGAAGAAGAAATATCTCGAAATATG
The DNA here is from genome assembly GCF_051020975.1 of Osmia lignaria lignaria. Taxonomy (NCBI): domain Eukaryota; kingdom Metazoa; phylum Arthropoda; class Insecta; order Hymenoptera; family Megachilidae; genus Osmia; species Osmia lignaria. Next base: position 7,354,801 of record NW_027478164.1, read on the forward strand.
TCCGTCAGGCCCCTTCCCTTGAGATATATCTGCAAATATCTCGGAAACGAAGCGAGCTATGGCAAAATGTTAAGAGACCTTTTTTGTAGAGAATTATGTTTCCTACAATTTATGTTCTACCATATTTTTTGATCAGAAGCGTAGTTTTCGAGATATATCGAGATATTTAAAAGTCCCGAAGCCGCACCAACATAATAGAGATACAGAAACACCGTGGCCCCTTTCTTTGAGATAACTCTGCACTATTGCGAGCTGCAAATGCCGCTTCGAGCTTAGCTGTGCAGAAGAAGAACAACAAGAAGAAGAAATATCTCGAAATATGTCCGTCAGACCCCTTCCCTTGAGATGAATCTGCAAATATCTCGGAAACGAACCGAGCTATGGCAAAATGTTAAGAGACCTTTTTTGTAGAGAATAATCTTTCCTACAATTTACGTTCTATGATATTTTTTGATCAGAAGCGTAGTTTTCGAGATATATCGAGATATTTAAAAGTTCCGAAGCCGCACCAACATAATAGAGATACAGAAACACCGTGGCCCCTTTCTTTGAGATAACTCTGCACTATTGCGACCTGCAAATGCCACTTCCAGCTCAGCTGTGCAGAAGAAGAACAACAAGAAGAAGAAATATCTCGAAATATGTCCGTCAGGCCCCTTCCCTTGAGATAAATCTGCAAATATCTCGGAAACGAAGCGAGCTATGGCAAAATGTTAAGAGACGTTTTTTATAGAGAATTATGTTTCCTACAATTTATGTTTTATGATATTTTTTGATCAGAAGCGTAGTTTTCGAGATATATCGAGATATTTAAAAGTTCCGAAGCCGCACCAACATAATAGGGATACAGAAACACCGTGGCCCCTTTCTTTGAGATAACTCTGCACTATTGCGAGCTGTAAATGCCACTTCCAGCTTAGCTGTGCAGAAGAAGAATAACAAGAAGAAGAAATATCTCGAAATATGTCCGTCAGGCCCCTTCCCTTGAGATATATCTGCAAATATCTCGGAAACGAAGCGAGCTATGGCAAAATGTTAAGAGACCTTTTTTGTAGAGAATTATGTTTCCTACAATTTAGGTTCTATGATATTTTTTGATCAGATGCGTAGTTCTCGAGATATATCAAGATATTTAAAAGTTCCGAAGCCGCACCAACATAATAGAGATACAGAAACACCGTGGCCCCTTTCTTTGAGATAACTCTGCACTATTGCGAGCTGCAAATGCCACTTCCAGCTTAGCTGTGCAGAGGAAGAACAACAAGAAGAAGAAGTATCTCGAAATATGTCCGTCAGGCCCGTTCCTTTGAGCTGAATCTGCAAATATCTCGGAAACGAAGCGAGCTATGGCAAAATGTTAAGATACGTTTTTTGTAGAGAATTATGTTTCCTACAATTTATGTTCTATGATATTTTTTGATCAGAAGCGTAGTTTTCGAGATATATCGAGATATTTAAAAGTTCCGAAGCCGCACCAACATAATAGAGATACAGAAACACCGTGGCCCCTTTCTTTGAGATAACTCTGCACTAGTGCGAGCCGCAAATGCCACTTCCAGCTTAGCTGTGCAGAAGAAGAACAACAAGAAGAAGAAATATCTCGAAATATGTCCGTCAGGCCCCTTCCCTTGAGATAAATCTGCAAATATCTCGGAAACGAAGCGAGCTATGGCAAAATGTTAAGAGACCTTTTTTGTAGAGAATTATGTTTCCTACAATTTATGTTCTATGATATTTTTTGAGCAGAAGCGTAGTTTTCGAGATATATCGAGATATTTAAAAGTTCCGAAGCCGCACCAACATAATAGAGATACAGAAACACCGTGGCCCCTTTCATTGAGATAACTCTGCACTATTGCGACCTGCAAATGCCACTTCCAGCTCAGCTGTGCAGAAGAAGAACAACAAGAAGAAGAAATATCTCGAAATATGTCCGTCAGGCCCCTTCCCTTGAGATAAATCTGCAAATATCTCGGAAACGAAGCGAGCTATGGCAAAATGTTAAGAGACGTTTTTTATAGAGAATTATGTTTCCTACAATTTATGTTTTATGATATTTTTTGATCAGATGCGTAGTTCTCGAGATATATCAAGATATTTATAAGTTCCGAAGCCGCACCAACATAATAGAGATACAGAAACACCGTGGCCCCTTTCTTTGAGATAACTCTGCACTATTGCGAGCTGTAAATGCCACTTCCAGCTTAGCTGTGCAGAAGAAGAACAACAAGAAGAAGAAATATCTCGAAATATGTCCGTCAGGCCCCTTCCCTTGAGATATATCTGCAAATATCTCGGAAACGAAGCGAGCTATGGCAAAATGTTAAGAGACCTTTTTTGTAGAGAATTATGTTTCCTACAATTTATGTTCTACCATATTTTTTGATCAGAAGCGTAGTTTTCGAGATATATCGAGATATTTAAAAGTCCCGAAGCCGCACCAACATAATAGAGATACAGAAACACCGTGGCCCCTTTCTTTGAGATAACTCTGCACTATTGCGGGCTGCAAATGCCGCTTCGAGCTTAGCTGTGCAGAAGAAGAACAACAAGAAGAAGAAATATCTCGAAATATGTCCGTCAGACCCCTTCCCTTGAGATGAATCTGCAAATATCTCGGAAACGAACCGAGCTATGGCAAAATGTTAAGAGACCTTTTTTGTAGAGAATAATGTTTCCTACAATTTACGTTCTATGATATTTTTTGATCAGAAGCGTAGTTTTCGAGATATATCGAGATATTTAAAAGTTCCGAAGCCGCACCAACATAATAGAGATACAGAAACACCGTGGCCCCTTTCTTTGGGATAACTCTGCACTATTGCGAGCTGCAAATGACACTTCCAGCTTAGCTGTGCAGAAGAAGAACAACAAGAAGAAGAAATATCTCGAAATATGTCCGTCAGGCCACTTCCCTTGATATAAATCTGCAAATATCTCGGAAACGAAGCGAGCTATGGCAAAATGTTAAGAGACCTTTTTTGTAGAGAATTAAGTTTCCTACTTTTTATGTTCGATGATATTTTTTGATCAGATGCGTAGTTCTCGAGATATATCAAGATATTTAAAAGTTCCGAAGCTGCACCAACATAATAGAGGTACAGAAACACCGTGGCCTCTTTCTTTGAGATAACTCTGCACTATTGCGAGCTGCAAATGCCGCTTCGAGCTTAGCTGTGCAGAAGAAGAACAACAAGAAGAAGAAATATCTCGAAATATGTCCGTCAGACCCCTTCCCTTGAGATGAATCTGCAAATATCTCGGAAATGAAGCGAGCTATGGCAAAATGTTAAGAGACGTTTTTTATAGAGAATTATGTTTCCTACAATTTATGTTCTATGATATTTTTTGATCAGAAGCGTGGTTTTCGAGATATATCGAGATATTTAAAAGTTCCGAAGCCGCACCAACATAATAGGGATACAGAAACACCGTGGCCCCTTTATTTGAGATAACTCTGCACTATTGCGAGCTGTAAATGCCACTTCCAGCTTAGCTGTGCAGAAGAAGAATAACAAGAAGAAGAAATATCTCGAAATATGTCCGTCAGGCCCCTTCCCTTGAGATATATCTGCAAATATCTCGGAAACGAAGCGAGCTATGGCAAAATGTTAAGAGACCTTTTTTGTAGAGAATTATGTTTCCTACAATTTAGGTTCTATGATATTTTTTGATCAGAAGCGTAGTTTTCGAGATGTATCGAGATATTTAAAAGTTCCGAAGCCGCACCAACATAATAGAGATACAGAAACACAGTGGCCCCTTTCTTTGAGATAACTCTGCACTAGTGCGAGCCGCAAATGCCACTTCCAGCTTAGCTGTGCAGAAGAAGAACAACAAGAAGAAGAAATATCTCGAAATATGTCCGTCAGGCCCCTTCCCTTGAGATATATCTGCAAATATCTCGGAAACGAAGCGAGCTATGGCAAAATGTTAAGAGACGTTTTTTATAGAGAATTATGTTTCCTACAATTTATGTTTTATGATATTTTTTGATCAGAAGCGTAGTTTTCGAGATATATCGAGATATTTAAAAGTTCCGAAGCCGCACCAACATAATAGGGATACAGAAACACCGTGGCCCCTTTCTTTGAGATAACTCTGCACTATTGCGAGCTGTAAATGCCACTTCCAGCTTAGCTGTGCAGAAGAAGAATAACAAGAAGAAGAAATATCTCGAAATATGTCCGTCAGGCCCCTTCCCTTGAGATATATCTGCAAATATCTCGGAAACGAAGCGAGCTATGGCAAAATGTTAAGAGACCTTTTTTGTAGAGAATTATGTTTCCTACAATTTAGGTTCTATGATATTTTTTGATCAGGAGCGTAGTTTTCGAGATGTATCGAGATATTTAAAAGTTCCGAAGCCGCACCAACATAATAGAGATACAGAAACACCGTGGTCCCTTTCTTTGAGATAACTCTGCACTAGTGCGAGCCGCAAATGCCACTTCCAGCTTAGCTGTGCAGACGAAGAACAACAAGAAGAAGAAATATCCCGAAATATGTCCGTCAGGCCCCTTCCCTTGAGATATATCTGCAAATATCTCGGAAACGAAGCGAGCTATGGCAAAATGTTAAGAGACCTTTTTTGTAGAGAATTATGTTTCCTACAATTTATGTTCTATGATATTTTTTGATCAGAAGCGTAGTTTTCGAGATATATCGAGATATTTAAAAGTTCCGAAGCCGCACCAACATAATAGGGATACAGAAACACCGTGGCCCCTTTCTTTGAGATAACTCTGCACTAGTGCGAGCCGCAAATGCCACTTCCAGCTTAGCTGTGCAGAAGAAGAACAACAAGAAGAAGAAAAATCTCAAAATATGTCCGTCAGGCCCCTTCCCTTGAGATATATCTGCAAATATCTCGGAAACGAAGCGAGCTATGGCAAAATGTTAAGAGACCTTTTTTGTAGAGAATTATGTTTCCTACAATTTATGTTCTGTGATATTTTTTGATCAGAAGCGTAGTTTTCGAGATATATCGAGATATTTAAAAGTTCCGAAGCCGCACCAACATAATAGAGATACAGAAACACCGTGGCCCCTTTCTTTGAGATAACTCTGCACTAGTGCGAGCCGCAAATGCCACTTCCAGCTTAGCTGTGCAGAAGAAGAACAACAAAAAGAAGAAATATCTCGAAATATGTCCGTCAGGCCCCTTCCCTTGAGATAAATCTGCAAATATCTCGGAAACGAAGCGAGCTATGGCAAAATGTTAAGAGACCTTTTTTGTAGAGAATTATGTTTCCTACAATTTATGTTCTATGATATTTTTTGATCAGAAGCGTAGTTTTCGAGATATATCGAGATATTTAAAAGTTCCGAAGCCGCACCAACATAATAGAGATACAGAAACGCCGTGGCCCCTTTCTTTGAGATAACTCTGCACTAGTGCGAGCCGCAAATGCCACTTCCAGCTTAGCTGTGCAGACGAAGAACAACAAGAAGAAGAAATATCCCGAAATATGTCCGTCAGGCCCCTTCCCTTGAGATATATCTGCAAATATCTCGGAAACGAAGCGAGCTATGGCAAAATGTTAAGAGACCTTTTTTGTAGAGAATTATGTTTCCTACAATTTATGTTCTATGATATTTTTTGATCAGAAGCGTAGTTTTCGAGATATATCGAGATATTTAAAAGTTCCGAAGCCGCACCAACATAATAGGGATACAGAAACACCGTGGCCCCTTTCTTTGAGATAACTCTGCACTAGTGCGAGCCGCAAATGCCACTTCCAGCTTAGCTGTGCAGAAGAAGAACAACAAGAAGAAGAAAAATCTCAAAATATGTCCGTCAGGCCCCTTCCCTTGAGATATATCTGCAAATATCTCGGAAACGAAGCGAGCTATGGCAAAATGTTAAGAGACCTTTTTTGTAGAGAATTATGTTTCCTACAATTTATGTTCTGTGATATTTTTTGATCAGAAGCGTAGTTTTCGAGATATATCGAGATATTTAAAAGTTCCGAAGCCGCACCAACATAATAGAGATACAGAAACACCGTGGCCCCTTTCTTTGAGATAACTCTGCACTAGTGCGAGCCGCAAATGCCACTTCCAGCTTAGCTGTGCAGAAGAAGAACAACAAAAAGAAGAAATATCTCGAAATATGTCCGTCAGGCCCCTTCCCTTGAGATAAATCTGCAAATATCTCGGAAACGAAGCGAGCTATGGCAAAATGTTAAGAGACCTTTTTTGTAGAGAATTAGGTTTCCTACTTTTTATGTTCTATGATATTTTTTGATCAGATGCGTAGTTCTCGAGATATATCAAGATATTTAAAAGTTCCGAAGCCGCACCAACATAATAGAGATACAGAAACACCGTGGCCCCTTTCTTTGAGATAACTCTGCACTATTGCGAGCTGTAAATGCCACTTCCAGCTTAGCTGTGCAGAAGAAGAATAACAAGAAGAAGAAATATCTCGAAATATGTCCGTCAGGCCACTTCCCTTGAGATAAATCTGCAAATATCTCGGAAACGAAGCGAGCTATGGCAAAATGTTAAGAGACCTTTTTTGTAGAGAATTAAGTTTCCTACTTTTTATGTTCGATGATATTTTTTGATCAGATGCGTAGTTCCCGAGATATATCAAGATATTTAAAAGTTCGGAAGCTGCACCAACATAATAGAGGTACAGAAACACCGTGGCCTCTTTCTTTGAGATAACTCTGCACTATTGCGAGCTGCAAATGCCGCTTCGAGCTTAGCTGTGCAGAAGAAGAACAACAAGAAGAAGAAATATCTCGAAATATGTCCGTTAGGCCCCTTCCCTTCAGATAAATCTGCAAATATCTCGGAAACGAAGCGAGCTATGGCAAAATGTTAAGAGACCTTTTTTGTAGAGAATTAAGTTTCCTACTTTTCATGTTCTATGATATTTTTTGATCAGATGCGTAGTTCTCGAGATATATCAAGATATTTAAAAGTTCCGAAGCCGCACCAACATAATAGAGATACAGAAACACCGTGGCCCCTTTCTTTGAGATAACTCTGCACTATTGCGAGCTGTAAATGCCACTTCCAGCTTAGCTGTGCAGAAGAAGAACAACAAGAAGAAGAAATATCTCGAAATATGTCCGTCACGCCCCTTCCCTTGAGATATATCTGCAAATATCTCGGAAACGAAGCGAGCTATGGCAAAATGTTAAGAGACCTTTTTTGTAGAGAATTATGTTTCCTACAATTTATGTTCTATGATATTTTTTGATCAGAAGCGTAGTTTTCGAGATATATCGAGATATTTAAAAGTTCCGAAGCCGCACCAACATAATAGAGATACAGAAACGCCGTGGCCCCTTTCTTTGAGATAACTCTGCACTAGTGAGAGCCGCAAATGCCACTTCCAGCTTAGCTGTGCAGAAGAAGAACAACAAGAAGAAGAAATATCTCGAAATATGTCCGTCAGGCCCCTTCCCTTGAGATAAATCTGCAAATATCTCGGAAACGAAGCGAGCTATGGCAAAATGTTAAGAGACCTTTTTTGTAGAGAATTAAGTTTCCTACTTTTTACGTTCTATGATATTTTTTGATCAGAAGCGTAGTTTTCGAGATATATCGAGATATTTAAAAGTTCCGAAGCCGCACCAACATAATAGAGATACAGAAACACCGTGGCCCCTTTCGTTGAGATAACTCTGCACTAGTGCGAGCTGCAAATGCCACTTCCAGCTTAGCTGTGCAGAAGAAGAACAACAAGAAGAAGAAATATCTCGAAATATGTCCGTCAGGCCCCTTCCCTTGAGATAAATCTGCAAATATCTCGGAAACGAAGCGAGCTATGGCAAAATAATAAGAGACCTATTTTGTAGAGAATTAAGTTTCCTACTTTTTATGTTCTATGATATTTTTTGATCAGATGCGTAGTTCTCGAGATATATCAAGATATTTAAAAGTTCCGAAGCCGCACCAACATAATAGAGATACAGAAACACCGTGGCCCCTTTCTTTGAGATAACTCTGCACTATTGCGAGCTGCAAATGCCACTTCCAGCTTAGCTGTGCAGAGGAAGAACAACAAGAAGAAGAAGTATCTCAAAATATGTCCGTCAGGCCCGTTCCTTTGAGCTGAATCTGCAAATATCTCGGAAACGAAGCGAGCTATGGCAAAATGTTAAGATACGTTTTTTGTAGAGAATTATGTTTCCTACAATTTATGTTCTATGATATTTTTTGATCAGAAGCGTAGTTTTCGAGATATATCGAGATATTTAAAAGTTCCGAAGCCGCACCAACATAATAGAGATACAGAAACACCGTGGCCCCTTTCTTTGAGATAACTCTGCACTAGTGCGAGCCGCAAATGCCACTTCCAGCTTAGCTGTGCAGAAGAAGAACAACAAGAAGAAGAAATATCTCGAAATATGTCCGTCAGGCCCCTTCCCTTGAGATAAATCTGCAAATATCTCGGAAACGAAGCGAGCTATGGCAAAATGTTAAGAGACCTTTTTTGTAGAGAATTATGTTTCCTACAATTTATGTTCTATGATATTTTTTGATCAGAAGCGTAGTTTTCGAGATATATCGAGATATTTAAAAGTTCCGAAGCCGCACCAACATAATAGAGATACAGAAACACCGTGGCCCCTTTCTTTGAGATAACTCTGCACTATTGCGACCTGCAAATGCCACTTCCAGCTCAGCTGTGCAGAAGAAGAACAACAAGAAGAAGAAATATCTCGAAATATGTCCGTCAGGCCCCTTCCCTTGAGATAAATCTGCAAATATCTCGGAAACGAAGCGAGCTATGGCAAAATCTTAAGAGACCTTTTTTGTAGAGAATTAAGTTTCCTACTTTTTATGTTCTATGATATTTTTTGATCAGATGCGTAGTTCTCGAGATATATCAAGATATTTAAAAGTTCCGAAGCGGCACCAACATAATAGAGATACAGAAACACCGTGGCCCCTTTCTTTGAGATAACTCTGCACTATTGCGACCTGCAAATGCCACTTCCAGCTCAGCTGTGCAGAAGAAGAACAACAAGAAGAAGAAATATCTCGAAATATGTCCGTCAGGCCCCTTCCCTTGAGATAAATCTGCAAATATCTCGGAAACGAAGCGAGCTATGGCAAAATGTTAAGAGACCTTTTTTGTAGAGAATTAAGTTTCCTACTTTTTATGTTCTATGATATTTTTTGATCAGATGCGTAGTTCTCGAGATATATCAAGATATTTAAAAGTTCCGAAGCCGCACCAACATAATAGAGATACAGAAACACCGTGGCCCCTTTCTTTGAGATAACTCTGCACTATTGCGAGCTGGAAATGCCACTTCCAGTTTAGCTGTGCAGAAGAAGAACAACAAGAAGAAGAAATATCTCGAAATATGTCCGTTAGGCCCCTTCCCTTCAGATAAATCTGCAAATATCTCGGAAACGAAGCGAGCTATGGCAAAATGTTAAGAGAACTTTTTTGTAGAGAATTAAGTTTCCTACTTTTCATTTTCTATGATATTTTTTGATCAGATGCGTAGTTCTCGAGATATATCAAGATATTTAAAAGTTCCGAAGCCGCACCAACATAATAGAGATACAGAAACACCGTGGCCCCTTTCTTTGAGATAACTCTGCACTATTGCGAGCTGTAAATGCCACTTCCAGCTTAGCTGTGCAGAAGAAGAACAACAAGAAGAAGAAATATCTCGAAATATGTCCGTCAGGCCCCTTCCCTTGAGATATATCTGCAAATATCTCGGAAACGAAGCGAGCTATGGCAAAATGTTAAGAGACCTTTTTTGTAGAGAATTATGTTTCCTACAATTTATGTTCTACCATATTTTTTGATCAGAAGCGTAGTTTTCGAGATATATCGAGATATTTAAAAGTCCCGAAGCCGCACCAACATAATAGAGATACAGAAACACCGTGGCCCCTTTCTTTGAGATAACTCTGCACTATTGCGAGCTGCAAATGCCGCTTCGAGCTTAGCTGTGCAGAAGAAGAACAACAAGAAGAAGAAATATCTCGAAATATGTCCGTCAGACCCCTTCCCTTGAGATGAATCTGCAAATATCTCGGAAACGAACCGAGCTATGGCAAAATGTTAAGAGACCTTTTTTGTAGAGAATAATCTTTCCTACAATTTACGTTCTATGATATTTTTTGATCAGAAGCGTAGTTTTCGAGATATATCGAGATATTTAAAAGTTCCGAAGCCGCACCAACATAATAGAGATACAGAAACACCGTGGCCCCTTTCTTTGAGATAACTCTGCACTATTGCGACCTGCAAATGCCACTTCCAGCTCAGCTGTGCAGAAGAAGAACAACAAGAAGAAGAAATATCTCGAAATATGTCCGTCAGGCCCCTTCCCTTGAGATAAATCTGCAAATATCTCGGAAACGAAGCGAGCTATGGCAAAATGTTAAGAGACGTTTTTTATAGAGAATTATGTTTCCTACAATTTATGTTTTATGATATTTTTTGATCAGAAGCGTAGTTTTCGAGATATATCGAGATATTTAAAAGTTCCGAAGCCGCACCAACATAATAGGGATACAGAAACACCGTGGCCCCTTTCTTTGAGATAACTCTGCACTATTGCGAGCTGTAAATGCCACTTCCAGCTTAGCTGTGCAGAAGAAGAATAACAAGAAGAAGAAATATCTCGAAATATGTCCGTCAGGCCCCTTCCCTTGAGATATATCTGCAAATATCTCGGAAACGAAGCGAGCTATGGCAAAATGTTAAGAGACCTTTTTTGTAGAGAATTATGTTTCCTACAATTTAGGTTCTATGATATTTTTTGATCAGATGCGTAGTTCTCGAGATATATCAAGATATTTAAAAGTTCCGAAGCCGCACCAACATAATAGAGATACAGAAACACCGTGGCCCCTTTCTTTGAGATAACTCTGCACTATTGCGAGCTGCAAATGCCACTTCCAGCTTAGCTGTGCAGAGGAAGAACAACAAGAAGAAGAAGTATCTCGAAATATGTCCGTCAGGCCCGTTCCTTTGAGCTGAATCTGCAAATATCTCGGAAACGAAGCGAGCTATGGCAAAATGTTAAGATACGTTTTTTGTAGAGAATTATGTTTCCTACAATTTATGTTCTATGATATTTTTTGATCAGAAGCGTAGTTTTCGAGATATATCGAGATATTTAAAAGTTCCGAAGCCGCACCAACATAATAGAGATACAGAAACACCGTGGCCCCTTTCTTTGAGATAACTCTGCACTAGTGCGAGCCGCAAATGCCACTTCCAGCTTAGCTGTGCAGAAGAAGAACAACAAGAAGAAGAAATATCTCGAAATATGTCCGTCAGGCCCCTTCCCTTGAGATAAATCTGCAAATATCTCGGAAACGAAGCGAGCTATGGCAAAATGTTAAGAGACCTTTTTTGTAGAGAATTATGTTTCCTACAATTTATGTTCTATGATATTTTTTGAGCAGAAGCGTAGTTTTCGAGATATATCGAGATATTTAAAAGTTCCGAAGCCGCACCAACATAATAGAGATACAGAAACACCGTGGCCCCTTTCATTGAGATAACTCTGCACTATTGCGACCTGCAAATGCCACTTCCAGCTCAGCTGTGCAGAAGAAGAACAACAAGAAGAAGAAATATCTCGAAATATGTCCGTCAGGCCCCTTCCCTTGAGATAAATCTGCAAATATCTCGGAAACGAAGCGAGCTATGGCAAAATGTTAAGAGACGTTTTTTATAGAGAATTATGTTTCCTACAATTTATGTTCTATGATATTTTTTGAGCAGAAGCGTAGTTTTCGAGATATATCGAGATATTTAAAAGTTCCGAAGCCGCACCAACATAATAGAGATACAGAAACACCGTGGCCCCTTTCTTTGAGATAACTCTGCACTATTGCGAGCTGTAAATGCCACTTCCAGCTTAGCTGTGCAGAAGAAGAACAACAAGAAGAAGAAATATCTCGAAATATGTCCGTCAGGCCCCTTCCCTTGAGATATATCTGCAAATATCTCGGAAACGAAGCGAGCTATGGCAAAATGTTAAGAGACCTTTTTTGTAGAGAATTATGTTTCCTACAATTTATGTTCTACCATATTTTTTGATCAGAAGCGTAGTTTTCGAGATATATCGAGATATTTAAAAGTCCCGAAGCCGCACCAACATAATAGAGATACAGAAACACCGTGGCCCCTTTCTTTGAGATAACTCTGCACTATTGCGGGCTGCAAATGCCGCTTCGAGCTTAGCTGTGCAGAAGAAGAACAACAAGAAGAAGAAATATCTCGAAATATGTCCGTCAGACCCCTTCCCTTGAGATGAATCTGCAAATATCTCGGAAACGAACCGAGCTATGGCAAAATGTTAAGAGACCTTTTTTGTAGAGAATAATGTTTCCTACAATTTACGTTCTATGATATTTTTTGATCAGAAGCGTAGTTTTCGAGATATATCGAGATATTTAAAAGTTCCGAAGCCGCACCAACATAATAGAGATACAGAAACACCGTGGCCCCTTTGTTTGAGATAACTCTGCACTATTGCGACCTGCAAATGCCACTTCCAGCTCAGCTGTGCAGAAGAAGAACAACAAGAAGAAGAAATATCTCGAAATATGTCCGTTAGGCCCCTTCCCTTCAGATAAATCTGCAAATATCTCGGAAACGAAGCGAGCTATGGCAAAATGTTAAGAGAACTTTTTTGTAGAGAATTAAGTTTCCTACTTTTCATTTTCTATGATATTTTTTGATCAGATGCGTAGTCCTCGAGATATATCAAGATATTTAAAAGTTCCGAAGCCGCACCAACATAATAGAGATACAGAAACACCGTGGCCCCTTTCTTTGAGATAACTCTGCACTATTGCGAGCTGTAAATGCCACTTCCAGCTTAGCTGTGCAGAAGAAGAACAACAAGAAGAAGAAATATCTCGAAATATGTCCGTCAGGCCCCTTCCCTTGAGATATATCTGCAAATATCACGGAAACGAAGCGAGCTATGGCAAAATGTTAAGAGACCTTTTTTGTAGAGAATTATGTTTCCTACAATTTATGTTCTATCATATTTTTTGATCAGAAGCGTAGTTTTCGAGATATATCGAGATATTTAAAAGTCCCGAAGCCGCACCAACATAATAGAGATACAGAAACACCGTGGCCCCTTTCTTTGAGATAACTCTGCACTATTGCGAGCTGCAAATGCCGCTTCGAGCTTAGCTGTGCAGAAGAAGAACAACAAGAAGAAGAAATATCTCGAAATATGTCCGTCAGACCCCTTCCCTTGAGATGAATCTGCAAATATCTCGGAAACGAACCGAGCTATGGCAAAACGTTAAGAGACCTTTTTTGTAGAGAATAATGTTTCCTACAATTTACGTTCTATGATATTTTTTGATCAGAAGCGTAGTTTTCGAGATATATCGAGATATTGAAAAGTTCCGAAGCCGCACCAACATAATAGAGATACAGAAACACCGTGGCCCCTTTCTTTGAGATAACTCTGCACTATTGCGACCTGCAAATGCCACTTCCAGCTCAGCTGTGCAGAAGAAGAACAACAAGAAGAAGAAATATCTCGAAATATGTCCGTCAGGCCCCTTCCCTTGAGATAAATCTGCAAATATCTCGGAAACGAAGCGAGCTATGGCAAAATGTTTAGAGACCTTTCTTGTAGAGAATTAAGTTTCCTACTTTTTATGTAGTATGATATTTTTTGATCAGACGCGTAGTTCTCGAGATATATCAAGATATTTAAAAGTTCCGAAGCCGCACCAACATAATAGAGATACAGAAACACCGTGGCCCCTTTCTTTGGGATAACTCTGCACTATTGCGAGCTGCAAATGCCGCTTCGAGCTTAGCTGTGCAGAAGAAGAACAACAAGAAGAAGAAATATCTCGAAATATGTCCGTCAGACCCCTTCCCTTGAGATGAATCTGCAAATATCTCGGAAATGAAGCGAGCTATGGCAAAATGTTAAGAGACGTTTTTTATAGAGAATTATGTTTCCTACAATTTATGTTCTATGATATTTTTTGATCAGAAGCGTGGTTTTCGAGATATATCGAGATATTTAAAAGTTCCGAAGCCGCACCAACATAATAGGGATACAGAAACACCGTGGCCCCTTTATTTGAGATAACTCTGCACTATTGCGAGCTGTAAATGCCACTTCCAGCTTAGCTGTGCAGAAGAAGAATAACAAGAAGAAGAAATATCTCGAAATATGTCCGTCAGGCCCCTTCCCTTGAGATATATCTGCAAATATCTCGGAAACGAAGCGAGCTATGGCAAAATGTTAAGAGACCTTTTTTGTAGAGAATTATGTTTCCTACAATTTAGGTTCTATGATATTTTTTGATCAGAAGCGTAGTTTTCGAGATGTATCGAGATATTTAAAAGTTCCGAAGCCGCACCAACATAATAGAGATACAGAAACACAGTGGCCCCTTTCTTTGAGATAACTCTGCACTAGTGCGAGCCGCAAATGCCACTTCCAGCTTAGCTGTGCAGAAGAAGAACAACAAGAAGAAGAAATATCTCGAAATATGTCCGTCAGGCCCCTTCCCTTGAGATATATCTGCAAATATCTCGGAAACGAAGCGAGCTATGGCAAAATGTTAAGAGACGTTTTTTATAGAGAATTATGTTTCCTACAATTTATGTTTTATGATATTTTTTGATCAGAAGCGTAGTTTTCGAGATATATCGAGATATTTAAAAGTTCCGAAGCCGCACCAACATAATAGGGATACAGAAACACCGTGGCCCCTTTCTTTGAGATAACTCTGCACTATTGCGAGCTGTAAATGCCACTTCCAGCTTAGCTGTGCAGAAGAAGAATAACAAGAAGAAGAAATATCTCGAAATATGTCCGTCAGGCCCCTTCCCTTGAGATATATCTGCAAATATCTCGGAAACGAAGCGAGCTATGGCAAAATGTTAAGAGACCTTTTTTGTAGAGAATTATGTTTCCTACAATTTAGGTTCTATGATATTTTTTGATCAGGAGCGTAGTTTTCGAGATGTATCGAGATATTTAAAAGTTCCGAAGCCGCACCAACATAATAGAGATACAGAAACACCGTGGCCCCTTTCTTTGAGATAACTCTGCACTAGTGCGAGCCGCAAATGCCACTTCCAGCTTAGCTGTGCAGACGAAGAACAACAAGAAGAAGAAATATCTCGAAATATGTCCGTCAGGCCCCTTCCCTTGAGATATATCTGCAAATATCTCGGAAACGAAGCGAGCTATGGCAAAATGTTTAGAGACCTTTTTTGTAGAGAATTATGTTTCCTACAATTTATGTTCTATGATATTTTTTGATCAGAAGCGTAGTTTTCGAGATATATCGAGATATTTAAAAGTTCCGAAGCCGCACCAACATAATAGGGATACAGAAACACCGTGGCCCCTTTCTTTGAGATAACTCTGCACTAGTGCGAGCCGCAAATGCCACTTCCAGCTTAGCTGTGCAGAAGAAGAACAACAAGAAGAAGAAAAATCTCAAAATATGTCCGTCAGGCCCCTTCCCTTGAGATATATCTGCAAATATCTCGGAAACGAAGCGAGCTATGGCAAAATGTTAAGAGACCTTTTTTGTAGAGAATTATGTTTCCTACAATTTATGTTCTATGATATTTTTTGATCAGAAGCGTAGTTTTCGAGATATATCGAGATATTTAAAAGTTCCGAAGCCGCACCAACATAATAGAGATACAGAAACACCGTGGCCCCTTTCTTTGAGATAACTCTGCACTAGTGCGAGCCGCAAATGCCACTTCCAGCTTAGCTGTGCAGAAGAAGAACAACAAAAAGAAGAAATATCTCGAAATATGTCCGTCAGGCCCCTTCCCTTGAGATAAATCTGCAAATATCTCGGAAACGAAGCGAGCTATGGCAAAATGTTAAGAGACCTTTTTTGTAGAGAATTAGGTTTCCTACTTTTTATGTTCTATGATATTTTTTGATCAGATGCGTAGTTCTCGAGATATATCAAGATATTTAAAAGTTCCGAAGCCGCACCAACATAATAGAGATACAGAAACACCGTGGCCCCTTTCTTTGAGATAACTCTGCACTATTGCGAGCTGTAAATGCCACTTCCAGCTTAGCTGTGCAGAAGAAGAATAACAAGAAGAAGAAATATCTCGAAATATGTCCGTCAGGCCCCTTCCCTTGAGATATATCTGCAAATATCTCGGAAACGAAGCGAGCTATGGCAAAATGTTAAGAGACCTTTTTTGTAGAGAATTGAGTTTCCTACTTTTTATCTTGTATGATATTTTTTGATCAGATGCGTAGTTCTCGAGATATATCAAGATATATAAAAGTTCCGAAGCCGCACCAACATAATAGAGATACAGAAACACCGTGGCCCCTCTCTTTGAGATAACTCTGCACTATTGCGAGCTGGAAATGCCACTTCCAGTTTAGCTGTGCAGAAGAAGAACAACAAGAAGAAGAAATATCTCGAAATATGTCCGTTAGGCCCCTTCCCTTGAGATAAATCTGCAAATATCGCGGAAACGAAGCGAGCTATGGCAAAATGTTAAGAGACCTTTTTTGTAGAGAATTAAGTTTCCTACTTTTTATGTTCTATGATATTTTTTGATCAGATGCGTAGTTCTCGAGATATATCAAGATATTTAAAAGTTCCGAAGCCGCACCAACATAATAGAGATACAGAAACACCGTGGCCCCTTTCTTTGAGATAACTCTGCACTGTTGCGAGCTGTAAATGCCACTTCCAGCTTAGCTGTGCAGAAGAAGAATAACAAGAAGAAGAAATATCTCGAAATATGTCCGTCAGGCCCCTTCCCTTGAGATATATCTGCAAATATCTCGGAAACGAAGCGAGCTATGGCAAAATGTTAAGAGACCTTTTTTGTAGAGAATTATGTTTCCTACAATTTAGGTTCTATGATATTTTTTGATCAGTAGCGTAGTTTTCGAGATGTATCGAGATATTTAAAAGTTCCGAAGCCGCACCAACATAATAGAGATACAGAAACACCGTGGCCCCTTTCTTTGAGATAACTCTGCACTAGTGCGAGCCGCAAATGCCACTTCCAGCTTAGCTGTGCAGAAGAAGAACAACAAGAAGAAGAAATATCTCGAAATATGTCCGTCAGGCCCCTTCCATTGAGATATATCTGCAAATATCTCGGAAACGAAGCGAGCTATTGCAAAATGTTAAGAGACCTTTTTTGTAGAGAATTCTGTTTCCTACAATTTATGTTCTATGATATTTTTTGATCAGAAGCGTAGTTTTCGAGATATATCGAGATATTTAAAAGTTCCGAAGCCGCACCAACATAATAGGGATACAGAAACACCGTGGCCCCTTTCTTTGAGATAACTCTGCACTAGTGCGAGCCGCAAATGCCACTTCCAGCTTAGCTGTGCAGAAGAAGAACAACAAGAAGAAGAAATATCTCGAAATATGTCCGTCAGGCCCCTTCCCTTGAGATAAATCTGCAAATATCTCGGAAACGAAGCGAGCTATGGCAAAATGTTAAGAGACCTTTTTTTTAGAGAATTAAGTTTCCTACTTTTTATGTTCTGTGATATTTTTTGATCAGATGCGTAGTTCTCGAGATATATCAAGATATTTAAAAGTTCCGAACCCGCACCAACATAATAGAGATACAGAAACACCGTGGCCCCTTTCTTTGAGATAACTCTGCACTATTGCGAGCTGCAAATGCCACTTCCAGCTTAGCTGTGCAGAGGAAGAACAACAAGAAGAAGAAATATCTCGAAATATGTCCGTCAGGTCAGTTCCTTTGAGCTGAATCTGCAAATATCTCGGAAACGAAGCGAGCTATGGCAAAATGTTAAGAGACGTTTTTTGTAGAGAATTACGTTTCCTACAATTTATGTTCTATGATATTTTTTGATCAGAAGCGTAGTTCTCGAGATATATCGAGATATTTAAAAGTTCCGAAGCCGCACCAACATAATAGGGATACAGAAACACCGTGGCCCCTTTCTTTGAGATAACTCTGCACTAGTGCGAGCCGCAAATGCCACTTCCAGCTTAGCTGTGCAGAAGAAGAACAACAAGAAGAAGAAATATCTCGAAATATGTCCGTCAGGCCCCTTCCCTTGAGATATATCTGCAAATCTCTCGGAAACGAAGCGAGCTATGGCAAAATGTTAAGAGACCTTTTTTGTAGAGAATTATGTTTCCTACAATTTATGTTCTATGATATTTTTTGATCAGAAGCGTAGTTTTCGAGATATATCGAGATATTTAAAAGTTCCGAAGCCGCACCAACATAATAGAGATACAGAAACACCGTGGCCCCTTTCTTTGAGATAACTCTGCACTAGTGCGAGCCGCAAATGCCACTTCCAGCTTAGCTGTGCAGAAGAAGAACAACAAGAAGAAGAAATATCTCGAAATATGTCCGTCAGGCCCCTTCCCTTGAGATATATCTGCAAATCTCTCGGAAACGAAGCGAGCTATGGCAAAATGTTGAGAGACCTTTTTTGTAGAGAATTATGTTTCCTACAATTTATGTTCTATGATATTTTTTGATCAGAAGCGTAGTTTTCGAGATATATCGAGATATTTAAAAGTTCCGAAGCCGCACCAACATAATAGAGATACAGAAACACCGTGGCCCCTTTCTTTGAGATAACTCTGCACTACTGCGAGCCGCAAATGCCACTTCCAGCTTAGCTGTGCAGAAGAAGAACAACAAGAAGAAGAAATATCTCGAAATATGTCCGTCAGGCCCCTTCCCTTGAGATAAATCTGCAAATATCTCGGAAACCAAGCGAGCTATGGCAAAATGTTAAGAGACCTTTTTTGTAGAGAATTAAGTTTCCTACTTTTTATGTTCTATGATATTTTTTGATCAGATGCGTAGTTCTCGAGATATATCAAGACATTTAAAAGTTCCGAAGCCGCACCAACATAATAGAGATACAGAAACACCGTGGCCCCTTTCTTTGAGATAACTCTGCACTATTGCGAGCTGCAAATGCCACTTCCAGCTTAGCTGTGCAGAGGAAGAACAACAAGAAGAAGAAATATCTCGAAATATGTCCGTCAGGCCAGTTCCTTTGACCTGAATCTGCAAATATCTCGGAAACGAAGCGAGCTATGGCAAAATGTTAAGAGACGTTTTTTGTAGAGAATTATGTTTCCTACAATTTATGTTGTATGATATTTTTTGATCCGAAGCGTAGTTTTCGAGATATATCGAGATATTTAAAAGTTCCGAAGCCGCACCAACATAATAGGGATACAGAAACACCGTGGCCCCTTTCTTTGAGATAACTCTGCACTAGTGCGAGCCGCAAATGCCACTTCCAGCTTAGCTGTGCAGAAGAAGAACAACAAGAAGAAGAAATATCTCGAAATATGTCCGTCAGGCCCCTTCCCTTGAGATAAATCTGCAAATATCTCGGAAACGAAGCGAGCTATGGCAAAATGTTAAGAGACCTTTTTTGTAGAGAATTGAGTTTCCTACTTTTTATCTTGTATGATATTTTTTGATCAGATGCGTAGTTCTCGAGATATATCAAGATATTTAAAAGTTCCGAAGCCGCACCAACATAATAGAGATACAGAAACACCGTGGCCCCTTTCTTTGAGATAACTCTGCACTGTTGCGAGCTGTAAATGCCACTTCCAGCTTAGCTGTGCAGAAGAAGAATAACAAGAAGAAGAAATATCTCGAAATATGTCCGTCAGGCCCCTGCCCTTGAGATATATCTGCAAATATCTCGGAAACGAAGCGAGCTATGGCAAAATGTTAAGAGACCTTTTTTGTAGAGAATTATGTTTCCTACAATTTAGGTTCTATGATATTTTTTGATCAGAAGCGTAGTTTTCGAGATGTATCGAGATATTTAAAAGTTCCGAAGCCGCACCAACATAATAGAGATACAGAAACACCGTGGCCCCTTTCTTTGAGATAACTCTGCACTAGTGCGAGCCGCAAATGCCACTTCCAGCTTAGCTGTGCAGAAGAAGAACAACAAGAAGAAGAAATATCTCGAAATATGTCCGTCAGGCCCCTTCCCTTGAGATATATCTGCAAATATCTCGGAAACGAAGCGAGCTATGGCAAAATGTTAAGAGACCTTTTTTGTAGAGAATTCTGTTTCCTACAATTTATGTTCTATGATATTTTTTGATCAGAAGCGTAGTTTTCGAGATATATCGAGATATTTAAAAGTTCCGAAGCCGCACCAACATAATAGGGATACAGAAACACCGTGGCCCCTTTCTTTGAGATAACTCTGCACTAGTGCGAGCCGCAAATGCCACTTCCAGCTTAGCTGTGCAGAAGAAGAACAACAAGAAGAAGAAATATCTCGAAATATGTCCGTCAGGCCCCTTCCCTTGAGATAAATCTGCAAATATCGCGGAAACGAAGCGAGCTATGGCAAAATGTTAAGAGACCTTTTTTGTAGAGAATTAAGTGTCCTACTTTTTATGTTCTATGATATTTTTTGATCAGATGCGTAGTTCTCGAGATATATCAAGATATTTAAAAGTTCCGAACCCGCACCAACATAATAGAGATACAGAAACACCGTGGCCCCTTTCTTTGAGATAACTCTGCACTATTGCGAGCTGCAAATGCCACTTCCAGCTTAGCTGTGCAGAGGAAGAACAACAAGAAGAAGAAATATCTCGAAATATGTCCGTCAGGTCAGTTCCTTTGAGCTGAATCTGCAAATATCTCGGAAACGAAGCGAGCTATGGCAAAATGTTAAGAGACGTTTTTTGTAGAGAATTACGTTTCCTACAATTTATGTTCTATGATATTTTTTGATCAGAAGCGTAGTTCTCGAGATATATCGAGATATTTAAAAGTTCCGAAGCCGCACCAACATAATAGGGATACAGAAACACCGTGGCCCCTTTCTTTGAGATAACTCTGCACTAGTGCGAGCCGCAAATGCCACTTCCAGCTTAGCTGTGCAGAAGAAGAACAACAAGAAGAAGAAATATCTCGAAATATGTCCGTCAGGCCCCTTCCCTTGAGATATATCTGCAAATCTCTCGGAAACGAAGCGAGCTATGGCAAAATGTTAAGAGACCTTTTTTGTAGAGAATTATGTTTCCTACAATTTATGTTCTATGATATTTTTTGATCAGAAGCGTAGTTTTCGAGATATATCGAGATATTTAAAAGTTCCGAAGCCGCACCAACATAATAGAGATACAGAAACACCGTGGCCCCTTTCTTTGAGATAACTCTGCACTAGTGCGAGCCGCAAATGCCACTTCCAGCTTAGCTGTGCAGAAGAAGAACAACAAGAAGAAGAAATATCTCGAAATATGTCCGTCAGGCCCCTTCCCTTGAGATATATCTGCAAATCTCTCGGAAACGAAGCGAGCTATGGCAAAATGTTGAGAGACCTTTTTTGTAGAGAATTATGTTTCCTACAATTTATGTTCTATGATATTTTTTGATCAGAAGCGTAGTTTTCGAGATATATCGAGATATTTAAAAGTTCCGAAGCCGCACCAACATAATAGAGATACAGAAACACCGTGGCCCCTTTCTTTGAGATAACTCTGCACTACTGCGAGCCGCAAATGCCACTTCCAGCTTAGCTGTGCAGAAGAAGAACAACAAGAAGAAGAAATATCTCGAAATATGTCCGTCAGGCCCCTTCCCTTGAGATAAATCTGCAAATATCTCGGAAACCAAGCGAGCTATGGCAAAATGTTAAGAGACCTTTTTTGTAGAGAATTAAGTTTCCTACTTTTTATGTTCTATGATATTTTTTGATCAGATGCGTAGTTCTCGAGATATATCAAGACATTTAAAAGTTCCGAAGCCGCACCAACATAATAGAGATACAGAAACACCGTGGCCCCTTTCTTTGAGATAACTCTGCACTATTGCGAGCTGCAAATGCCACTTCCAGCTTAGCTGTGCAGAGGAAGAACAACAAGAAGAAGAAATATCTCGAAATATGTCCGTCAGGCCAGTTCCTTTGACCTGAATCTGCAAATATCTCGGAAACGAAGCGAGCTATGGCAAAATGTTAAGAGACGTTTTTTGTAGAGAATTATGTTTCCTACAATTTATGTTGTATGATATTTTTTGATCCGAAGCGTAGTTTTCGAGATATATCGAGATATTTAAAAGTTCCGAAGCCGCACCAACATAATAGGGATACAGAAACACCGTGGCCCCTTTCTTTGAGATAACTCTGCACTAGTGCGAGCCGCAAATGCCACTTCCAGCTTAGCTGTGCAGAAGAAGAACAACAAGAAGAAGAAATATCTCGAAATATGTCCGTCAGGCCCCTTCCCTTGAGATAAATCTGCAAATATCTCGGAAACGAAGCGAGCTATGGCAAAATGTTAAGAGACCTTTTTTGTAGAGAATTGAGTTTCCTACTTTTTATCTTGTATGATATTTTTTGATCAGATGCGTAGTTCTCGAGATATATCAAGATATTTAAAAGTTCCGAAGCCGCACCAACATAATAGAGATACAGAAACACCGTGGCCCCTTTCTTTGAGATAACTCTGCACTGTTGCGAGCTGTAAATGCCACTTCCAGCTTAGCTGTGCAGAAGAAGAATAACAAGAAGAAGAAATATCTCGAAATATGTCCGTCAGGCCCCTGCCCTTGAGATATATCTGCAAATATCTCGGAAACGAAGCGAGCTATGGCAAAATGTTAAGAGACCTTTTTTGTAGAGAATTATGTTTCCTACAATTTAGGTTCTATGATATTTTTTGATCAGAAGCGTAGTTTTCGAGATGTATCGAGATATTTAAAAGTTCCGAAGCCGCACCAACATAATAGAGATACAGAAACACCGTGGCCCCTTTCTTTGAGATAACTCTGCACTAGTGCGAGCCGCAAATGCCACTTCCAGCTTAGCTGTGCAGAAGAAGAACAACAAGAAGAAGAAATATCTCGAAATATGTCCGTCAGGCCCCTTCCCTTGAGATATATCTGCAAATATCTCGGAAACGAAGCGAGCTATGGCAAAATGTTAAGAGACCTTTTTTGTAGAGAATTCTGTTTCCTACAATTTATGTTCTATGATATTTTTTGATCAGAAGCGTAGTTTTCGAGATATATCGAGATATTTAAAAGTTCCGAAGCCGCACCAACATAATAGGGATACAGAAACACCGTGGCCCCTTTCTTTGAGATAACTCTGCACTAGTGCGAGCCGCAAATGCCACTTCCAGCTTAGCTGTGCAGAAGAAGAACAACAAGAAGAAGAAATATCTCGAAATATGTCCGTCAGGCCCCTTCCCTTGAGATAAATCTGCAAATATCGCGGAAACGAAGCGAGCTATGGCAAAATGTTAAGAGACCTTTTTTGTAGAGAATTAAGTGTCCTACTTTTTATGTTCTATGATATTTTTTGATCAGATGCGTAGTTCTCGAGATATATCAAGATATTTAAAAGTTCCGAACCCGCACCAACATAATAGAGATACAGAAACACCGTGGCCCCTTTCTTTGAGATAACTCTGCACTATTGCGAGCTGCAAATGCCACTTCCAGCTTAGCTGTGCAGAGGAAGAACAACAAGAAGAAGAAATATCTCGAAATATGTCCGTCAGGCCAGTTCCTTTGAGCTGAATCTGCAAATATCTCGGAAACGAAGCGAGCTATGGCAAAATGTTAAGAGACCTTTTTTGTAGAGAATTCTGTTTCCTACAATTTATGTTCTATGATATTTTTTGATCAGAAGCGTAGTTTTCGAGATATATCGAGATATTTAAAAGTTCCGAAGCCGCACCAACATAATAGGGATACAGAAACACCGTGGCCCCTTTCTTTGAGATAACTCTGCACTAGTGCGAGCCGCAAATGCCACTTCCAGCTTAGCTGTGCAGAAGAAGAACAACAAGAAGAAGAAATATCTCGAAATATGTCCGTCAGGCCCCTTCCCTTGAGATAAATCTGCAAATATCGCGGAAACGAAGCGAGCTATGGCAAAATGTTAAGAGACCTTTTTTGTAGAGAATTAAGTGTCCTACTTTTTATGTTCTATGATATTTTTTGATCAGATGCGTAGTTCTCGAGATATATCAAGATATTTAAAAGTTCCGAACCCGCACCAACATAATAGAGATACAGAAACACCGTGGCCCCTTTCTTTGAGATAACTCTGCACTATTGCGAGCTGCAAATGCCACTTCCAGCTTAGCTGTGCAGAGGAAGAACAACAAGAAGAAGAAATATCTCGAAATATGTCCGTCAGGCCAGTTCCTTTGAGCTGAATCTGCAAATATCTCGGAAACGCAGCGAGCTATGGCAAAATGTTAAGAGACGTTGTTTATAGAGAATTATGTTTCCTACAATTTATGTTCTATGATATTTTTTGATCAGAAGCGTAGTTTTCGAGATATATCGAGATATTTAAAAGTTCCGAAGCCGCACCAACATAATAGGGATACAGAAACACCGTGGCCCCTTTCTTTGAGATAACTCTGCACTAGTGCGAGCCGCAAATGCCACTTCCAGCTTAGCTGTGCAGAAGAAGAACAACAAGAAGAAGAAATATCTCGAAATATGTCCGTCAGGCCCCTTCCCTTGAGATATATCTGCAAATATCTCGGAAACGAAGCGAGCTATGGCAAAATGTTAAGAGACCTTTTTTGTAGAGAATTATGTTTCCTACAATTTATGTTCTAGGATATTTTTTGATCAGAAGCGTAGTTTTCGAGATATATCGAGATATTTAAAAGTTCCGAAGCCGCACCAACATAATAGAGATACAGAAACACCGTGGCCCCTTTCTTTGAGATAACTCTGCACTAGTGCGAGCCGCAAATGCCACTTCCAGCTTAGCTGTGCAGAGGAAGAACAACAAGAAGAAGAAATATCTCGAAATATGTCCGTCAGGCCCCTTCCCTTGAGATAAATCTGCAAATATCTCGGAAACGAAGCGAGCTATGGCAAAATGTTAAGAGACCTTTTTTGTAGAGAATTAAGTTTCCTACTTTTTATGTTCTATGATATTTTTTGATCAGATGCGTAGTTCTCGAGATATATCAAGATATTTAAAAGTTCCGAAGCCGCACCAACATAATAGAGATACAGAAACACCGTGGCCCCTTTCTTTGAGATAACTCTGCACAATTGCGAGCTGCAAATGCCACTTCCAGCTTAGCTGTGCAGAAGAAGAACAACAAGAAGAAGAAATATCTCGAAATATGTCCGTCAGGCCCCTTCCCTTGAGATAAATCTGCAAATATCTCGGAAACGAAGAGAGCTATGGCAAAATGTTAAGAGACCTATTTTGTAGAGAATTAAGTTTCCTACAATTTATGTTCTATGATAGTTTTTGATCAGAAGCGTAGTTTTCGAGATATATCGAGATATTTAAAAGTTCCGAAGCCGCACCAACATAATAGGGATACAGAAACACCGTGGCCCCTTTCTTTGAGATAACTCTGCACTAGTGCGAGCCGCAAATGCCACTTCCAGCTTAGCTGTGCAGAAGAAGAACAACAAGAAGAAGAAATATCTCGAAATATGTCCGTCAGGCCCCTTCCCTTGAGATATATCTGCAAATATCTCGGAAACGAAGCGAGCTATGGCAAAATGTTAAGAGACCTTTTTTGTAGAGAATTATGTTTCCTACAATTTATGTTCTAGGATATTTTTTGATCAGAAGCGTAGTTTTCGAGATATATCGAGATATTTAAAAGTTCCGAAGCCGCACCAACATAATAGAGATACAGAAACACCGTGGCCCCTTTCTTTGAGATAACTCTGCACTATTGCGAGCTGCAAATGCCACTTCCAGCTTAGCTGTGCAGAGGAAGAACAACAAGAAGAAGAAATATCTCGAAATATGTCCGTCAGGCCAGTTCCTTTGAGCTGAATCTGCAAATATCTCGGAAACGAAGCGAGCTATGGCAAAATGTTAAGAGACGTTGTTTATAGAGAATTATGTTTCCTACAATTTATGTTCTATGATATTTTTTGATCAGAAGCGTAGTTTTCGAGATATATCGAGATATTTAAAAGTTCCGAAGCCGCACCAACATAATAGGGATACAGAAACACCGTGGCCCCTTTCTTTGAGATAACTCTGCACTAGTGCGAGCCGCAAATGCCACTTCCAGCTTAGCTGTGCAGAAGAAGAACAACAAGAAGAAGAAATATCTCGAAATATGTCCGTCAGGCCCCTTCCCTTGAGATAAATCTGCAAATATCTCGGAAACGAAGCGAGCTATGGCAAAATGTTAAGAGACCTTTTTTGTAGATAATTAAGTTTCCTACTTTTTATGTTCTATGATATTTTTTGATCAGATGCGTAGTTCTCGAGATATATCAAGATATTTAAAAGTTCCGAAGCCGCACCAACATA
This sequence comes from Osmia lignaria lignaria, assembly GCF_051020975.1. NCBI lineage: Eukaryota > Metazoa > Arthropoda > Insecta > Hymenoptera > Megachilidae > Osmia > Osmia lignaria. Next base: position 7,381,077 of record NW_027478164.1, read on the forward strand.
ATAGAGATACAGAAACACCGTGGCCCCTTTCTTTGAGATAACTCTGCACTATGGCGAGCTGCAAATGCCACTTCCAGCTTAGCTGTGCAGAAGAAGAACAACAAGAAGAAGAAATATCTCGAAATATGTCCGTCAGGCCCCTTCCCTTGAGATAAATCTGCAAATATCTCGGAAACGAAGAGAGCTATGGCAAAATGTTAAGAGACCTTTTTTGTAGAGAATTAAGTTTCCTACTTTTTATGTTCTATGATATTTTTTGATCAGATGCGTAGTTCTCGAGATATATCGAGATATTTAAAAGTTCCGAAGCCGCACCAACATAATAGAGATACAGAAACACCGTGGCCCCTTTCTTTGAGATAACTCTGCACTATGGCGAGCTGCAAATGCCACTTCCAGCTTAGCTGTGCAGAAGAAGAACAACAAGAAGAAGAAATATCTCGAAATATGTCCGTCAGGCCCCTTCCCTTGAGATATATCTGCAAATCTCTCGGAAACGAAGCGAGCTATGGCAAAATGTTAAGAGACCTTTTTTGTAGAGAATTATGTTTCCTACAATTTATGTTCTATGATATTTTTTGATCAGAAGCGTAGTTTTCGAGATATATCGAGATATTTAAAAGTTCCGAAGCCGCACCAACATAATAGAGATACAGAAACACCGTGGTCCCTTTCTTTGAGATAACTCTGCACTAGTGCGAGCCGCAAATGCCACTTCCAGCTTAGCTGTGCAGAAGAAGAACAACAAGAAGAAGAAATATCTCGAAATATGTCCGTCAGGCCCCTTCCCTTGAGATAAATCTGCAAATATCTCGGAAACCAAGCGAGCTATGGCAAAATGTTAAGAGAGCTTTTTTGTAGATAATTAAGTTTCCTACTTTTTATGTTCTATGATATTTTTTGATCAGATGCGTAGTTCTCGAGATATATCAAGATATTTAAAAGTTCCGAAGCCGCACCAACATAATAGAGATACAGAAACACCGTGGCCCCTTTCTTTGAGATAACTCTGCACTATTGCGAGCTGCAAATGCCACTTCCAGCTTAGCTGTGCAGAGGAAGAACAACAAGAAGAAGAAATATCTCGAAATATGTCCGTCAGGCCAGTTCCTTTGAGCTGAATCTGCAAATATCTCGGAAACGAAGCGAGCTATGTCAAAATGTTAAGAGACGTTTTTTGTAGAGAATTATGTTTCCTACAATTTATGTTCTATGATATTTTTTGATCCGAAGCGTAGTTTTCGAGATATATCGAGATATTTAAAAGTTCCGAAGCCGCACCAACATAATAGGGATACAGAAACACCGTGGCCCCTTTCTTTGAGATAACTCTGCACTAGTGCGAGCCGCAAATGCCACTTCCAGCTTAGCTGTGCAGAAGAAGAACAACAAGAAGAAGAAATATCTCGAAATATGTCCGTCAGGCCCCTTCCCTTGAGATATATCTGCAAATATCTCGGAAACGAAGCGAGCTATGGCAAAATGTTAAGAGACCTTTTTTGTAGAGAATTATGTTTCCTACAATTTATGTTCTAGGATATTTTTTGATCAGAAGCGTAGTTTTCGAGATATATCGAGATATTTAAAAGTTCCGAAGCCGCACCAACATAATAGAGATACAGAAACACCGTGGCCCCTTTCTTTGAGATAACTCTGCACTATTGCGAGCTGCAAATGCCACTTCCAGCTTAGCTGTGCAGAGGAAGAACAACAAGAAGAAGAAATATCTCGAAATATGTCCGTCACGCCAGTTCCTTTGAGCTGAATCTGCAAATATCTCGGAAACGAAGCGAGCTATGGCAAAATGTTAAGAGACGTTGTTTATAGAGAATTATGTTTCCTACAATTTATGTTCTATGATATTTTTTGATCAGAAGCGTAGTTTTCGAGATATATCGAGATATTTAAAAGTTCCGAAGCCGCACCAACATAATAGGGATACAGAAACACCGTGGTCCCTTTCTTTGAGATAACTCTGCACTAGTGCGAGCCGCAAATGCCACTTCCAGCTTAGCTGTGCAGAAGAAGAACAACAAGAAGAAGAAATATCTCGAAATATGTCCGTCAGGCCCCTTTCCTTGAGATATATCTGCAAATATCTCGGAAACGAAGCGAGCTATGGCAAAATGTTAAGAGACCTTTTTTGTAGAGAATTATGTTTCCTACAATTTATGTTCTAGGATATTTTTTGATCAGAAGCGTAGTTTTCGAGATATATCGAGATATTTAAAAGTTCCGAAGCCGCACCAACATAATAGGGATACAGAAACACCGTAGCCCCTTTCTTTGAGATAACTCTGCACTAGTGCGAGCCGCAAATGCCACTTCCAGCTTAGCTGTGCAGAGGAAGAACAACAAGAAGAAGAAATATCTCGAAATATGTCCGTCAGGCCCCTTCCCTTGAGATAAATCTGCAAATATCTCGGAAACGAAGCGAGCTATGGCAAAATGTTAAGAGACCTTTTCTGTAGAGAATTAAGTTTCCTACTTTTTATGTTCTATGATATTTTTTGATCAGATGCGTAGTTCTCGAGATATATCAAGATATTTAAAAGTTCCGAAGCCGCACCAACATAATAGAGATACAGAAACACCGTGGCCCCTTTCTTTGAGATAACTCTGCACTATTGCGAGCTGCAAATGCCACTTCCAGCTTAGCTGTGCAGAAGAAGAACAACAAGAAGAAGAAATATCTCGAAATATGTCCGTCAGGCCCCTTCCCTTGAGATATATCTGCAAATATCTCGGAAACGAAGAGAGCTATGGCAAAATGTTAAGAGACCTATTTTGTAGAGAATTAAGTTTCCTACAATTTATGTTCTATGATAGTTTTTGATCAGAAGCGTAGTTTTCGAGATATATCGAGATATTTAAAAGTTCCGAAGCCGCACCAACATAATAGGGATACAGAAACACCGTGGCCCCTTTCTTTGAGATAACTCTGCACTAGTGCGAGCCGCAAATGCCACTTCCAGCTTAGCTGTGCAGAAGAAGAACAACAAGAAGAAGAAATATCTCGAAATATGTCCGTCAGGCCCCTTCCCTTGAGATATATCTGCAAATCTCTCGGAAACGAAGCGAGCTATGGCAAAATGTTAAGAGACCTTTTTTGTAGAGAATTATGTTTCCTACAATTTATGTTCTATGATATTTTTTGATCAGAAGCGTAGTTTTCGAGATATATCGAGATATTTAAAAGTTCCGAAGCCGCACCAACATAATAGAGATACAGAAACACCGTGGTCCCTTTCTTTGAGATAACTCTGCACTAGTGCGAGCCGCAAATGCCACTTCCAGCTTAGCTGTGCAGAAGAAGAACAACAAGAAGAAGAAATATCTCGAAATATGTCCGTCAGGCCCCTTCCCTTGAGATAAATCTGCAAATATCTCGGAAACCAAGCGAGCTATGGCAAAATGTTAAGAGACCTTTTTTGTAGATAATTAAGTTTCCTACTTTTTATGTTCGATGATATTTTTTGATCAGATGCGTAGTTCCCGAGATATATCAAGATATTTAAAAGTTCGGAAGCTGCACCAACATAATAGAGGTACAGAAACACCGTGGCCTCTTTCTTTGAGATAACTCTGCACTATTGCGAGCTGCAAATGCCACTTCCAGCTTAGCTGTGCAGAGGAAGAACAACAAGAAGAAGAAATATCTCGAAATATGTCCGTCAGGCCAGTTCCTTTGAGCTGAATCTGCAAATATCTCGGAAACGAAGCGAGCTATGGCAAAATGTTAAGAGACGTTGTTTATAGAGAATTATGTTTCCTACAATTTATGTTCTATGATATTTTTTGATCAGAAGCGTAGTTTTCGAGATATATCGAGATATTTAAAAGTTCCGAAGCCGCACCAACATAATAGGGATACAGAAACACCGTGGTCCCTTTCTTTGAGATAACTCTGCACTAGTGCGAGCCGCAAATGCCACTTCCAGCTTAGCTGTGCAGAAGAAGAACAACAAGAAGAAGAAATATCTCGAAATATGTCCGTCAGGCCCCTTTCCTTGAGATATATCTGCAAATATCTCGGAAACGAAGCGAGCTATGGCAAAATGTTAAGAGACCTTTTTTGTAGAGAATTATGTTTCCTACAATTTATGTTCTAGGATATTTTTTGATCAGAAGCGTAGTTTTCGAGATATATCGAGATATTTAAAAGTTCCGAAGCCGCACCAACATAATAGGGATACAGAAACACCGTGGCCCCTTTCTTTGAGATAACTCTGCACTAGTGCGAGCCGCAAATGCCACTTCCAGCTTAGCTGTGCAGAGGAAGAACAACAAGAAGAAGAAATATCTCGAAATATGTCCGTCAGGCCCCTTCCCTTGAGATAAATCTGCAAATATCTCGGAAACGAAGCGAGCTATGGCAAAATGTTAAGAGACCTTTTCTGTAGAGAATTAAGTTTCCTACTTTTTATGTTCTATGATATTTTTTGATCAGATGCGTAGTTCTCGAGATATATCAAGATATTTAAAAGTTCCGAAGCCGCACCAACATAATAGAGATACAGAAACACCGTGGCCCCTTTCTTTGAGATAACTCTGCACTATTGCGAGCTGCAAATGCCACTTCCAGCTTAGCTGTGCAGAAGAAGAACAACAAGAAGAAGAAATATCTCGAAATATGTCCGTCAGGCCCCTTCCCTTGAGATATATCTGCAAATATCTCGGAAACGAAGAGAGCTATGGCAAAATGTTAAGAGACCTATTTTGTAGAGAATTAAGTTTCCTACAATTTATGTTCTATGATATTTTTTGATCAGAAGCGTAGTTTTCGAGATATATCGAGATATTTGAAAGTTCCGAAGCCGCACCAACATAATAGAGATACAGAAACACCGTGGTCCCTTTCTTTGAGATAACTCTGCACTAGTGCGAGCCGCAAATGCCACTTCCAGCTTAGCTGTGCAGAAGAAGAACAACAAGAAGAAGAAATATCTCGAAATATGTCCGTCAGGCCCCTTCCCTTGAGATAAATCTGCAAATATCTCGGAAACCAAGCGAGCTATGGCAAAATGTTAAGAGACCTTTTTTGTAGATAATTAAGTTTCCTACTTTTTATGTTCGATGATATTTTTTGATCAGATGCGTAGTTCCCGAGATATATCAAGATATTTAAAAGTTCGGAAGCTGCACCAACATAATAGAGGTACAGAAACACCGTGGCCTCTTTCTTTGAGATAACTCTGCACTATTGCGAGCTGCAAATGCCACTTCCAGCTTAGCTGTGCAGAGGAAGAACAACAAGAAGAAGAAATATCTCGAAATATGTCCGTCAGGCCAGTTCCTTTGAGCTGAATCTGCAAATATCTCGGAAACGAAGCGAGCTATGGCAAAATGTTAAGAGACGTTGTTTATAGAGAATTATGTTTCCTACAATTTATGTTCTATGATATTTTTTGATCAGAAGCGTAGTTTTCGAGATATATCGAGATATTTAAAAGTTCCGAAGCCGCACCAACATAATAGAGATACAGAAACACCGTGGCCCCTTTCTTTGAGATAACTCTGCACTATTGCGAGCTGCAAATGCCACTTCCAGCTTAGCTGTGCAGAGGAAGAACAACAAGAAGAAGAAATATCTCGAAATATGTCCGGCAGGCCAGTTCCTTTGAGCTGAATCTGCAAATATCTCGGAAACGAAGCGAGCTATGGCAAAATGTTAAGAGACGTTGTTTATAGAGAATTATGTTTCCTACAATTTATGTTCTATGATATTTTTTGATCAGAAGCGTAGTTTTCGAGATATATCGAGATATTTAAAAGTTCCGAAGCCGCACCAACATAATAGGGATACAGAAACACCGTGGCCCCTTTCTTTGAGATAACTCTGCACTAGTGCGAGCCGCAAATGCCACTTCCAGCTTAGCTGTGCAGAAGAAGAACAACAAGAAGAAGAAATATCTCGAAATATGTCCGTCAGGCCCCTTCCCTTGAGATATATCTGCAAATCTCTCGGAAACGAAGCGAGCTATGGCAAAATGTTAAGAGACCTTTTTTGTAGAGAATTATGTTTCCTACAATTTATGTTCTATGATATTTTTTAATCAGAAGCGTAGTTTTCGAGATATATCGAGATATTTAAAAGTTCCGAAGCCGCACCAACATAATAGAGATACAGAAACACCGTGGTCCTTTCTTTGAGATAACTCTGCACTAGTGCGAGCCGCAAATGCCACTTCCAGCTTAGCTGTGCAGAAGAAGAACAACAAGAAGAAGAAATATCTCGAAATATGTCCGTCAGGCCCCTTCCCTTGAGATAAATCTGCAAATATCTCGGAAACCAAGCGAGCTATGGCAAAATGTTAAGAGACCTTTTTTGTAGATAATTAAGTTTCCTACTTTTTATGTTCTATGATATTTTTTGATCAGATGCGTAGTTCTCGAGATATATCAAGATATTTAAAAGTTCCGAAGCCGCACCAACATAATAGAGATACAGAAACACCGTGGCCCCTTTCTTTGAGATAACTCTGCACTATTGCGAGCTGCAAATGCCACTTCCAGCTTAGCTGTGCAGAGGAAGAACAACAAGAAGAAGAAATATCTCGAAATATGTCCGTCAGGCCAGTTCCTTTGAGCTGAATCTGCAAATATCTCGGAAACGAAGCGAGCTATGGCAAAATGTTAAGAGACGTTTTTTGTAGAGAATTATGTTTCCTACAATTTATGTTCTATGATATTTTTTGATCCGAAGCGTAGTTTTCGAGATATATCGAGATATTTAAAAGTTCCGAAGCCGCACCAACATAATAGGGATACAGAAACACCGTGGCCCCTTTCTTTGAGATAACTCTGCACTAGTGCGAGCCGCAAATGCCACTTCCAGCTTAGCTGTGCAGAAGAAGAACAACAAGAAGAAGAAATATCTCGAAATATGTCCGTCAGGCCCCTTCCCTTGAGATAAATCTGCAAATATCTCGGAAACGAAGCGAGCTATGGCAAAATGTTAAGAGACCTTTTTTGTAGAGAATTGAGTTTCCTACTTTTTATCTTCTATGATATTTTTTGATCAGATGCGTAGTTCTCGAGATATATCAAGATATTTAAAAGTTCCGAAGCCGCACCAACATAATAGAGATACAGAAACACCGTGGCCCCTCTCTTTGAGATAACTCTGCACTATTGCGAGCTGGAAATGCCACTTCCAGTTTAGCTGTGCAGAAGAAGAACAACAAGAAGAAGAAATATCTCGAAATATGTCCGTTAGGCCCCTTCCCTTGAGATAAATCTGCAAATATCTCGGAAACGAAGCGAGCTATGGCAAAATGTTAAGAGACCTTTTTTGTAGAGAATTAAGTTTCCTACTTTTTATGTTCTATGATATTTTTTGATCAGATGCGTAGTTCTCGAGATATATCAAGATATTTAAAAGTTCCGAAGCCGCACCAACATAATAGAGATACAGAAACACCGTGGCCCCTTTCTTTGAGATAACTCTGCACTGTTGCGAGCTGTAAATGCCACTTCCAGCTTAGCTGTGCAGAAGAAGAATAACAAGAAGAAGAAATATCTCGAAATATGTCCGTCAGGCCCCTTCCCTTGAGATATATCTGCAAATATCTCGGAAACGAAGCGAGCTATGGCAAAATGTTAAGAGACCTTTTTTGTAGAGAATTATGTTTCCTACAATTTAGGTTCTATGATATTTTTTGATCAGAAGCGTAGTTTTCGAGATGTATCGAGATATTTAAAAGTTCCGAAGCCGCACCAACATAATAGAGATACAGAAACACCGTGGCCCCTTTCTTTGAGATAACTCTGCACTAGTGCGAGCCGCAAATGCCACTTCCAGCTTAGCTGTGCAGAAGAAGAACAACAAGAAGAAGAAATATCTCGAAATATGTCCGTCAGGCCCCTTCCCTTGAGATATATCTGCAAATATCTCGGAAACGAAGCGAGCTATGGCAAAATGTTAAGAGACCTTTTTTGTAGAGAATTCTGTTTCCTACAATTTATGTTCTATGATATTTTTTGATCAGAAGCGTAGTTTTCGAGATATATCGAGATATTTAAAAGTTCCGAAGCCGCACCAACATAATAGAGATACAGAAACACCGTGGCCCCTTTCTTTGAGATAACTCTGCACTATTGCGAGCTGCAAATGCCACTTCCAGCTTAGCTGTGCAGAGGAAGAACAACAAGAAGAAGAAATATCTCGAAATATGTCCGTCAGGCCAGTTCCTTTGAGCTGAATCTGCAAATATCTCGGAAACGAAGCGAGCTATGGCAAAATGTTAAGAGACGTTGTTTATAGAGAATTATGTTTCCTACAATTTATGTTCTATGATATTTTTTGATCAGAAGCGTAGTTTTCGAGATATATCGAGATATTTAAAAGTTCCGAAGCCGCACCAACATAATAGGGATACAGAAACACCGTGGCCCCTTTCTTTGAGATAACTCTGCACTAGTGCGAGCCGCAAATGCCACTTCCAGCTTAGCTGTGCAGAAGAAGAACAACAAGAAGAAGAAATATCTCGAAATATGTCCGTCAGGCCCCTTCCCTTGAGATAAATCTGCAAATATCTCGGAAACGAAGCGAGCTATGGCAAAATGTTAAGAGACCTTTTTTGTAGATAATTAAGTTTCCTACTTTTTATGTTCTATGATATTTTTTGATCAGATGCGTAGTTCTCGAGATATATCAAGATATTTAAAAGTTCCGAAGCCGCACCAACATAATAGAGATACAGAAAAACCGTGGCCCCTTTCTTTGAGATAACTCTGCACTATGGCGAGCTGCAAATGCCACTTCCAGCTTAGCTGTGCAGAAGAAGAACAACAAGAAGAAGAAATATCTCGAAATATGTCCGTCAGGCCCCTTCCCTTGAGATAAATCTGCAAATATCTCGGAAACGAAGAGAGCTATGGCAAAATGTTAAGAGACCTTTTTTGTAGAGAATTAAGTTTCCTACAATTTATGTTCTATGATATTTTTTGATCAGAAGCGTAGTTTTCGAGATATATCGAGATATTTAAAAGTTCCGAAGCCGCACCAACATAATAGAGATACAGAAACACCGTGACCCCTTTCTTTGAGATAACTCTGCACTAGTGCGAGCCGCAAATGCCACTTCCAGCTTAGCTGTGCAGAAGAAGAACAACAAGAAGAAGAAATATCTCGAAATATGTCCGTCAGGCCCCTTCCCTTGAGATATATCTGCAAATATCTCGGAAACGAAGCGAGCTATGGCAAAATGTTAAGAGACCTTTTTTGTAGAGAATTATGTTTCCTACAATTTATGTTGTATGATATTTTTTGATCAGAAGCGTAGTTTTCGAGATGTATCGAGATATTTAAAAGTTCCGAAGCCGCACCAACATAATAGAGATACAGAAACACCGTGGCCCCTTTCTTTGAGATAACTCTGCACTAGTGCGAGCCGCAAATGCCACTTCCAGCTTAGCTGTGCAGAAGAAGAACAACAAGAAGAAGAAATATCTCGAAATATGTCCGTCAGGCCAGTTCCTTTGAGCTGAATCTGCAAATATCTCGGAAACGAAGCGAGCTATGGCAAAATGTTAAGAGACGTTGTTTATAGAGAATTATGTTTCCTACAATTTATGTTCTATGATATTTTTTGATCAGAAGCGTAGTTTTCGAGATATATCGAGATATTTAAAAGTTCCGAAGCCGCACCAACATAATAGGGATACAGAAACACCGTGGCCCCTTTCTTTGAGATAACTCTGCACTAGTGCGAGCCGCAAATGCCACTTCCAGCTTAGCTGTGCAGAAGAAGAACAACAAGAAGAAGAAATATCTCGAAATATGTCCGTCAGGCCCCTTCCCTTGAGATAAATCTGCAAATATCTCGGAAACGAAGCGAGCTATGGCAAAATGTTAAGAGACCTTTTTTGTAGATAATTAAGTTTCCTACTTTTTATGTTCTATGATATTTTTTGATCAGATGCGTAGTTCTCGAGATATATCAAGATATTTAAAAGTTCCGAAGCCGCACCAACATAATAGAGATACAGAAACACCGTGGCCCCTTTCTTTGAGATAACTCTGCACTATGGCGAGCTGCAAATGCCACTTCCAGCTTAGCTGTGCAGAAGAAGAACAACAAGAAGAAGAAATATCTCGAAATATGTCCGTCAGGCCCCTTCCCTTGAGATAAATCTGCAAATATCTCGGAAACGAAGAGAGCTATGGCAAAATGTTAAGAGACCTTTTTTGTAGAGAATTAAGTTTCCTACTTTTTATGTTCTATGATATTTTTTGATCAGATGCGTAGTTCTCGAGATATATCAAGATATTTAAAAGTTCCGAAGCCGCACCAACATAATAGAGATACAGAAACACCGTGGCCCCTTTCTTTGAGATAACTCTGCACTATTGCGAGCTGCAAATGCCACTTCCAGCTTAGCTGTGCAGAGGAAGAACAACAAGAAGAAGAAATATCTCGAAATATGTCCGTCAGGCCAGTTCCTTTGAGCTGAATCTGCAAATATCTCGGAAACGAAGCGAGCTATGGCAAAATGTTAAGAGACGTTGTTTATAGAGAATTATGTTTCCTACAATTTATGTTCTATGATATTTTTTGATCAGAAGCGTAGTTTTCGAGATATATCGAGATATTTAAAAGTTCCGAAGCCGCACCAACATAATAGGGATACAGAAACACCGTGGCCCCTTTCTTTGAGATAACTCTGCACTAGTGCGAGCCGCAAATGCCACTTCCAGCTTAGCTGTGCAGAAGAAGAACAACAAGAAGAAGAAATATCTCGAAATATGTCCGTCAGGCCCCTTCCCTTGAGATAAATCTGCAAATATCTCGGAAACGAAGCGAGCTATGGCAAAATGTTAAGAGACCTTTTTTGTAGATAATTAAGTTTCCTACTTTTTATGTTCTATGATATTTTTTGATCAGATGCGTAGTTCTCGAGATATATCAAGATATTTAAAAGTTCCGAAGCCGCACCAACATAATAGAGATACAGAAAAACCGTGGCCCCTTTCTTTGAGATAACTCTGCACTATGGCGAGCTGCAAATGCCACTTCCAGCTTAGCTGTGCAGAAGAAGAACAACAAGAAGAAGAAATATCTCGAAATATGTCCGTCAGGCCCCTTCCCTTGAGATAAATCTGCAAATATCTCGGAAACGAAGAGAGCTATGGCAAAATGTTAAGAGACCTTTTTTGTAGAGAATTAAGTTTCCTACAATTTATGTTCTATGATATTTTTTGATCAGAAGCGTAGTTTTCGAGATATATCGAGATATTTAAAAGTTCCGAAGCCGCACCAACATAATAGAGATACAGAAACACCGTGACCCCTTTCTTTGAGATAACTCTGCACTAGTGCGAGCCGCAAATGCCACTTCCAGCTTAGCTGTGCAGAAGAAGAACAACAAGAAGAAGAAATATCTCGAAATATGTCCGTCAGGCCCCTTCCCTTGAGATATATCTGCAAATATCTCGGAAACGAAGCGAGCTATGGCAAAATGTTAAGAGACCTTTTTTGTAGAGAATTATGTTTCCTACAATTTATGTTGTATGATATTTTTTGATCAGAAGCGTAGTTTTCGAGATGTATCGAGATATTTAAAAGTTCCGAAGCCGCACCAACATAATAGAGATACAGAAACACCGTGGCCCCTTTCTTTGAGATAACTCTGCACTAGTGCGAGCCGCAAATGCCACTTCCAGCTTAGCTGTGCAGAAGAAGAACAACAAGAAGAAGAAATATCTCGAAATATGTCCGTCAGGCCAGTTCCTTTGAGCTGAATCTGCAAATATCTCGGAAACGAAGCGAGCTATGGCAAAATGTTAAGAGACGTTGTTTATAGAGAATTATGTTTCCTACAATTTATGTTCTATGATATTTTTTGATCAGAAGCGTAGTTTTCGAGATATATCGAGATATTTAAAAGTTCCGAAGCCGCACCAACATAATAGGGATACAGAAACACCGTGGCCCCTTTCTTTGAGATAACTCTGCACTAGTGCGAGCCGCAAATGCCACTTCCAGCTTAGCTGTGCAGAAGAAGAACAACAAGAAGAAGAAATATCTCGAAATATGTCCGTCAGGCCCCTTCCCTTGAGATAAATCTGCAAATATCTCGGAAACGAAGCGAGCTATGGCAAAATGTTAAGAGACCTTTTTTGTAGATAATTAAGTTTCCTACTTTTTATGTTCTATGATATTTTTTGATCAGATGCGTAGTTCTCGAGATATATCAAGATATTTAAAAGTTCCGAAGCCGCACCAACATAATAGAGATACAGAAACACCGTGGCCCCTTTCTTTGAGATAACTCTGCACTATGGCGAGCTGCAAATGCCACTTCCAGCTTAGCTGTGCAGAAGAAGAACAACAAGAAGAAGAAATATCTCGAAATATGTCCGTCAGGCCCCTTCCCTTGAGATAAATCTGCAAATATCTCGGAAACGAAGAGAGCTATGGCAAAATGTTAAGAGACCTTTTTTGTAGAGAATTAAGTTTCCTACTTTTTATGTTCTATGATATTTTTTGATCAGATGCGTAGTTCTCGAGATATATCAAGATATTTAAAAGTTCCGAAGCCGCACCAACATAATAGAGATACAGAAACACCGTGGCCCCTTTCTTTGAGATAACTCTGCACTATGGCGAGCTGCAAATGCCACTTCCAGCTTAGCTGTGCAGAAGAAGAACAACAAGAAGAAGAAATATCTCGAAATATGTCCGTCAGGCCCCTTCCCTTGAGATAAATCTGCAAATATCTCGGAAACGAAGAGAGCTATGGCAAAATGTTAAGAGACCTTTTTTGTAGAGAATTAAGTTTCCTACTTTTTATGTTCTATGATATTTTTTGATCAGATGCGTAGTTCTCGAGATATATCAAGATATTTAAAAGTTCCGAAGCCGCACCAACATAATAGAGATACAGAAACACCGTGGCCCCTTTCTTTGAGATAACTCTGCACTATGGCGAGCTGCAAATGCCACTTCCAGCTTAGCTGTGCAGAAGAAGAACAACAAGAAGAAGAAATATCTCGAAATATGTCCGTCAGGCCCCTTCCCTTGAGATAAATCTGCAAATATCTCGGAAACGAAGAGAGCTATGGCAAAATGTTAAGAGACCTTTTTTGTAGAGAATTAAGTTTCCTACAATTTATGTTCTATGATATTTTTTGATCAGAAGCGTAGTTTTCGAGATATATCGAGATATTTAAAAGTTCCGAAGCCGCACCAACATAATAGAGATACAGAAACACCGTGACCCCTTTCTTTGAGATAACTCTGCACTAGTGCGAGCCGCAAATGCCACTTCCAGCTTAGCTGTGCAGAAGAAGAACAACAAGAAGAAGAAATATCTCGAAATATGTCCGTCAGGCCCCTTCCCTTGAGATATATCTGCAAATATCTCGGAAACGAAGCGAGCTATGGCAAAATGTTAAGAGACCTTTTTTGTAGAGAATTATGTTTCCTACAATTTATGTTGTATGATATTTTTTGATCAGAAGCGTAGTTTTCGAGATGTATCGAGATATTTAAAAGTTCCGAAGCCGCACCAACATAATAGAGATACAGAAACACCGTGGCCCCTTTCTTTGAGATAACTCTGCACTAGTGCGAGCCGCAAATGCCACTTCCAGCTTAGCTGTGCAGAAGAAGAACAACAAGAAGAAGAAATATCTCGAAATATGTCCGTCAGGCCAGTTCCTTTGAGCTGAATCTGCAAATATCTCGGAAACGAAGCGAGCTATGGCAAAATGTTAAGAGACGTTGTTTATAGAGAATTATGTTTCCTACAATTTATGTTCTATGATATTTTTTGATCAGAAGCGTAGTTTTCGAGATATATCGAGATATTTAAAAGTTCCGAAGCCGCACCAACATAATAGGGATACAGAAACACCGTGGCCCCTTTCTTTGAGATAACTCTGCACTAGTGCGAGCCGCAAATGCCACTTCCAGCTTAGCTGTGCAGAAGAAGAACAACAAGAAGAAGAAATATCTCGAAATATGTCCGTCAGGCCCCTTCCCTTGAGATAAATCTGCAAATATCTCGGAAACGAAGCGAGCTATGGCAAAATGTTAAGAGACCTTTTTTGTAGATAATTAAGTTTCCTACTTTTTACGTTCTATGATATTTTTTGATCAGATGCGTAGTTCTCGAGATATATCAAGATATTTAAAAGTTCCGAAGCCGCACCAACATAATAGAGATACAGAAACACCGTGGCCCCTTTCTTTGAGATAACTCTGCACTATGGCGAGCTGCAAATGCCACTTCCAGCTTAGCTGTGCAGAAGAAGAACAACAAGAAGAAGAAATATCTCGAAATATGTCCGTCAGGCCCCTTCCCTTGAGATAAATCTGCAAATATCTCGGAAACGAAGAGAGCTATGGCAAAATGTTAAGAGACCTTTTTTGTAGAGAATTAAGTTTCCTACTTTTTATGTTCTATGATATTTTTTGATCAGATGCGTAGTTCTCGAGATATATCAAGATATTTAAAAGTTCCGAAGCCGCACCAACATAATAGAGATACAGAAACACCGTGGCCCCTTTCTTTGAGATAACTCTGCACTATGGCGAGCTGCAAATGCCACTTCCAGCTTAGCTGTGCAGAAGAAGAACAACAAGAAGAAGAAATATCTCGAAATATGTCCGTCAGGCCCCTTCCCTTGAGATAAATCTGCAAATATCTCGGAAACGAAGAGAGCTATGGCAAAATGTTAAGAGACCTTTTTTGTAGAGAATTAAGTTTCCTACTTTTTATGTTCTATGATATTTTTTGATCAGATGCGTAGTTCTCGAGATATATCAAGATATTTAAAAGTTCCGAAGCCGCACCAACATAATAGAGATACAGAAACACCGTGGCCCCTTTCTTTGAGATAACTCTGCACTATGGCGAGCTGCAAATGCCACTTCCAGCTTAGCTGTGCAGAAGAAGAACAACAAGAAGAAGAAATATCTCGAAATATGTCCGTCAGGCCCCTTCCCTTGAGATATATCTGCAAATATCTCGGAAACGAAGCGAGCTATGGCAAAATGTTAAGAGACCTTTTTTGTAGAGAATTATGTTTCCTACAATTTATGTTCTATGATATTTTTTGATCAGAAGCGTAGTTTTCGAGATATATCAAGATATTTAAAAGTTCCGAAGCCGCACCAACATAATAGAGATACAGAAACACCGTGGCCCCTCTCTTTGAGATAACTCTGCACTATTGCGAGCTGGAAATGCCACTTCCAGTTTAGCTGTGCAGAAGAAGAACAACAAGAAGAAGAAATATCTCGAAATATGTCCGTTAGGCCCCTTCCCTTGAGATAAATCTGCAAATATCTCGGAAACGAAGCGAGCTATGGCAAAATGTTAAGAGACCTTTTTTGTAGAGAATTAAGTTTCCTACTTTTTATGTTCTATGATATTTTTTGATCAGATGCGTAGTTCTCGAGATATATCGAGATATTTAAAAGTTCCGAAGCCGCACCAACATAATAGAGATACAGAAACACCGTGGCCCCTTTCTTTGAGATAACTCTGCACTATTGCGAGCTGCAAATGCCACTTCCAGCTTAGCTGTGCAGAGGAAGAACAACAAGAAGAAGAAATATCTCGAAATATGTCCGTCAGGCCAGTTCCTTTGAGCTGAATCTGCAAATATCTCGGAAACGAAGCGAGCTATGGCAAAATGTTAAGAGACGTTGTTTATAGAGAATTATGTTTCCTACAATTTATGTTCTATGATATTTTTTGATCAGAAGCGTAGTTTTCGAGATATATCGAGATATTTAAAAGTTCCGAAGCCGCACCAACATAATAGGGATACAGAAACACCGTGGCCCCTTTCTTTGAGATAACTCTGCACTAGTGCGAGCCGCAAATGCCACTTCCAGCTTAGCTGTGCAGAAGAAGAACAACAAGAAGAAGAAATATCTCGAAATATGTCCGTCAGGCCCCTTCCCTTGAGATAAATCTGCAAATATCTCGGAAACGAAGCGAGCTATGGCAAAATGTTAAGAGACCTTTTTTGTAGAGAATTAAGTTTCCTACTTTTTATCTTCTATCATATTTCTTGATCAGATGCGTAGTTCTCGAGATATATCAAGATATTTAAAAGTTCCGAAGCCGCACCAACATAATAGAGATACAGAAACACCGTGGACCCTCTCTTTGAGATAACTCTGCACTATTGCGAGCTGGAAATGCCACTTCCAGTTTAGCTGTGCAGAAGAAGAACAACAAGAAGAAGAAATATCTCGAAATATGTCCGTCAGGCCCCTTCCCTTGAGATATATCTGCAAATATCTCGGAAACGAAGCGAGCTATGGCAAAATGTTAAGAGACCTTTTTTGTAGAGAATTAAGTTTCCTACTTTTTACGATCTATGATATTTTTTGATCAGATGCGTAGTTCTCGAGATATATCAAGATATTTAAAAGTTCCGAAGCCGCACCAACATAATAGAGATACAGAAACACCGTGGCCCCTTTCTTTGAGATAACTCTGCACTATTGCGAGCTGCAAATGCCACTTCCAGCTTAGCTGTGCAGAGGAAGAACAACAAGAAGAAGAAATATCTCGAAATATGTCCGTCAGGCCAGTTCCTTCGAGCTGAATCTGCAAATATCTCGGAAACGAAGCGAGCTATGGCAAAATGTTAAGAGACGTTTTTTGTAGAGAATTATGTTTCCTACAATTTATGTTCTATGATATTTTTTGATCCGAAGCGTAGTTTTCGAGATATATCGAGATATTTAAAAGTTCCGAAGCCGCACCAACATAATAGGGATACAGAAACACCGTGGTCCCTTTCTTTGAGATAACTCTGCACTAGTGCGAGCCGCAAATGCCACTTCCAGCTTAGCTGTGCAGAAGAAGAACAACAAGAAGAAGAAATATCTCGAAATATGTCCGACAGGCCCCTTCCCTTGAGATAAATCTGCAAATATCTCGGAAACGAAGCGAGCTATGGCGAAATGTTAAGAGACCTTTTTTGTATAGAATTAAGTTTCCTACTTTTTATCTACTATGATATTTTTTGATCAGATGCGTAGTTCTCGAGATATATCAAGATATTTAAAAGTTCCGAAGCTGCACCAACATAATAGAGATACAGAAACACCGTGGCCCCTCTCTTTGAGATAACTCTGCACTATTGCGAGCTGCAAATGCCACTTCCAGCTTAGCTGTGCAGAAGAAGAACAACAAGAAGAAGAAATATCTCGAAATATGTCCGTCAGGCCCCTTCCCTTGAGATAAATCTGCAAATATCTCGGAAACGAAGCGAGCTATGGCAAAATCTTTAGAGACCTTTCTTGTAGAGAATTAAGTTTCCTACTTTTTATGTAGTATGATATTTTTTGATCAGATGCGTAGTTCTCGAGATATATCAAGATATTTAAAAGTTCCGAAGCCGCACCAACATAATAGAGATACAGAAACACCGTGGCCCCTTTCTTTGAGATAACTCTGCACTATTGCGCGCTGCAAATGCCACTTCCAGCTTAGCTGTGCAGAGGAAGAACAACAAGAAGAAGAAATATCTCGAAATATGTCCGTCAGGCCAGTTCCTTTGAGCTGAATCTGCAAATATCTCGGAAACGAAGCGAGCTATGGCAAAATGTTAAGAGACGTTTTTTGTAGAGAATTATGTTTCCTACAATTTATGTTCTATGATATTTTTTGATCCGAAGCGTAGTTTTCGAGATATATCGAGATATTTAAAAGCTCCGAAGCCGCACCAACATAATAGGGATACAGAAACACCGTGGCCCCTTTCTTTGAGATAACTCTGCACTAGTGCGAGCCGCAAATGCCACTTCCAGCTTAGCTGTGCAGAAGAAGAACAACAAGAAGAAGAAATATCTCGAAATATGTCCGTCAGGCCCCTTCCCTTGAGATAAATCTGCAAATATCTCGGAAACGAAGCGAGCTATGGCAAAATGTTAAGAGACCTTTTTTGTAGAGAATTAAGTTTCCTACTTTTTATGTTCTATGATATTTTTTGATCAGAAGCGTAGTTTTCGAGATATATCGAGATATTTAAAAGTTCCGAAGCCGCACCAACATAATAGAGATACAGAAACACCGTGGCCCCTTTCTTTGAGATAACTCTGCACGATTGCGAGCTGGAAATGCCACTTCCAGTTTAGCTGTGCAGAAGAAGAACAACAAGAAGAAGAAATATCTCGAAATATGTCCGTCAGGCCCCTTCCCTTGAGATATATCTGCAAATATCTCGGAAACGAAGCGAGCTATGGGAAAATGTTAAGAGACGTTTTTTATAGAGAATTATGTTTCCTACAATTTATGTTCTATGATATTTTTTGATCAGAAGCGTAGTTTTCGAGATATATCGAGATATTTAAAAGTTCCGAAGCCGCACCAACATAATAGAGATACAGAAACACCGTGACCCCTTTCTTTGAGATAACTCTGCACTATTGCGAGCTGCAAATGCCACTTCCAGCTTAGCTGTGCAGAGGAAGAACAACAAGAAGAAGAAATATCTCGAAATATGTCCGTCAGGCCAGTTCCTTTGAGATGAATCTGCAAATATCTCGGAAACGAAGCGAGCTATGGCAAAATGTTAAGAGACGTTTTTTGTAGAGAATTATGTTTCCTACAATTTATGTTCTATGATATTTTTTGATCCGAAGCGTAGTTTTCGAGATATATCGAGATATTTAAAAGTTCCGAAGCCGCACCAACATAATAGGGATACAGAAACACCGTGGCCCCTTTCTTTGAGATAACTCTGCACTAGTGCGAGCCGCAAATGCCACTTCCAGCTTAGCTGTGCAGAAGAAGAACAACAAGAAGAAGAAATATCTCGAAATATGTCCGTCAGGCCCCTTCCCTTGAGATAAATCTGCAAATATCTCGGAAACGAAGCGAGCTATGGCAAAATGTTAAGAGACCTTTTTTGTAGAGAATTAAGTTTCCTACTTTTTATCTTCTATGATATTTCTTGATCAGATGCGTAGTTCTCGAGATATATCAAGATATTTAAAAGTTCCGAAGCCGCACCAACATAATAGAGATACAGAAACACCGTGGCCCCTCTCTTTGAGATAACTCTGCACTATTGCGAGCTGGAAATGCCACTTCCAGTTTAGCTGTGCAGAAGAAGAACAACAAGAAGAAGAAATATCTCGAAATATGTCCGTTAGGCCCCTTCCCTTGAGATATATCTGCAAATATCTCGGAAACGAAGCGAGCTATGGCAAAATGTTAAGAGACCTTTTTTGTAGAGAATTATGTTTCCTACAATTTATGTTCTCTGATATTTTTTGATCAGAAGCGTAGTTTTCGAGATATATCGAGATATTTAAAAGTTCCGAAGCCGCACCAACATAATAGAGATACAGAAACACCGTGACCCCTTTCTTTGAGATAACTCTGCACTATTGCGAGCTGCAAATGCCACTTCCAGCTTAGCTGTGCAGAGGAAGAACAACAAGAAGAAGAAATATCTCGAAATATGTCCGTCAGGCCAGTTCCTTTGAGCTGAATCTGCAAATATCTCGGAAACGAAGCGAGCTATGGCAAAATGTTAAGAGACGTTTTTTGTAGAGAATTATGTTTCCTACAATTTATGTTCTATGATATTTTTTGATCCGAAGCGTAGTTTTCGAGATATATCGAGATATTTAAAAGTTCCGAAGCCGCACCAACATAATAGGGATACAGAAACACCGTGGCCCCTTTCTTTGAGATAACTCTGCACTAGTGCGAGCCGCAAATGCCACTTCCAGCTTAGCTGTGCAGAAGAAGAACAACAAGAAGAAGAAATATCTCGAAATATGTCCGTCAGGCCCCTTCCCTTGAGATAAATCTGCAAATATCTCGGAAACGAAGCGAGCTATGGCAAAATGTTAAGAGACCTTTTTTGTAGAGAATTAAGTTTCCTACTTTTTATCTTCTATGATATTTCTTGATCAGATGCGTAGTTCTCGAGATATATCAAGATATTTAAAAGTTCCGAAGCCGCACCAACATAATAGAGATACAGAAACACCGTGGCCCCTCTCTTTGAGATAACTCTGCACTATTGCGAGCTGGAAATGCCACTTCCAGTTTAGCTGTGCAGAAGAAGAACAACAAGAAGAAGAAATATCTCGAAATATGTCCGTTAGGCCCCTTCCCTTGAGATATATCTGCAAATATCTCGGAAACGAAGCGAGCTATGGCAAAATGTTAAGAGACCTTTTTTGTAGAGAATTATGTTTCCTACAATTTATGTTCTCTGATATTTTTTGATCAGAAGCGTAGTTTTCGAGATATATCGAGATATTTAAAAGTTCCGAAGCCGCACCAACATAATAGAGATACAGAAACACCGTGACCCCTTTCTTTGAGATAACTCTGCACTATTGCGAGCTGCAAATGCCACTTCCAGCTTAGCTGTGCAGAGGAAGAACAACAAGAAGAAGAAATATCTCGAAATATGTCCGTCAGGCCAGTTCCTTTGAGCTGAATCTGCAAATATCTCGGAAACGAAGCGAGCTATGGCAAAATGTTGAGAGACGTTTTTTGTAGAGAATTATGTTTCCTACAATTTATGTTCTATGATATTTTTTGATCCGAAGCGTAGTTTTCGAGATATATCGAGATATTTAAAAGTTCCGAAGCCGCACCAACATAATAGGGATACAGAAACACCGTGGCCCCTTTCTTTGAGATAACTCTGCACTAGTGCGAGCCGCAAATGCCACTTCCAGCTTAGCTGTGCAGAAGAAGAATAACAAGAAGAAGAAATATCTCGAAATATGTCCGTCAGGCCCCTTCCCTTGAGATATATCTGCAAATATCTCGGAAACGAAGCGAGCTATGGCAAAATGTTAAGAGACCTTTTTTGTAGAGAATTAAGTTTCCTACTTTTTACGATCTATGATATTTTTTGATCAGATGCGTAGTTCTCGAGATATATCAAGATATTTAAAAGTTCCGAAGCCGCACCAACATAATAGAGATACAGAAACACCGTGGCCCCTTTCTTTGAGATAACTCTGCACTATTGCGAGCTGCAAATGCCACTTCCAGCTTAGCTGTGCAGAGGAAGAACAACAAGAAGAAGAAATATCTCGAAATATGTCCGTCAGGCCAGTTCCTTCGAGCTGAATCTGCAAATATCTCGGAAACGAAGCGAGCTATGGCAAAATGTTAAGAGACGTTTTTTGTAGAGAATTATGTTTCCTACAATTTAGGTTCTATGATATTTTTTGATCCGAAGCGTAGTTTTCGAGATATATCGAGATATTTAAAAGTTCCGAAGCCGCACCAACATAATAGGGATACAGAAACACCGTGGTCCCTTTCTTTGAGATAACTCTGCACTAGTGCGAGCCGCAAATGCCACTTCCAGCTTAGCTGTGCAGAAGAAGAACAACAAGAAGAAGAAATATCTCGAAATATGTCCGACAGGCCCCTTCCCTTGAGATAAATCTGCAAATATCTCGGAAACGAAGCGAGCTATGGCGAAATGTTAAGAGACCTTTTTTGTATAGAATTAAGTTTCCTACTTTTTATCTTCTATGATATTTTTTGATCAGATGCGTAGTTCTCGAGATATATCAAGATATTTAAAAGTTCCGAAGCTGCACCAACATAATAGAGATACAGAAACACCGTGGCCCCTCTCTTTGAGATAACTCTGCACTATTGCGAGCTGCAAATGCCACTTCCAGCTTAGCTGTGCAGAAGAAGAACAACAAGAAGAAGAAATATCTCGAAATATGTCCGTCAGGCCCCTTCCCTTGAGATAAATCTGCAAATATCTCGGAAACGAAGCGAGCTATGGCAAAATCTTTAGAGACCTTTCTTGTAGAGAATTAAGTTTCCTACTTTTTATGTAGTATGATATTTTTTGATCAGATGCGTAGTTCTCGAGATATATCAAGATATTTAAAAGTTCCGAAGCCGCACCAACATAATAGAGATACAGAAACACCGTGGCCCCTTTCTTTGAGATAACTCTGCACTATTGCGCGCTGCAAATGCCACTTCCAGCTTAGCTGTGCAGAGGAAGAACAACAAGAAGAAGAAATATCTCGAAATATGTCCGTCAGGCCAGTTCCTTTGAGCTGAATCTGCAAATATCTCGGAAACGAAGCGAGCTATGGCAAAATGTTAAGAGACGTTTTTTGTAGAGAATTATGTTTCCTACAATTTATGTTCTATGATATTTTTTGATCCGAAGCGTAGTTTTGGAGATATATCGAGATATTTAAAAGCTCCGAAGCCGCACCAACATAATAGGGATACAGAAACACCGTGGCCCCTTTCTTTGAGATAACTCTGCACTAGTGCGAGCCGCAAATGCCACTTCCAGCTTAGCTGTGCAGAAGAAGAACAACAAGAAGAAGAAATATCTCGAAATATGTCCGTCAGGCCCCTTCCCTTGAGATAAATCTGCAAATATCTCGGAAACGAAGCGAGCTATGGCAAAATGTTAAGAGACCTTTTTTGTAGAGAATTAAGTTTCCTACTTTTTATGTTCTATGATATTTTTTGATCAGAAGCGTAGTTTTCGAGATATATCGAGATATTTAAAAGTTCCGAAGCCGCACCAACATAATAGAGATACAGAAACACCGTGGCCCCTTTCTTTGAGATAACTCTGCACGATTGCGAGCTGGAAATGCCACTTCCAGTTTAGCTGTGCAGAAGAAGAACAACAAGAAGAAGAAATATCTCGAAATATGTCCGTCAGGCCCCTTCCCTTGAGATATATCTGCAAATATCTCGGAAACGAAGCGAGCTATGGGAAAATGTTAAGAGACGTTTTTTATAGAGAATTATGTTTCCTACAATTTATGTTCTATGATATTTTTTGATCAGAAGCGTAGTTTTCGAGATATATCGAGATATTTAAAAGTTCCGAAGCCGCGCCAACATAATAGAGATACAGAAACACCGTGGCCCCTTTCTTTGAGATAACTCTGCACTATTGCGAGCTGTAAATGCCACTTCCAGCTTAGCTGTGCAGAAGAAGAATAACAAGAAGAAGAAATATCTCGAAATATGTCCGTCAGGCCCCTTCCCTTGAGATATATCAGCAAATATCTCGGAAACGAAGCGAGCTATGGCAAAATGTTAAGAGACCTTTTTTGTAGAGAATTAAGTTTCCTACTTTTTATGTTCTATGATATTTTTTGATCAGAAGCGTAGTTTTCGAGATATATCGAGATATTTAAAAGTTCCGAAGCCGCACCAACATAATAGAGATACAGAAACACCGTGGCCCCTTTCTTTGAGATAACTCTGCACGATTGCGAGCTGGAAATGCCACTTCCAGTTTAGCTGTGCAGAAGAAGAACAACAAGAAGAAGAAATATCTCGAAATATGTCCGTCAGGCCCCTTCCCTTGAGATATATCTGCAAATATCTCGGAAACGAAGCGAGCTATGGGAAAATGTTAAGAGACGTTTTTTATAGAGAATTATGTTTCCTACAATTTATGTTCTATGATATTTTTTGATCAGAAGCGTAGTTTTCGAGATATATCGAGATATTTAAAAGTTCCGAAGCCGCGCCAACATAATAGAGATACAGAAACACCGTGGCCCCTTTCTTTGAGATAACTCTGCACTATTGCGAGCTGTAAATGCCACTTCCAGCTTAGCTGTGCAGAAGAAGAATAACAAGAAGAAGAAATATCTCGAAATATGTCCGTCAGGCCCCTTCCCTTGAGATATATCAGCAAATATCTCGGAAACGAAGCGAGCTATGGCAAAATGTTAAGAGACCTTTTTTGTAGAGAATTAAGTTTCCTACTTTTTATGATCTATGATATTTTTTGATCAGATGCGTAGTTCTCGAGATATATCAAGATATTTAAAAGTTCCGAAGCCGCACCAACATAATAGAGATACAGAAACACCGTGGCCCCTTTCTTTGAGATAACTCTGCACTATTGCGAGCTGCAAATGCCACTTCCAGCTTAGCTGTGCAGAGGAAGAACAACAAGAAGAAGAAATATCTCGAAATATGTCCGTCAGGCCAGTTCCTTCGAGCTGAATCTGCAAATATCTCGGAAACGAAGCGAGCTATGGCAAAATGTTAAGAGACGTTTTTTGTAGAGAATTATGTTTCCTACAATTTATGTTCTATGATATTTTTTGATCCGAAGCGTAGTTTTCGAGATATATCGAGATATTTAAAAGTTCCGAAGCCGCACCAACATAATAGGGATACAGAAACACCGTGGCCCCTTTCTTTGAGATAACTCTGCACTAATGCGAGCCGCAAATGCCACTTCCAGCTTAGCTGTGCAGAAGAAGAACAACAAGAAGAAGAAATATCTCGAAATATGTCCGTCAGGCCCCTTCCCTTGAGATAAATCTGCTAATATCTCGGAAACGAAGCGAGCTATGGCAAAATGTTAAGAGACCTTTTTTGTAGAGAATTAAGTTTCCTACTTTTTATGTTCTACGATATTTTTTGATCAGATTCGTAGTTCTCTAAATATATCAAGATATTTAAAAGTTCCGAAGCCGCACCAACATAATAGAGATACAGAAACACCGTGGCCCCTTTCTTTGAGATAACTCTACACTATTGCGAGCTGCAAATGCCACTTCCAGCTTAGCTGTGCAGAAGAAGAACAACAAGAAGAAGAAATATCTCGAAATATGTCCGACAGGCCCCTTCCCTTGAGATAAATCTGCAAATATCTCGGAAACGAAGCGAGCTATGGCGAAATGTTAAGAGACCTTTTTTGTATAGAATTAAGTTTCCTACTTTTTATCTTCTATGATATTTTTTGATCAGATGCGTAGTTCTCGAGATATATCAAGATATTTAAAAGTTCCGAAGCTGCACCAACATAATAGAGATACAGAAACACCGTGGCCCCTCTCTTTGAGATAACTCTGCACTATTGCGAGCTGCAAATGCCACTTCCAGCTTAGCTGTGCAGAAGAAGAACAACAAGAAGAAGAAATATCTCGAAATATGTCCGTCAGGCCCCTTCCCTTGAGATAAATCTGCAAATATCTCGGAAACGAAGCGAGCTATGGCAAAATCTTTAGAGACCTTTCTTGTAGAGAATTAAGTTTCCTACTTTTTATGTAGTATGATATTTTTTGATCAGATCCGTAGTTCTCGAGATATATCAAGATATTTAAAAGTTCCGAAGCCGCACCAACATAATAGAGATACAGAAACACCGTGGCCCCTCTCTTTGAGATAACTCTGCACTATTGCGAGCTGGAAATGCCACTTCCAGTTTAGCTGTGCAGAAGAAGAACAACAAGAAGAAGAAATATCTCGAAATATGTCCGTTAGGCCCCTTCCCTTGAGATATATCTGCAAATATCTCGGAAACGAAGCGAGCTATGGCAAAATGTTAAGAGACCTTTTTTGTAGAGAATTATGTTTCCTACAATTTATGTTCCATGATATTTTTTGATCAGAAGCGTAGTTTTCGAGATATATCGAGATATTTAAAAGTTCCGAAGCCGCACCAACATAATAGAGATACAGAAACACCGTGACCCCTTTCTTTGAGATAACTCTGCACTATTGCGAGCTGCAAATGCCACTTCCAGCTTAGCTGTGCAGAGGAAGAACAACAAGAAGAAGAAATATCTCGAAATATGTCCGTCAGGCCAGTTCCTTTGAGCTGAATCTGCAAATATCTCGGAAACGAAGCGAGCTATGGCAAAATGTTAAGAGACGTTTTTTGTAGAGAATTATGTTTCCTACAATTTATGTTCTATGATATTTTTTGATCCGAAGCGTAGTTTTCGAGATATATCGAGATATTTAAAAGTTCCGAAGCCGCACCAACATAATAGGGATACAGAAACACCGTGGCCCCTTTCTTTGAGATAACTCTGCACGATTGCGAGCTGGAAATGCCACTTCCAGTTTAGCTGTGCAGAAGAAGAACAACAAGAAGAAGAAATATCTCGAAATATGTCCGTCAGGCCCCTTCCCTTGAGATATATCTGCAAATATCTCGGAAACGAAGCGAGCTATGGGAAAATGTTAAGAGACGTTTTTTATAGAGAATTATGTTTCCTACAATTTATGTTCTATGATATTTTTTGATCAGAAGCGTAGTTTTCGAGATATATCGAGATATTTAAAAGTTCCGAAGCCGCACCAACATAATAGAGATACAGAAACACCGTGGCCCCTTTCTTTGAGAT